>NC_033800.1:64599037-64707995 GCF_001876935.1 Asparagus officinalis | reverse complement strand
GTTCCACTTAGAGCCCTTTATCTGTATCTGAACGTCGCCCTTTCCAACAATATTGCAAGGTTCATTATCTCCCAAGTATACTTTACCAAAGTCCCCTGCTACATAGTTCTGAAGTAGTTTCCTATTAGCAGTCGCGTGGAAAGAAGCTCCTGAGTCGATGACCCAGGAATCAGAATCGCTATCCATAGCAAGGATCAATGCATCCTGCACGATATGAGCCTCCTGCTCACCCGCATCCTTCTTTGGTGCTTTACAGACTGAAGACATATGGCCCTCCTGGCCGCAGTTCCAACACTTCCCTTTGATAGACCTAACCTTCGAGTTCGGCCTCTTCTTCACTGATTTCGACCGATTCCTGTTCTGGTTCCCTTTCTTCTGGCTTCTGCCTCTCTGCTCGAAACTTAGGGCTGAACCTGAACCTTCTGATTCGGACGATTTCCTTCTAACCTCCTCGGATAGAATCATGCTAACAACCTCATTCAGCTTCAACTTCTCTTTCCCCGCCAAATTGTTGATTGCTGTCACACAACCTGCCCAACTATCCGGCAACTGCGATAGAATCAATAGGGCTTGCACTTCGTCATCAAACGTGATGTCCACGGAGATAAGTTGATCAACAATCGTGTTGAACTCGCTGAGGTGCATCGTGAAGGACCGTCCTTCTGCCATCTTGAGGTTGAAAAGAGTTTTGACTAGATGCACCTTGTTTGCTGCCGACGGTTGCTCGTACATCTTCGCGAGCGCTTCCATAAGCCCCACCGTCGTCTTCTCCTTCAGAATATTGTGGGCTACTGATTTGGCGAGCGACAACCGGATTTGCCCTAGAGCCTTCCTATCCAGTACCTCCCAATCACCATCTGACTCCGTCGTCTTCTTTCCCTTTTCCTTGCCCAGAAGCGGGCGATACAAGTCCTTCTGGTACAGATAGTCCTCCATCTGCGACTTCCAGTAGGCGAAATCCGATCCGTCGAACTTCTCAATCTTTGATTTGCTTTCCTCTGCCATGGCTTTCACACAAATTGCTGAACGAAGCTCTGATACCAGTTGTTGGGGATTCGAAACAATCAATCGAACCCTTGCCCTTCCGGACCTTGTGTTGAAAGTAGGAAAGTAGGAATAAAACCACAAATAAAGATCTAACTTGCAAAAAACAGTAAGGGAGATGAACACACAGATTTAACGAGGTTCGGCAACGTGCCTACGTCCTCGGGAGCCACACCACACAATCTTTCTATTAATTGAAGAAGAAAATACAAGCTCTCAAACAAGGGGTAAATCTCTCTGAGATTCTCTCTCTCTTAGCAGCCAAAAAGCTCTCTTTTTGATGTCCTTACAAACCCTAGAAACGTTTGGGTATTTATAACAAACCCCAGCAGAACAGGATTCCTAGATAAAATAGGAAACAACGAATCTGCGTCGCGGTCGACCGCTTTGCCAAGGTCGGTCGACCGGTCAGAACGACGAAATCCTACAGGGTCTTGTGCACGATATCGGTCGACCGCAGCGACCACGCCGGTCGACCGGCCAGAGCGAAAACTTCTTCTCAGTCTCCTGCAGTGCACGCGGTCGATCGACCGGCTCTGCCACTGCGGTCGACCGCACAGTCTTCTGACTGTTTTCTTCGTCTTTTCGATTGCAGCTTTGGGTGTACACACTTAGACTAACAGAATTAGTATAGCAAAAATAAAAAAATAAATGTCATGCTGTACATGGTGCACACTAGTGCCTAGGAAACACATAACTACTTGTCCGCAATATTTCAATTAAAAAACTAACGGCTGTTGTTTATGGTGACTAATCCTAAGATTAGACAAGAAAAGTAAGAGAACGATTACGTTAAATTGAGTGAGAAAATGGCGTGAACAGGGAAGAGAAGTGCAATGATTAGAAATAGGTGAGGAGCCTCGGAATCTGAGCACTCTGAGGCCCAAGTGAAGTGATCTGACATCTAACTGTGTCCGTGCAGTAAAAGAATGAATTCTTGCAGCTAGCTACAAAAGCCCATGTCGTCCATGGTGACCAAAACTAGTGCTACTCTCTGCTCTTCTTTCTTGATTGGACGCCTAAGATTGATGTGGCTCAATTGTACTACTACTTGTCAGTGACTTGAAGTCTTTTGATGAAAGCGAAAGAATCACGAATAGGGAATTAATTAATGCAACATATTTGGAATGAAACCTTGTCACCGTCAAATCAGGATTGGATGGCTGTGATCTTATGCGTGTTGTCTCATGAAGATTGTTTGGAAATGGGCTTGACGGGTAACTGGTTTTGATGAGGAACATGGGCTTGTCCGCTGGTCTTTTTAAGGGTTAGGATCGAGTTATTAATGATGGGAGACCAATGAAGATGGGGATCAAAGAGGGGTTGGGAGTTGGGGTTGATTTCTTTTCTCAAAGCTCAGTAGGGTTAGAATGTCTGGTTGATTGGGTGAGAAATTAAAACATCCAACACTGAACATTGATGGATGGATGGAGGTGACCTCATCCACTTTGCTTTGTCCCAATGTTGGTGTGCAGAGCTGGCTTAATTACTCTCAATATATATGCACAGGAAAACATAAAAGCAGTCTAATGCAGATTTTAACTTCGCTGGTCCGTTCACACGGTATTTTCTGTTAGCAATGCACTAGACAATCTAATTAGCATAATTAAGAAGAAAATTTGAGAAACGATCCCGGAGACTTAGATTTTAAGGAGGTTCAACAAGCAATATATGATTCTCTAAGTTTTCAAAGTACAATCATGTAATAAGTCTATTAGTAAACAATAAATAATTAGAGTCCATCTTCCAAGCCTAATCTCACCTGTCAGATATTATATTTCTCTCTCTCTCTCATGAGTACTAGGGATCATTCGGTTTGGATACAGTTCTGATATGATTCTCATCATATTCATATCTTTTTTCTAAAAATACATACGGATATAGATCCAGATATTTTTCTATAAGAAAAAATCATAACTATATCCACATTAAACGATAACGGATACGATTCAGATATTAGAAATGCGGATATGAATATACACAAATATAAATCAGATATTTGAGAAACGGATACAACTCGGGTATAAATCGGATATGACAAAAAAATATAATGTAAATTGGACAATTAAGTTATTGGTTAAAAAAGTTGTTTCTAACGGTAAAACCTCACGAAATTTCAACCACACTAGTTAACCTAAGCAAACCTCACAAAACCAAGAATTTTTCCTTCTAAACCTCGCATTTTATTATATATTCCATCGATAAAAAATTCAAATCATAGCATAACATAAATTTGACCACATTCCTAAGCGCATGCAATTTATTACCTTAATAAAAGCACAATCCAATAAACAAAGAACGTATGACCATCTTCCTAAGCACAATCAATTGTTATCATGATAATCAAAATTTTAGTGATGCTCATATCTGTAATCGTATCCGTATCTATATCCATATCCGAGTATATATCTGAATCCATATCTGGATTCGAATATCTAGATCGTATCCAAAATTTAAATCGATATATGTATCCGACCAAAAATCTGAAATCATATATGTATCCGACCGCTTTTAAATTTTGGTAACTATATCAACATCCATTTCAAATACAATTGCGGATCGAATACGTTATACCTAGACTATTTTGCACCCCTAGTACCAAGAAAAAAAATAAGCAACTAAAGATAAATATTTCATAGTGTTATAGTCATTTTAGTGATGAAAGTAATCTCCAATCAAGGGCAGACAAGTGTCCCATATTATGCATAATCGAGTCAGCACTTCAAAATAACCCAAGACCTAGCTCGGACGACTTGACACGCCAACATCTCGCAAGGACGACTCAAATGGCGTTATATGTCGACCCCTGGGTAGGTCGACTCACTGATCGACCTACTTGTCCGACCATTCGGCTGACATCTTGCGAAGACAACTCAAAGGGGCATACTTCTCGACCACTGGACGAGTAAAAGGCGGCAAAATTCCTTGAGAACTGATCCCCTCCCCACGTACTGACAGCTAATCACCTCACAATAAATGTCATTAAATGCATTATGGGCGTCATCATTCCTCTGCCCCAATAGTTTTTATGGCACATTGGACGACGTCGATACTGCACACCCCTAATCATTTCGTATTAAATATCGAGATGACCTCTTCTCCACTCGTCTACCGACACTTGTAAAGTAGATGCTGATATGACCATCATCCTATACTTGATCGAAGTTATCATTCTATCATTCTACCATCACTATAAATAGGGGTACTATTTTTAACAATAATGTAAGATTTTTACCTCTACCCACTGTGCTTAAGAACTACGACAATTTGTTTTACTTCTTCACTCAAACAAATCACCGACTTAATCATCGGAGGAACAACCGGAGAATCCAACCCTACCCTCTTATGATTTGTTACTTGTGTAGGGACAACCTACTCTAGAACCAGACATTCGGAGGATTAGAGGACCTCCGTCAACTTAATCACTTTTTTCATTGATTGTTTGACATCAGACATTAACACATAGTATAGAGCTCCTATCTACAAGGCTAAGCATACGAAAATGCTTAAAATTTTATTCTTGGAGCGTTGCCCCCGAACCCTTAGCTAGACCACGACCTAAGGGCTGTTGCTGTTGCTCCCAAAACTACCTCTCCCCCACTCACACCACAAGTTACATGTTGTAGAGGGTACATTAGGGGTGAGCATAGTTCGGTTCGAACCGAATGAACCGACCAAAATTTAACGGTTCCGTTCGGTTTTTATTAAAGTTCAGTTCGGGTTGAAAGTTTTTCAATCCGAACCGACCAAATTGTATTACTCATTCTAATTACTATTTACATCCATTTAAACTTGATCCATTATATTTTATATAGAGTGTAAAACCCCGAAAACTTGAAAACATTATAAAAAATAATGATAAATGAGTTCTTTTATGGTTGATTTCATTCTGGGATGAATGGATTTGTTAGTAATCGATTTGATATCGATTATGCACACACACACACACACACACACATAAACATGTATGTATATAAGTAACCGTCGAGTCTGCTTCAGTGTGCTGGTTGGTCGACTGACCCTAAAGATCGGTCGACCGATCGGCAGCTGGCGGTTTTGCTTGGTTTCGGGTCGGGTCTGTTTTGTACATATATATGTGTGTCTACCCATCTTTCTCCTCTTTTCTTCTTCATCCCTCACGTTCTGAGCAGCAGGAACCCCACTCAAAACCCTAGAAAATTTTATCTTGGTTTGGGAGAAGATTCATGAAGCAAGGATCGAGAGGAGGGCGAGATCTACGGCTTTTATGAAGTAGGATTGAGTTTTTCTTCCACGTGTGACATATCAAAACGTTTTCAAAAGGCAAGTTTCATCTTCTCCAAACTCATCCCCATTTTTCTTGGTTTTTATTGGATTTTAAAACCTATTATATGTGTAGAGATCACCCCATAAACTTTATGACGTAAAATTTTAATTTTTCTAATTTAAAAGTTATGAAGCAAATTCCTTAAATAGGGTTGAAGATTTGAAGTAAATCTAACATGAGATTTTTACTAATTTAATTATTTTCATAATGAATTTACGAATATAATCATGTTAGGGATATTAGATCCCCTCAAATTTATATTTATGGTTTCATGTATCAGAGCAAACCCTAATTACAATAAATCAAGCTTTTATATATGAGTTTCTTTGAAAAAAATTCAATTTTAGAGAATTTTAGAGAAAATCTAACACCTTTGATCTGTCACCTGGTCGGTCGATTGATCAGAAGCATAAGCCGACTGAAAACTAATTTTTCTCAGAAGCTGAAAGATTCTCTCTGGTCGGTCGACCGACCCATGTATCGGTCGACCGATCAAGACTGGATGCTTGTGCATGTTTTGTACATGTCGTCACACGATAGACCGATGAGAAATCAGTCAACCGACCTAGTGTTATTTTGAAAAGGTTGATCTTCAACGTGTGTTTAATCACAAACGCGAAGTACGAGTCGCATGTCGATACGCGTGCATGACCATGAGAATGCACGTATTGGGTTTGAGCATGCACGAGCTTTTGGGTAGTGCGTAATCTAATATTTTGTGTTTGTCACGATAGGGACTGATGATTATTTTAGTTTACGGTAGTTGTGGATGCTTGAGTGCGTTAGTCCGTGTATCGCCATGAGAACGCGGGCGACTACACTCCGTGGTGCATCATTGTTTTGGTGTTTGAGTGTGCATGTCGGTGTACCATATGATATAGTAGGTGATTGCACTCCGAGTGTACTAGTCTATGAGCCGCATGATACTGCAGATGACTACACTCTACATATTTTGGAAGCCTAGAACTCAGACGAGTACTTGTAGGGGTCAAAAATTGCCTATAGGTTTCCGCGCACAGTTTAAAATGAAGAAAATGCGATGAACATTATTATCTAAGTCAAAAGGGATTATCCGTACTGTAAAAGAGCGTACGAGTTAACAAAATAACAAAATGCGCAAAACAGCGGAATAAGACTAAACCGGAAAAGCCCCTGGCAGCCGAGTCACATCAAAATGACTCGGTCAAGGCTAGGTGGCTTCCCTTCAAGTGGCTCGGCCAAGGCCGAGCTACCCCAAGATGGCCCGGCCACAGCCGAGCCACCCTAGGGTGGCTCACACAGTACCGAGCCACCATAGGGTGGTTCGCAAACACGTTTTTGATGATATTCTCAAGATTTTTTTGTTCCAGAACCTCCCCAATTGCTTTGATATCATCTATAAACATGGTTAAGTGGTTATTAACTGAAGATATGGCCAAATCAGTTGTTCTTATCCTAAAATACCGTATCTGAAGCCTATAAATATAAGTCTAGGGTCCTATATGCAGGAGATCTGAAATCAAGAGGTGATGTGCTGTCAAATTGGAGAGTGAACCACAAATTTCACCGGAGGGCTAGCAGATCTTGGTGAACTCCAGCATAAAGAGGGAGCTATTCGAGAGCTCTGAGGCCCGTTCCACCATTCCTTGAGATTAGACTTTATTTTAATCTCGAGAAGAGTCGTAATCTCACTTGGTTGATATTATCACTGCTATTCTTGTTTCCTTTATGAAGCAACAAATATTTAGCCTTCCGATCAACCGGATGTGATCTGCGATGGTTCACGGATAAATCCCGGCACAGGCAACGATCCTATGCAAGTAGTGAGTAGTAAACGTCCTCTACGTGTGTTTGAAGGGAGTTGTAACTTTTTTTATTTTTATTGTGTAAGGAGCCTTATAAAAAGTATTTCCTTTTGAACTTATTGTAACGATTGAAGTTGTAATGAGTCCTGCAATGAAGAAAATTACTTTTGATGCAAACATGCTGGGGACCATAGTGGGAGCCAACAGTCTCGTTGCGGAGATTGTCGTGTCGCAACCACGGATCAAGATCCTGGTTGAAGAAGAGGTCGAGTACTAGTTTGGCCATGCCAAGTTTGAGGAATACCTCTCCTCATCCTCATCAAGATCTTCCTCATCCCGTAAGTACAGGAAGATATCGGCATCAAAGAAGGCTCGGGGTGACTCTCGCTTAATTGTAGCTGAGGCTTTCTTTGCAATGCTCCTCCATCTCCAAGAAGCCAGAATTTCAAATCGCAACGACTCCTCTTCAGTCCAGGAGTTGTTTAATGAAGGCGCGCCAATTCTGACAAAGAGGGCTCGTTAGAGGCAATGGTAACACCTCATATGTCAGCTTGCCAAGGCTTTGGAGCTAGTTAACAGGATCCATTATCACGCGAATCTGAAATGCAGGGAGTGCTAAGCGCCTTAATAGCAAGCAAATAGCCCCTCCTCCAAGCCATCGGCCGACGAATGGGTCCGTATCAAAAGGACTCATTCAACTCTTGAGGAGTGCATCCAAAAGTGCTGTGCGCATGCCTTAGCACGAAAGGTGCAAGACATGAAGGAGGACAAGGTGGCTAAGAAACCACCAAAACCATGCCAAGAATGGAGGCCGAAATCCAAAACAGCGACTCGGACAAGTGTCGAGACACTCGGAAATTGCGAGCCAGCCAAAACCTAGTAGTAGTAGTACGACCAATGGTGAGAGGCATCAAGCAAACCTTAATATAAAAGCCATGAATGTATTAATTTGTGGACTTACGTCTAATAAATACAATAAGGTTTCCACGTGTGCAACCGCACATGAAATTTAGGAAAAATGTGTATCACTCAAAAAGGAACCCCCAAGTTAAGGAATCCAAAATTAGTGGCCTCATGCATGATTATGAATTGTTCGAAATGCTTCCAAATGAATCTATTGATGCTATGTTTTCTCGGTTTACTAACATCATAAATGAATTGCATGGCCTTGATAAGGTGTTGACAAACCAAAAGATGAACTACAAAATTCTTCGTTCTTTGACAAAGGTTTGGGGGCCTAAAGCTACGACCATCGAGGAAGCTCATGATATTACAATACTTTCTCTTGATGGTATCATTAGCAAGCTCAAGGTCCATGAGAAGAAGATCAAGGAGAAGGAGGAAGTACCCCGAAAGGCAACCGAGGAGCCATCTTAAAAATTAAAGACTATTGCGCTCAAAGGAGTAATTAATGACTCATCCTCCTCGGATAGTAAAGTCGATATCTCTAGAAAAGTGGCACACCTCTCTAAAAGAATATCAAGATTAATTAAAATGAATAAAATTTTTAAAAATCAATCTAATAACAAGTTTTCCTCTCGCATAAGTAAATGTTTCGAATGCAATGAACTATGACACATTGCAAAGGATTGTCCCAAAGTAAAGGAAAAATACTTGAAGTACAAGAAGAAGAAGGTTATGTACGCCGGATGGGATGAATCCGAACCAAGTGATTCAGATAGTGACGACGAGGACGCCAAGATTGCTCTTCATGACCCAAACATTTGCTTCATGGCTCATGAAGATGAGGTATAATCCGAAACCGAAAGTGAATCTCTTTATATGCAATGTGCACTAGAAGCTGCTTTAGAAAAATTAAATATTGAATTTAAAAGATTATCAAAAGAATATTCTTCATTCAAAAAATTATATGTTTCTTGTAACTCTAAGTTTGAGCAACTACCAACCCTCTCTTACTCTAAAAGATGAAATGATAGGAGATCTAAACTTTGAAAATAAATAACTAAGGTCTAAAATTAAGAGGCTAGAAATTAAAAATAATAGAATCAAATCTAATCATACTTACTCTAGTCATCATCATGTTGATAGAAGATGTTATCATAAACCTTATGCTCCTACATACAAGAAAAAGTTTTTGTGCACATATTGCTTGAAATATGGTCATATTTCTACTCATTGTAGGATTAAAAATAACATTGATTCTTATGAGTTAATGTGGGTACTTAAGGGTACTAAAAATACTAACATTTAAGGACCCTAAGTTTGGGTACCTAAAGGTTCTACAACTTATTTACATGTAGAAAATGTCTCGCACAAGACGTAATAGTTGTGGTACCTTAATAGTAGTTGCTCACATCACATGACAGGCAATAAGGAATTATTTGCAACCCTATCAAGGATTAAAAGAGGCAATGTCTCCTTTGGTGGCGGTGAGAAAGGTAAAATTATAGGTATCAGTAATATTGGTAAGATACCTTCTCCCATAATTAAGAATATTTATTTTGTTAAAGGATTAAATCATAATATTCTTAGTATTAGTCAATTAAGTGACAAAGGCTTTGACATTACTTTTAAACCGGATAAATGTATCGTTAGTATGAATAATAAAATTATTTTTATTGCTTTTAGAAGATCTAACGTTTACATTTTTTAGATGAATGAGCTAATAGATCAAGATGTAAAGTGCCTTGCCACGGTAGATGAAGATCCTTGGATTTGGCATAAGAGGCTTAAACATGCTAACATGGAGTTAATATCTAAGCTATCCAAGAAAAATCTAGTAAAACGGCTACCAAATCTAACTTTTATTAATGATTCTATTTGTGAAGATTGTGCTAAAGGTAAACAAACCAAGAACACCTTCAAATCCATAAATGAGGTATCTACTTCTAAACCTTTGCAATTATTACATCTTGATCTCTTTGGTCTTATACGTGTTGCCTATCTAGGAGGTAAACATTATGTATTTGTTATCATTGATGATTTTTCGTGTTTTACATGGGTAATCTTTCTTACAAATAAAGATGAATGTTTTGAAGAATTTTTTAATTTTGTAAAAAGAATTAAAAATAAAAAGGATTTAAAAATTGTTAAAATTAGAAGCGATCATGGTGGTGAATTTTAAAATAAAATTTTTAATAAATTTTATGCTCATCGTGGTATTACTCATATGTTTTTCGCTCCTAGAATACCATAACAAAATGGTGTTGTTAAACGAAAAAATAGCACCATACAAGAGATGGCATATACAATAATAAATGCTTTTGTTTTGCCTAAGTATTTTTGGGCGGAAGCCATCAATACGGCTTTTTTTGTTTTTAATTTTGTTTTGATTAGACCAAAGCTTAAGAAAACCAGCCATAAATACGGCTTGTCATGTTTTAAATCGTGTCTTGATTAGACCTAAATTTAAGAAAACTTCTTATGAACTATTTTTTGGAAAACCTCATATATTGGATATTTTTATATTTTCGGATGTAAATATTTTATCTTAAATACTAAAGACCACCATGATAAGTTTGACAAAAAAATTAATGTTGGTATATTTTTGGGATACACATCTATAAGTAAGGCTTATAGGGTCTTCAACGAACAAACACTTGTTGTTGAAGAGTCTATAAAAATTACTTTTGATAAGACTAATATTAGTTTGCAAGATATCTTCCTAGGGATGATGATGATATTGAGGGAGGATTGGAGTTTTTGTAAATAAATGACAAACCCTCGATGAATGCACAAAAGGATGGGGAAAGTAACAACATACAAAATCAAGAAGAACTCCCCAAGATATGGAAGTTTGCACCAGATCATCCAAAAGAACAAATAATAAGGAGTCCATCACAAAGGATTCTAACTCGCTCAAAAGCCTTGAGTGAGTATGGTAATGTAGCCTTCTTATCCCAAATAGAACCTATAAGAATTAATGATGCTTTAAAAGATGAGTTTTGGGTTTTAGCAATGCATGATGAGCTAAACAATTTTTAAAGAAATAATGTTTGGAAATTAGTTCATAGACCTATTAATGTTCATGTTATTGTAACTAAATGAGTTTTTAGAAACAAACTTGATGAACATGGCACGATGACAAGAAATAAAGCTCGTTTAGTTGCCTAAGGATACAATCAAAAAGAGGACATAAACTATGATGAAACTTTTGCACAGGTTGTAAGATTGGAATCTATTAGGATGTTTTTAGTCTTTGCTAGTTTTAAAGATTTTAAATTATTTCAAATAGATATTAAAAGTACTTTTATAAATGGTTTTATAGAGGAGGAAGTATATGTTGAGCAACCCCTAGTTTTATAGATCATTCATTTCCTAATCATGTTTACCGAGTTTAAAAAGCTTTATATAGGTTGAAACAAGCTCCTAGAGCTTGGTATGCTTGCCTCTCTAGTTTTCTTCTTGAAAATGGCCTTTCTAAAGGAAAAATTGATAATATACTTTTTATTAGAAAACGGAAAAATAATTTTCTTTTAGTTCAAATTTATGTTGATAGTATCATTTTTGGTGCCAATAATGAATATTTGTGCAAGGATTTTTCAAAAGTTATGTAAGACCAATTTGAGATGAGCATGATGGGAGAGCTCACATTTTTTCTCGGTCTCCAAGTCAAGCAAACTAAGGATGAGATATTTGTTTCACAAAGCAAATATGCTAGAGAATTAGTAAAAAAAATCGGATTAGAAAACTCCAAGAATGCACCAACTCCCATGAGCACAAGTATCAAGCTTGATGCGGATGATAGTGGTGAGGAGGTAGACCAAAAGTTTTACCGAGGTATAATAGATAGTCTCCTTTATTTTACCACTAGTAGACCGGATATCATGTTTAGTGTATGTGCATGTGCACGCTTTTAAGCTTCTCCTAAAAAGTCTCATTTGATTATGGTTAAAAGAATTATCAAGTATGTTAATGACATAATTGATCTTGGTTTATTTTATCCAAAAGACACTTATTTTGATCTTTATGGTTTTTGTGATGCCAACTTTACCGATTGTAAGGTAGATCATAAGAGTACGAGTGGTACATGTCAATTTTTAGGTAACTCTATTGTCTCTTGGGCATCCAAGAAATAAAAATATGTTGCCCTGTCAATTACGGAAGCGGAATACATTACCGTCGGCTTGTGTTGTGCACAAATTTTATGGATGAAATAAAATTTGGTTGATTATTATTTGCATTTTCAAGATACAATTTTTTTGTGATAATACTAGTGTTATCAATATTTCAAAAAAAATTGTTTTGCATTCTAGAACCAAGCATATAGATGTACGCCATCATTTCTTATGTGACCATGTAGAGAGGAAAGATGTATCTCTTATCTATATTGATACTAAATCTCAATTAGCGGACATCTTTACCAAGGCTCTTAGTAAATAAGATTTTTGTCGTATAAGAAATAGTTTGGGCATGTGCATTCTTTGATTTTGTTTGTTTGTTTGTTTGTTTGTTTGTTCGGATTATCATTTTCATATCCTATTATTCTCCTTCACGTACTCTTGGTCATAACATGTCTAAACACACAAAATTACCAAGAGGAGTGGTTGAGAGAGATCGGGGTCAATTCCAAGAGGAGTGGGTTGGTAGTAATGCCTAGAGAGAGGTCGTATATCCAAACACTTGAGAAATATGACACAGGTAGGCCAACACTTGAGGTGTATTTTGTGACTTGAGGTGTATTTTATGGGTTTTTGCATGTATCTTATATTGTATACCCCACTTTTGATGGTGACAAAGGGGGAGAGAAATCTTATCATTTGTGGGAAGAGAGCCTTATAGATAGGGGAGCAACTATCTATAAGCTATACATTCAATTTTATTTTGCTCTTGAATAATGGTTGGTTGTTATCATAAAAAAAGGGGAGATTATTAGCCTCTATGTTTTGATGATGATTTACAACCACTATTATTAGTACTAATTACCATGTTGAGTGATATTATAGATTACAAGAATATCAAGCTTATTAGTACCTATAAGTTGGAGGATTGGATAGAATAATAAGCTACAACGATGATATCTAAGGAGGTAGAGGAAAAGTGATGAAGCAAAGTTTTCAAAGAGCACAACACATAAGAGAAGCTTCATCAATATAGAAACAAATATCATGACTCAAGCTATGTATTTATATATGAGGGATATTTGCGTTTTTATTTATCTCTACTCTCTAGTGCTTAATGTAGGCAAGTAGTTTGATAGATTACATTTGAAGCTCTTGGGATAACACACTCACATATTTTCAAAACTTAACACACTCACATATTTTCAAAACTGGTATTTTGATATTTTTGCTAAACATTGAATTTTCACAAATACGAGGTCATTTTTGCAAAATTTCTTTTCAAACAAGTTTTTTATTATATTTTAAAACTTTTTCCAAAGTTTCATATTTTTTGAATTTGTTTACTATTTTTTAAAGGCCCTGAAAATTCGTTTTCAAAAATAAAAAAATGCTAACAATCTGTTATTAGTCGACTGACGCAAATGATCAGTCGACTGATGAAACTAGCCAGAATCATTAAAAGTTTCTGTTTCTACGACTGACATTCTATCAGTCGACTGATGACCCTTCAGTCGATTGATAAGCTTTTCAGTCGACCGACGAGCTGTAAATCGCTTACGACGATCAGCTCATCAGTCGACTGATGAACCCCGTCAGTCGACTGATAAGATTCCAACGGTTAGTTTTGTATAGTTTCCAGATTTCTCAATTTTTAAACGTTTTTGCCTATTTCTTTGGGGTTTGTCTATTCTCTTGAATGCTTATAAATACCCACTAACCCCATTCACTTCAGTAACTAAGCCAGCATTCAAAATTCTCATGAGCTTGTGTTTATTGTTTAAAAGAACTGCAACTTTCAATTGTTTTCACACTTGCAAATCCCACATCCCAAGCTTCAATTGTAATCTCCTTTTCTTGCCATAGAGCTGTTGTAAGAGAGCTTATTTTCTTTCATTTATAACATGTGGAGAGCTTGATCCCGTGGAGATCTACTGTGTGGTTGTGAGATCTTAAGAGGAGATCATTGTGAAGAAGTTTCGGCTTCCAAATAAGGTTATGATTGTGAAATTCTCCTCAAGAGTGGGGAGCGGGGATGTAGGTCGGAGGACTGAACCTCGTGAACATATCACGTGTCACAATTGGCTAACTATCTCCTAACTCATCTCCTTTATATTGTTTTAGTATTTTATTTTATGGTGTATTACTTTGTCTTAATTTTAATTGCACATTTATTGCGTCATAACCCTATTCACCCTCCTTTAGGGTCCAACATGGAATACTTCAAGGCATTCCAATGGGAAGTTCCTAGAGAATGCTATATAGGGTATTCTTAAGGATAACCCGAGATTAGCTAATTATTCAAGATGAAGACCAATCATCTGAATAATTCATCCTTAATCATAGATTAGAAGTGATTAAGAACCTTTCACGATGGCTTTTTAATCATTTCCAAGATGATTAAAACCCTCTCACTGTGACTTTCCGAGCACTCTTTCGTTGAGATGATATTTAATGACCTCATTCGGTCAATCTTTCCTCACAAAATTCCCATGATGTAACTGTGGAGTGCTTGATGATTCACGGCCCTCCATCAAAAAATCCCCCACCGATCAAATTAGCTGACAGTGGGTCCACCAAAATTCTTTCGACTGAGTCCATTCAAACTCCCACCGTGTTTGTGCACTTAATACTCGTAATGTTAAAGTCCCAACACGGTACTTAAAATTTTAATCTGCTGATCCATAGCGATTATTGAACCCCCTTCGTGTCAAGATCTCGCCACTTGACACCGAAAACCCCCACTAAGTGATTTGTATAAGTTAATATTTCCACTGTTATTTGTACCCCTACTCCCACTGTTTCTTGGTCAAACCTTCCTATAGTTAGGACCAAAGCCAAAATTCCCTCTCGATTCCTTCAATGAACAAGAGATCAACTTTCAAATCGGAATTCTCTTTCCATAAACGAAAGGCCTCCACCCAAATTGAATGATCAAACCTATAAAAGTTAGGGTCGTGTCAAACCCCCACTTGGTCGAACCTTCCCATGGCTAGGACTAAAGTTGGAATTTCATCTCGATAAACGAAAAAGTCATCTTCTGATCGGGTAACCAATCCTATAAAAGTTATGGTTATCCATATCTCTTTGATTCTCGGAGTTGAGATCCTCCTCTTAGTTTCATCTTTTCGGATTCTCTAAGAGTTTTTTTTACGGCAGGAGATAGAATATAAAATTCTTCCTCTTCAGCACTGGGTTCGTCTTTGCCCTAAGAGAATACCTGGAGATAAAATATAATTTTTTTCTCTCCAGTAACGGGTTAGTCTTTGTCTCAAGAGAAGACACCACCTTCCAATACTGAAATCCGTGCTTTACACACATAGGGGATTTTATCCTGAATCCTAAGTAGGGATAGATCAACACCTAACACGTGTTGCCAATGAGTTTTTTACCACGAAAAAGATACCATAATTCATTCTGGAGGACTTTATCTTGATCCCTAAATAGAGATAAGTCCGTATCTAACACATTCTGCTAGGTAGCGCATCCCTGTAAAAATAGCAAAGCCAACATATTTGACATCGTGGCAAGTTGTTATTAATAACACCAAAATCCATGCCTTATGCGCATAGAGGACTTTATCTCGATTCCCAAATAGAGATAAGTCTGCATCTAACACATGCTGTAGGGTGGTCCGTTCCCGCAAAAATGACCAAGTCTACGTATTCAACATCATGGCAGACCGTTATTAATAACGTCATAATCCATGCCTTACACGTATGGAAAATTTTATCTCGAACCCTAAGTAGAGATAAGTCTACACCTAACACACGTTGTCGCTTAGTCTATTCCCATGAAATTGACAAAGCCTATGCATCAAGTCTAAGAGAATTTATTTTTTTAGCACAACGTTACATGTGAAATAGGTTTAAATAATTCACATGCTAGCCTGATTCAAATGGTAGCCGGTAAACGCTCATCAAATCTGTTGATGGTTGAGGGTTTACCAAAAATCCTATGCACATTATTAGGTAGCATATTCCCGTAAGAATGACAAAGTCTATGTGTTCAATATTGTAGTATCAAGTCTAAGAAAGTTCATTCTTTTAGCACAACGTCACATGCGGGACGGACTTAAACAATCCGCATACTATCCCGACTCAAACGGTAGTTGGTAAAGGCCCGTCAATCCTATTTATGGCGGAGGGTTTGCTAAAAGTTCTATAAGAATGAGTAAACGTAATAAGGTACAAAAGTTACTGACGTACCAACTTCACCAGTCGGTCTCGTGACTTGAACACCCCAGAGAACATCAACTCCAGCCAAAGTTTCCATGAAGAACCTTGGATGCATTCGCAATGGTAGCCGTATCAGCTCTAATAGCTGGTACTACAACTAAAACTCCCCTATGGTTAAACATATAACTAGCGAGACGTAAGGGTAAGATCCATACCTACAGATGAATCAACATCAATGGTTGATCCTTTAACCTCTACACTTGGGCCTGCCATGTGTTATAATGTCGATCGAGCTTAAAATGTGTAGACTCCAGTAAACATACGAGTATAAACTGTGTTAACGCCAGACAACACGCTACAATGAAGGTTAAACGCTGGTCAACATGTGACGATGAAAGTCAACATCGGTCAACGTGAGTCAACGCGCTACGATGAAGGTCAAACACTGGTCGACGCGCTACAACGAAAGTCAACATCGGTCGACGCCAGTCAACGCATCGATAATTTTGCCAAAATAACTCAATTCCAAATTAACCTCGGGGAGCTCAATCACGATTTAGATATAAACTCCCGATGAATATGATCAGTTCAACATCAATTCAATAACCCGAGCTAATTCAGATAT
The DNA here is from genome assembly GCF_001876935.1 of Asparagus officinalis. NCBI lineage: Eukaryota > Viridiplantae > Streptophyta > Magnoliopsida > Asparagales > Asparagaceae > Asparagus > Asparagus officinalis. The sequence continues at coordinate 64,691,037 of NC_033800.1, read as the reverse complement.
CAGCACGTCAGTGTTAGTTCAAAAATTTGACAACGGTCAGATGATAAATGCAGTATCAGAAGAATTTTAGCTATTCGATAAAATACTAAATAGGCTGAAAGCTGAAGAAGTCAACGAATTGAAGGATGGACGTATCATATCCAAACTATTCCAGCCTCCTCTATAAAAGAATAAGACTGAAACACTTTGGAGGAGGTATCTGTAGGCATCAAAAATTATCTATAGGTTCCCACGCACAGCTCAAAATGAAGAGAAGATGATGAACGTTATTATCCGAGTTAAAAGGGATTATCCATACTGCAAAAGAGCATACGAGTCAACGAAACAACGAAATACATAATACGGTAGAACAAGACTAAACCGAAAAAGCCTCTGGCAGTTGAGTCGCATCAAAACGACTCGGCCAAGGCCGAGCCACCCCAAGGTGGCCTAAGTCGAGACACCCTAGGGTGGCTCGTATAGTACTGACCCACCATATGGTGGCTCATGCCCAGAAACAACTAAAACTCGTTTTCGACGATATTCTCGGGATTCTTTTGTTCTAGAATCTTAATTTCTTTGATATCATCCATAAACATGGTTAAGTGGTTATTAACCGAAGATATAGCTAAATCACTTGTTCGTATCCTAAAATGCTGTATCTGAAGTCTATAAATACAAGCCTAGGGTCCTATACGCAAGTGATCTGAAATCAAGATGTGAGGTGCTGTCAAATTGGAGAGTGAACCACAAATTTCAGCGGAGGGCTAGTAGATATTAGTGAACTCTAGCATAAAGAGGGAGCTATTTGAGAGATCTGAGGCTCGTTCCACCATTCCTTGAGATTAGACTTTGTTTTGATCTCGAGAAGAGTTGTAATCTCACTTGGTTAAGATTATCACTGTTGTCTTGTTTCCTTTGTGAAGCAACGAGCATTTAGCCAACCGATTAACGGAATCTGATCGGTGGTGGTCCACGGATAAACCCCGGTACAGGCAAAGACCCCACGTAAGTAGCGAGTGATAAACGTCCTTTGTATGTGTTTGAAGGGAGTTATAACTTTTTTATTTTTATTGTGTAAGGAGCCTTATAAAAAGTCTTTCCTTTTAAACTTATTGTAACGATTGAAGTTGTAATGAGTCCTGCAATGAAGAAAATAACTGTGATGCCCCTGAGTCCACACAAGGCTGCAGTCCAAGGTGAAACTAGAGATGTCAAACCTGTCATGCTCTCACACTGTGCATAAACATGTTTCACCAATCACAGTAATAGCCTCTAGTAGAACCAAATAGAACTACAGGTACAAATAGGCAAAATAAAGGGAATAAATATAATAGACATGATATAGAAGAGATATCTCATAAATAAAAAGAATCATGTCTCAACTATAATACATCTGATATCTGAATAATGAAAATGTCTCAACATGAATCAACTAAAAATCGTACTAAGGCACACTGCCTTTACAATATGAATATGAAACTCTAATGTCTGGATAAAACTCAAAACTACAGTGGAGTCTCTACAAGTAAAAATACGCGACGACGACTATGCCAGAACTTCATCACCCTGCGGCTCTTCGAAACTCCAAACTACCTAAAAAGTAATTTAAAAGAAAAAGAATAACAACAAGAGCGTTAGAGCGCTACAGTAAGATTACCTCCATCGGGCCCCAGGGGAATGGCTACTAGATGGAGTGAAGGCTCTATCTATTAAGCATAGTCTACCTAGATTTATTTTCCCCGTATCTAAGTAGGATTAACATTTAGAAACCTACAACACGAGACGTAGTACGTCGAGCGAAATAATCCAAACAAGGAAACCCTCATATATATACCATATGTCTCAAATTGTAGATATCTAAACATTACTACCGAACTAAGAAAAGACAATCTAATAAAACTAATAATTAGAAATCCATAACACGAGACTGGTACGTCGAGCGAAATAATCCAAACAAGGAAACCCTCATATATATACCATAAGTCTCAAGTTGTGAATCTCTAATCATTGATCCCAACTAAGAAGTAAAGAAGACAGTAAAAGAAATAAGATATCAACACATCGTATTTATAATATCTTCCACTATCACTGGAGAGATAGAATAAAATACCAATACATAATTTTGTATACTTTCAAAAGTAACGTATCTCAGTCATATAGTTCAATGATAGGTCATATTCATAATCGACATCTGCCATACTTAGGCTATCAAGTAATTGTCTCAGTGTAACGAACTACCCTGTAGGTATCTTGAACTGTGTATACGGCTCATTAGTCTCATCGCGATCTCAGTGCGTAACATGAGTGCGGGACAGACTACCAAATAGACATCCTAGAAATACGGCTCACGAGCCTCATCTCACCCTAGTGCGGGACGGACGGCTAGATCAAGCCTCCTAAAATCTGACTCAATGGCCTGTACATGTAGAATGTCGACGCACTACCTCATGTAGTACTGAACTGAGCTCATCAACGATATCCACCTTATGTAAATCTTTGTATCTCTGGTATGTCGACGCACTATCCCATATAGTACTGAGCTATGATCATCAACGACATTCAGCTCATATATAAACCGTGTATATCTGGTATGTCAACGCACTATCTCATATAGTACTAAGCTGTGCTCATCAACGATATCCAACATGTATATGACCAATATCTAATTCAAATATGATTAAATCAAAATTTATCATAATCCCCTTAGGATTCTTAAATGTATAACATAACATATTCATGACTATACTTGTAATATCAAGCGGCTCAAAACTCTACGAACGCACCTCAAAACGGCGCAACACAGTTCCACAAAACGAGCAGGAAAAACAGACGGGATATCTGTTAGTAAAACAAATATATCTTTCTCTAGGAAAACTATTTTTACAAATGGTTTTCTGTTTTGAAAACTAAATTCATACATCTTTCAAATGACATAAGTTTGGTTCAGTTTGGAGTTTATTTGTTATCCTAAATCTCCAGTTAAATATTTTATATGTGCAGTCGTTTTTCTGCAGGACATGTTATCAGTAAACATAACATATCTTTCTCTATACAAAGTCTTTTTAAGAATAGTTTTCTGTTTTAGAAACTAGATACATATAACTTTCATTTAAAACTGGTTTGGTTAAATTTAGAGTTTTTTTCTATCTTAAACTCTCAATTAAAGATTATACAAGTGCTGTAGTTTTCTGCAAAAAACATATATATAGTACATCACTTAAATTTCTCATATATGAATAAAATTATAAAAAACCCTAATGATAATGCTCATGGTACTATCATAAATATCAAGAAAAGATTATTCATCTAGTATTTGTTTTAAGGTTTACTATCAAAAATCTGACTTTTAACACCTCAGGTTAAGATTAAAGCATAAAAACACATATTCAACATCATATTAATCATCTACACTAGTTATTTAACTATGGGGATAGGTTTGGATAAAGATAATCTTACCTCAAATATCGTTCTAAGCCTCTGAGATAAACAACAAGCAATCAATGAGCACAAACCACCCGTTCTCCCTCGTCACACGTCGATGATCTCGCCCTCGTGCCGGTATTTTGCTTCACAAAGCTCTCCAAACTCATAAGAATAAGATCTAGGGTTTTTGAGGGGAGAGGGTGGTTGCTAGGGTTCATAGATATGATAAAATAAGGAAATTTTCATGAAAAACACAGGTATTTATAGAGGCGAACCCGAAACAAACATGTTTGACCCGAACCAGGAAACCTAGTCTGACTAGGAAAATAACCTTTGGTATTTTGGTCATAACTTTTATGTCCGACCTTGGAATAAGGTGATATAAGATTTTTTGGAAAGATCTTGAAGATACCTATAACTTTGGTATTTTAAGTTTTTCTAGATTCTAACTGTTTCAGTGTGTAAAAAATATATATTTTTAACCGGTCGTTTTTCCCAGATTCAGGCCCGTGCACGTGTGCATGATATCACTTCTATATTCACATATATACATTGAATTGATCTCAAATCAATTCTTAGCATACTAAAACATTAATAAATATTATTTTTTTATAATACAACACATTTATTATTTATTATAAAATATTCAAATTTTTGGGGTTTTACAATAACTTTCGACACAAACAGTACTATTTGTGAACGTAGTCCAACACTTGACTTTCTTATGTGGCGGTGTATACTTTGACGAGGTTTTCACAGGATTGTACTTTTGTTTCCCTGCTACCTACTCGAGGGTAGCGTGAGACACTACAATACGACATATACGATTTGTTTTTGGATGAGATGTTGATGGTGTATTTTTCTTTGTTGATTAATTATTTATAGGATTTGGAGTTGATGTTTAGCAATCCACAATTTGAGATACATGGTATATATACGAGGGTTTTCTTATTTGGATTATTTCGTTCGATGTACTCATCTCGTGTTGTGGATTTCTAAATCTTAGCTCCTCTTAGTTTAGGATATATGATTTACATATTTATATATGCTATGATTAATATATTTTTATACACCCAACTCCTTCCCCCTGGGGGAGGTGAAGATGTTCTCGCTAGCGCTTTGACGCTCGTTATTTCCATCTTTTTCAGGCAACGAGTCAGGGGTTTGAAGAGCCGCAGGTTGACGGGGACTCAGTATAGATTTCTGTCATTTATAGATAGTTAGTTAGTGCTCCACAATAGTCTATTATATTTTGTTTTAACTCATTTAGATGTGTTCCATTTTGGAGGCTGAGTGCCTATGCACCTTTTAGTTGACTCTTATGTGTTAGAGATACATTATTTTTATTTTAGTTTGATAGATGTACTCTCTTTTATCCTGTTGGAACATATTGATACTGTTGGATGTCTTTTATTTACATTATATTCCATATATTTTCATCTTTATTGTATATGCTTGTATCCTCTCTATTTTATACATTGTTTCTGCTAGAGTGACAGTAATTGTGACAGTGAAACGTGTTTATGCACAGTGGATGGTGCATGGCAGGTTTGACATCTTTGGGTTCACATTGGACTGCAGCCATGTGTGAAACCAGGGGCGTCACATAGGGTTACTTCTCTGCAGCTTGATATACTTTTCTCTCACGCGACCTGATAAAGATAAAATACCCTAATAATAGTGTCCTCTCCAATTCTAGGGCTTTTCATTATCTCTAGTTTCCTATCCCTCTCTATTACATATTCGTTTCTTCTACTTTCGACCAATAAACTTTGGAGGTAAGAAACTTAAACTATAATGTTGATTCTAACCGTTTCCTAATTTTTATACTCGATCGACACATTTTTGGATCAGACTTCTCTTTGAATTAGACTCATAATTTTATATAAACTACACCCAACATCCAAGTTATTACATATTTTTTATTTAATTTGTCTATTAGATTGAGATCACTTTAATTCTTTATGTTAGTTTTCTCTTAAAAAATTCATGTAATCTTTGGTAGGAATAAGATTTTGATTTCTACATCTAATATAAAGTAGCATTTAATAGTTTTATGAATTTTAATAAATTAAAGTGTAAAAGACTTCTTTCTTCGTCAACAAATCAGAGATGAAATTAAATTTGGACATAACATTTGTACCTAAGTGAAAACCGAACAAACTGATTCGAACCGAACCGAACCGACTTGAATCGGCTCGCTTCAGTTTTGAACCATATGCAACCATATGCAGTTCGGTATGTTTTTTCCATAAAAATCATGCTCCACAAGTAAAATATATAGCTTATTTGTACTAACGCTTTTCAGCGATCGTACTATTATAGCATTCAAGTCACGTTTATATTGATTGAGCTAGCATTATACATGCTAAGAGTATACATTTGTATCTTTCAATTCTCATCACCGTTTTCTAGTAGCTGTACTGGGGCAACTCTAGATAATTTGATTTCTTTTGATAATGAATTAAAAGCGGATTTAGTGGGGGAAATGGTACCGTTTTGTGGACCTAATTAGTTTCAACCATTGAAGACCACTAAACCCTAAATCTTTATGAAAACCTAAGAGTTTTGATGCAAGTAATGACTGCCAAACATTAATAGTATATGGATAATGTTGGTTTGAAATTGATAATGAGATGTACGTCATGCATGATCACTTCCTTTGATGTGTGATTTTATATACAGTGTCTTTTCTATCAATTTGTGTTGGTGTGGATTTTTGAGAAGAAAAATAAAACTACGATCACTTGAACAGGACCCAGATGATCCCCTATTGATATAAAGTAGGAATTAGGCTAACTTCAGTGCCCCAGCCCAGCCCAGCCCCCAAAGTGGGGGCCATGTACAAAGTGAAAATAAGACATGGAAGATGATCTGTCATCTTGGATAGATGCTATTTGAGGAAACCATGGTCATATCATCGTTCAATGCATACATGAACTATGAACTATGTACGTGTATAGATGGAATGGATCTATCAAATGAGAGAACAACAAAACAATGTCCCTATCAATCACCTGTTTTCTGGTTGGTTTGTAGTATTTTAGTATCTGATCTCTACATGAATGTTTGTCTTCACACATCAAACAACTACCGCTATTTAATATCATGTCACCTAGCCCAACGTACTTGGTCACATTGTTTCTTGTCTCGCCTTCTCGAAAGCCTTGACGGCCAGTTTCACGTTATTCTTAATAGTTCTTTCACTGGTTCACTCTAGACAATTTCTTCCCAAAGTCTAAAATACATGAGAATAATCATGACATCTCTTCGCCTATGCTACTGAATAACTCACGAAGGGATGAAACGGCGGTACATCTCCTCTTTTTTATTATAGTCGAAAAGGTTAAAGGATAATTTGACAAGAGAGTTTTTTTTTATTTCTTTATTTTGAATTACAAAAATGCAAAGGAGAAAGAACATTTTCTTTTATTAACATATAATATCATGTCTAAATATCAAAAAATAAGCTAGGGCTCTTATGTAGATATAATTAGAATTTCATATAAAGTCTGATTAATCAAATAAATTTACAAAACAAAATTAGATTTTAAGAAGTATTGCACCTGTGAAATATAATTCAAATGGTAAATGATTCGATATCAATTACAAATCATTATGAGTTCAAATCTCCTTCACATTTTCATCTAAAAAAATATTATATATACTTCGATCATATTTGTTAAATACGCCTTTGTCTCTTTAATAATTAAATTTTCAGGACAAACATATGAAATGTTAAACGGCAATTTCCTTTGAGTTACTGACAACAGTGTTTATTTAATAATATCGAATTAATTTTGACAAATTTGCTTTCTTGCACGTCCATTATTCACGTGCTTGTAATCTGATTCCCTTTCATAGGACTACGTTAAAAATGAAAACTAGTGTAAACTCAGAATTTCTTTTCCATGCTTTCGGCTATATTCCAAGTTTATGTTATTTATTTGATTCTCTATATATAACTTGGAAACTATGCATGTAAACTCGGAATTTCTTTTCCAGTTTTCGGATATTCCAACTTTTTATTATTTATTTACTTCTCTATATATAACTTGAAAACTAATGTAAACTCGTAATTTCTCTTCCAACTTTCAGCTATTCTAAGTTGTTGTTATTAGTTTGATTCCCTATATATAAATTTTTTTAGCCTTAAATATAATATATGGTTACCAAGTCTATTGCAAAACTTCAAATTTATTGTAAGAATTAATACACGTCTATATCGATTTTTTCCGGCTAAATTGTTATAATGGTAGTTGTGGAACAGGCCATTAGACTTTTATACATTGATATATATTCAGTTTGTTTTCTAATACGTATTTGATGGAATTTGAGAACGCACTGGTACAGTACCATCAATTAAGCACATTTCTAATGCTGCATAACCTGAAAATAATGAGAAAATTCAAGAATCAGAATTTATAATACAATATATATCTTTATGAATTTCACCGGCGGACGTTTTCTCCTCGTTATTGATTGCAAACAATAATGAGGCTAGTTCCAATGTCCCGAAGGATAGGGATTAGGCAATTAGGCTACTATCGGCTTTGGGCCTTTGTTCAAAGCCTAGGTTTCTTTTGATTGATATTAGCTTGTTGATTCTAGAGCTACTTTAAACTCTTGACCAGACTCCGCAATAGTTTGCAAGGAAATCATGAGCCCGTTAGAATTTATGCGATTAATTTATAGTAACTTATGACCACTATTCTGTATAAAATGTATTTGATGGACTGTAGCTTGGGATTTTAAACTTTCTGCTTCGGAGAGAGGGGGGAGTTGATTGAAGTTGAGTTTTGGGTTCCAAGAAAGATATCTTTCAGGATCTCTGATCTCTAGTCCCTTGTCCTACTCCACTATTATTAAGTATCTGCAACTGGAAGTTGTCACTTCTATCCACATCAATCCACAGTATTTTAAAGAAAAATTAAGGTCATTTGTCCATAGCTTATTTATTTATGCATTCAACATTAATTTTCAGGGAGGAAAAAAAAAAGAATACTAAACATGGGATTTTAAAAATTGTACTCTTCAAGAATAATTTGTTACCGTCGCAATGTTTTTAATTAAGTGAGCAAACTCTTTTTATTTCTCCTGAAATAAGTAAAAGTTTCTTGCGCATTGCGACTTGTTATTTAGGGGCTGTTTGGTTGGTTTCCTAAAAACCAAAAAAAGAAATCGGTACAAGAAAATTAATAAAAAAAAATATTTTTATCCATTTCCATTCCTAAAACTCACGCACAACATCCAATAAAATATTATTTTTATCCTCTAACTCATCTCATTTCATCTCCTTTCTTACCTTTAAAATAAACCAAACACAAGAAATATGTCACATCATCCAACTCATCACATCTCACCTTATCCCATTTTTAAAAATCACACACATTATCCAATAATATTGTGACAACTCATCTCATCTCATTAAACCTTCATTTTCATCAATTTCCTCAAAAAAAAAACAAGAAATTGATTTCCTTAAGTATGTGTCACATCATCCAATAATATACCTCCAACTCATCTCATCTCATCTATTTTCTTATTTTTAAAAATAAACCAAACACAAACAACCTCAAAACATCATCCAATAATATACATCCAATTCATTTCCTTATTTTTTTAACCAACCAAACAACCAAGTTTTTTTAAAAAATCACTCACATCATCCAATAATAAGGTGACAACTCATCTCATCTCATCTCCTATTCTATAATTTCCTTCTTTTTTAACCCAACCAAACAACCTCAAAACTTCTATAATTTCCTTCTTTTTTAACCCAACCAAACAACCTCAAAACAATTATTATAGGAAATAGGTTTCATATTCTTTAATTTCCAAGTTTTTTTTGCGAAACAAACGGACCCTTAGGGGCTGTTTGGTTCGTTTCCTAGATATAGGGAAATACAATTCCATATAGAGAAACATAATTTTTGAGTTTTCTAAACTTTTCTAAGAAATAGATTGTTTCGCTTTGGTTCGCACATAAAAAATGGTGGGAAACAAATGTATTTACTTTTCTTGTGTTTGGTTCGCATGGGAAAAAAAGGAAAAACTTTTGTTTATATGACATTTCCTAGTTTTCTTGTGTTTGGTTGGTTTTGAAGTTTGTAAGGAAAAGTGTTTATAGTCACCATGATAAGAATACCCCCACCATATTGAAATTTATTTGTGCTCGTTATATGTAGTACATACCTGAATTACCCAAAAATTCTGCTGAAACCTATAAGATTGCTAGCTAATTACAACCAGAATCATTCGATACAAATATTAGAACAGAGAAGGATAGCACAATGCTCGATTCACAAACAAGTAACTTAATCTAACTCTAGCAGAGGATAAAACTACGAAGGATAGCACAATGCTCGATTCACAAACAAGTAACTTAATCTAACTCTAGCAGAGGATAAAACTACAGAGAATCATTTGATATGCTCGATTCACAAACAAGTAACTTAATCTAACTCTAGCAGAGGATAAAACTACAGAGAATCATTTGATGCAGAGTTTAGAATTGAGAAGGTTCACACAACGTTGACACGCTATCAATCTTGTCAGATACAATTTTTAGCAGAGCATCTTCGAACTAAATCAGATTTTTTGACAATGAGAAAACATGACGACATACTTACTTCCAACACCAATACGAAAGCATCAGTGACAACTAGCTAACATGACGTTGATTCGCACAACATAGTTCCCTGATAAAAAATCAGCAGCTTGACTCAATGGAGAGAATCTATATTCTTGCTCAGCTCCTCAAGCTTTTTCATCCTCAGTCTTTCACTCTTAGCCACCAGCTGCTCAGGCATCAAAGGTATGGCTATCGTAAGCCGCGATATTATGCAAACAACAAATGAAAGAAAATGAAATGTACCTCTATTAATTTGTTGACCAGTTGAGATTTCTCCTTGTTTTTCTCATTGAATGCCTCGAGTGCATCTTTGTATTCCTTTTCCTTCATTGATGACAAATATAGATTAATCTTGTTAACAATGAAAACAAGCAAGAGTTATATTAATCGAACAGACTCAAACCTTCTTGCGGGAACTTTGTCTGAGAGGCTTTAATTCACGATTAACCACATCAATTCTCTTACGTACAGCTGCAACTTCTTTTCTAGCATGGTTTAGCATCAACAGTAGATGCACAAAACTAGCCGAGAATAAAAGCACAACACAACTAGGTTTCAAGAATACCAACCAAAGCAACCATCTCCATTTCTTTTGAAAATTGAACAAACAGCCATGGGAGCTCGACGACGAGCACAAATAGTAACCAAAAACCCAACAAGCTAAACAAGTTCGAATCAGCATAGTAAGAAAAAAAGTGCATACATATGCACAAAAAATTAGCCGAGAACAAACATGAACACAACCACATCCACACAAAACCGAGCTGGTATCAATCGTAACAAAATCAGGCTCACAAAACTGCATACATATGCACAAAAACTGACCGAGAACAAACCTAACCATAAAGAGTGCATCTGAAAATAACCCTAACGATAATTAAAGTTAGCCAATACAATATATACCTGAGCAATGGTAGGAACTTGGGGTTGGCTATCTGCAATGGCTACAAGATACATCAGATTCCTCTGAAGCTTAGCCAATACAACTAGGCTCACAACCAGCCAGCCAACCAATCAATGAGCCAACAACACAACCAACCAAGCCAACCAACAATATGTGCCAACCAATAAGAAAGTGAAATAATATGTGCATGTTCAGGCTCACAACCAGGCTCACAAACAAGCACAAAAGCAACCAAAAACCACCCTCCCCCAAACAAGCACAAAAGAAACCAAAAACCCAACAATGAATATGATACACCCACCAGCCAACCAAAAAAGAACCATGAAACACCAACCAACCACCAAAATGAACCAGGAAACACCATCCAGCCACACAAAATGAACCAGGAAACACACATCATGCACAGCCAATGAACATGAAACTTAGAAAATTTCATGGTTACTAATCTCACTAAGAAAATTAGTGAAATGGGCTCAAAATCTAGTCAATATCATCATTGTTAGCCATCCAGTGTAATATTAATTGATATTGTAGGTTGCTAATCTCAGAAATTTTGACAATCATCATAGCCTAAAGTAAATAGTCATCAATGTAGACTTATTTCATGAAAACTTACTACTAAAAAATAGTCAATATTAATGTAGGCGTTTAAAAATACCTATAGGTGTCCGCACATAGCTCGAGACAAAGAGAAGGTAATGAACGTCATTATCCAAGTCGAAGGGGATCGTCCGAGTCAAAGAGGATCATCTGACGTCGACAAGCGTATGAAGCGAATCGGCAAAACGTTGATGACGTGGCGATGAACCACCAGAACAACCAACGCCAGGTGGCCCACGTGCTCACCGTCCACCACCAAGTGGCTAACACGTTCATCGGTCACCTCCAACTTAACGAAATTTATGATGTGAGTCAGTGAAGCATACGAATCAACGTAACACATGAAATGACAAAAAACAACAAATCTAGGAGTTGTGTTTCACCCAAAAGGGCCGAAACACCATGTGTGACACACACATACCATGTGTGGCTCGGTTATTGGACGTCATAGGTCTCTTCTCCAGCTTTCCAACACATCTTAAATCACTTTATTCTAAGATCGGATGAGAGAGTTAGAGTCAAAATACCCGAGGTGGTACGAACTGGCTTGGCCAATGCTGCCACCAATTAGAAAAAAATACCATGTGTGACTCCCACACATCATGTGTGGCTCGGCCATGGGAAGTTGTAGGTCTCTTCTCTAGATTTCCAACGCATCTTGAATCACCTTATTCCGAGATCGGATGAGAGAGTTAGAGTCAAAATACCCGAGGTGGTACGAACTGGCTCGCAAGGCTGCGAGTCACCAAATGGTGACTCGCACCCATGCGAGTCACGAAATGGTGGCTCGCACAAAGAAGTAATATTTCGGCCATGTTGTAATTTGATTCTAAAGAAACTTAAAACACAAAAGTTGTAGGACTTTTCGTCCGATTTCCAATGCATCTTAAATCATCTCATTCCGAGATCGGACGAGAGAGTTAGAATCAAAATACCCGAGATGGTACGAACTGGCTCGCAAGGCTGCGAGTCACCAAATGGTGACTCGCACCCATGCGAGTCACCAAATGATGGCTCACACAAAGAAGTGATATTTCAGTTATGTTGTGATTTGATTCCGAAGAAACTCAAAACACAAAAGTTGTAGGTACTTTCGTCATCTTTCCAACGCATATTAAATCAACTCATTCTGAGATCGGATGAGAGAGTTAGAGTAAAAATACTCGAGGTAGTATAAACTGGCTCGCAAGGCTGCGAGTCACCAAATGGTGACTCACACCCATGCGAGTCACCAAATGGTGACTCGCATGCATGCGAGTCACCACGACTATTTTGGCCTCCCAAAACCTCCCAAACACGGATTTCGATGTTTTAAGGATTCTTTCGTTCCAGGACCTCCCCAACTATTCTGAAGCTATCATTAAGTACACCTGGGTGGTTATCAACCGTAGATAACATCAAAATACTTAATCTTATCAGAAAATGCGACGACAAAAGCCTATAAATAGAAGCCCAGGGTCTTCAGTTGAGAGGCTTTGAAATCTGAGGGCGAGGTGCTGTCCAATTGAACAGTAAACCATGAATTTCAAAGGAGAATTGGCAGATCTTGGGGAACTTTTTCATAAAGAAAAAGTCTTTGAAAGATTTGAGATTCTCTCTCCCTCTTTTCTCCGGATCAAACATTGTTTTGATCTCGAGAAGAGCCACAATCTCGCTTGGTCGTGATTATCGCTGCTGCAATTGTTTTCTTCATGAAGCAAGAGCATAATTACACTTGTCAACCGGATTTGATCCGTAACGATCCACAGACTAACGTGTCCCCGACATAGGCAAAGATCACACACAAAGCAACAGGAGATAAACTACTGCTATGTTTTGTTTCATAAAGTTATAATCTTTACTTTTTTCATTGTAAGAAGATCTTATAAAAATATCAACTCGAACTTGTAATTGATAAACGGTGTAACAAGTTTGATGACAATGGAAAATTTAACTTTTGACAAAAAAAAATTAGCGACCACAGTGGGAGCCAACAGCTTCGCTGCCAAAGCTGTCATACCGTAACCACGGATCCAAATCCTAATTGATGAAGAAGTCAAGCACGAATTCGACCAAATGAAGTTCGAGGAGTATCTGTCATCCTCCTCCTCCAGATCCTCCGCCCCTCACAAGCGTAGGAAGATCAAGGCCTTCGTTGCTACTGCCATCGCGCCTTGCAACGCCTCTCCGTCTCCAACAAGACCGAATCTGTAGGTCTGGACTCCTCCTCAATCAAGGAGATAGCCGCTGTAGCTACACCAACTTTATCGAAGAGAGCTCCCCAAAGGAAGCGCCAACGCCTCGCGCGCTAATTCGCCAAGACTTTAGAACCTATTGACGGGATCTGCTATGAGACGGATTTGAAACTCAGAAGGCACCGAGTGCCCTAGCAGCAAATAGATGTCCTCTCCTCCAAACCAACAGCGAATGAATGGATCTAAGTCAAACAGACTCGCTCAACCGTCGAGGAGCGTATTCAGAAGCGCCGCGCCTTGATTGCGCATGCACGGATTCTCATGCAAGAAGCGCAAAAGTTAAAGCAAGAAGAGGGGATCAAGAAGCCACCAAAATCATGCCAAGTCCGGAAAACAAATTTCGAAACGACGTCGACAAAAAGTTAAACAGCGTTCGGAACTACCGGAATGCGCGAACCACCAATTGGTGGCTCGGCCAAGGCTGAGCCATCAAATGGTGGCTCGGCCTAGGCCGAGCCACCAAGTGGTGGTTCGCGCCTGAACCGAACCAGTTTGGTTCGGTTCGCAACCGGTTCACCTCCCGTAGTCCCGTTTAAGCTTTCGACAGCCCATGTTTCTGTCCCGATGAATCACACACCTCCAGCAGAACCTCATGGTGGTGTGGACTTGTCCCGATTCAAGATGAGGATGGCCGATTGCCTGGGTCCTTTGCACAAGGATCAATATAAAGTTCCAATTAAAGAACGCTTGGGCTCATTGACTGAACCCCGAGCAACTCATCAAACTGTGACTCGCACACGCCCTCACAATAAGTCAGAGCCTTTCTATAATGGGAAAACTCCTATAACTGACTGCCTTAGACTGCGAGTCACTGTCCAAGAGCCCGTTAAGGTCCCACGCTCACGAATGCGTAGCTCAAAACGTGCGACTCTTGAGAGCGCTAACAAGACGTCGAACCCCCAGAAGGAAACGTTTTCGTTTGACGGTGATGACGTTATACCTAGGAAGTCATGCCGACACACGATAGGTTGCTCTAACAATTATGCCGATGAAATGTACCATTGGGATGGGGATGCGAACAGATCTCGAAAGAGGAGTACCCGAGAGATGGAGTTTCATTGTTCGTGTGCCAAACTAATCAGGGCAGTATTATCAGCGTGTAGCTGCCCCAAGACCGCTCCACAGAGGGTCTTGATATTGGAAAAGATCTCCACCAGAACATCCAAGTCCAATCCAAAGCATTTCTATAGAAAAAGATCAGTTGCGCAAGATGACGAACTCCCAGAAGTCACTATCAATATGGTCGATAAAGGAAAGTCAACGCAGAGTTTCAGTCCCCATCATTTTTCAGACGTATCCCAACGTATAACTCGATTATGTGTGGGAACTACTAGGCGTAGGGACTATCAGAGGATGAATAGAGGATTATCCTCAGATGATGAAGCATCAGATACCAACTCTGCAGTTACCTCTGACAAAATGGTATCTAGTCAAGGACAATCCCACGAGGTGTGTATGATTAACACCGAGGAAGTAGCCAAAATGATTGAGGATGCTCTAGCTAAGCAGAAAGAAGCATTCAAAATTGAAATGAAAATGGCTATGCAGCAGATGAGGGAAGAGCATGACCAACAGATTCGGGCTCTGTCCAATCAACTTGTTGAATCCAGCCGTCGTTGATGACCAAGCATGTAGCGATTCAGATATAGATGAACATATCAATACTGATAACCTTCTCATTGACCAGAATGCTGGGGGTGGCCCTATTGAAGACAACAATACTGGTGGTGGTCCTACCGAAGATAACAATGTCGGGGGTAGCCGCGTTGTTCTTCTTAGAAATCGTCCAAAGCATGATACAGACAAGGACGAGAAAATAAAAGATCTTGAGAGCAAAATCAATGCTCTGATGTCTGTTCGAGAGGTGAAGAAAACCGGTATTCCGTGTCCTTACCCAAGAGAGTGGGACTCAATAGCATACCCGGTGAAGTTTAACCTGATCAACTTTACGCTGTTCGATGAGAAGGGTTCACCCACTTAGTATCGAATCTACTTTAAGTTTCACTTGGGTATGATATCTGGCAATGAGGCATTGATGGTCCGGTCATTCATTGGCACACTTCGTGGGCCTACCTTCGATTGGTACCGTCGTCTCAAGCCTGGAAGCATTAACAACTGGGAAGATCTAGAGAGCATGTTCCTCGCTCACTTCTTTGATGATAACGCTGAGGTGTCAATCAAGATACTTTTCGATGAGAAACAAGAAGACGATGAGACGATCGACGACTTCGTCAAGCGCTTCCGAAATAAGGCGATGAGTTGCTGAGATCCGATCACAAAAGACTTTATCCTCCAAACCTGTCACAACAAACTCTCTTTGGATGTGTTGGAAGTTATGGGAGTAGCACCCTCCAATACCTGGAAAGAGTTGAAGATGCGCAGAGAGCGGGCCGAATGCTTCCTCAGAAGGAAGCAAGCCGAGAGAAGCCAACCGATGGCTAATCCTCCGAACTCAAGCTTCGTCTCTTGTGGTAAGGGGAAGACACCTGCAACAATTGTTGATGTTAATCAGACATCGTAACAACAACCCCGGAGACAGCGAAATACTTCGGGTCCGAAACTCCAAAAAGAGTACTTCTTCAAGGACGAAGATGTTCCAGCCATTTTCGAGTCCCTCCTTAAAAATAATAAGATCAATCTACCACCTATTGCAGATCAGGAGGAAGCGAACAACACTACGGATCCGAAGTACTGTGCGTACCACAGGAGGATCCTTCATCCTACCAAGGCTTGCTTCGCTCTCAAAAATAGCATCCAAACATTGATTGAAGCCGGCGTCATAACTCTAGGATAAGCCAATGAGAACGGTAAGATTCCGACAAGTATAAGAGTATAAACTGCTCCTTCTGACACTCCGAAGAGTATATAAGTATAAACTGCTTCTCAATCCTCTAACCGGTATATAAGGTTAAACTGTTCCCTGATACTCTAATAGATATATGAGTCTAAAATATTTTTTATGTTTGACGGGAAGTTCCTGGAGAATTTTTATGCATAATATTCATAAAGATAATCCGGTCATGCAACTGAGTATAATGTTAGACCCAGTTTCTTGAAGGAAGCTAGGGGTGGATGATTCATGTAACGGAAAGTTCCCGAAAGAATTCTATATAGTATATTCTTAGGGATAACCAGCCAACTACAAGAAGGTGATGAATAAGAAACTCCCACTCAAACTCTCTCTATGTCTGTTCACTCAACACTCCCATTGTTAGAGTCTGTACATAGTACTCAGAATTTTAATCTCCTGATTATTGACAATTGTCAAATCCCTTCATGTTAAGTTCTTATCACTTAATACCAAGAACCCCCACTGAGTAAGTGGTACAAGTCAACACTCCTACTGTGATTTATACTCCCATTCCTACCGCCTACCTGGTCAAACATTCTTACAGTTAGGACCACAATCAAAATCCCCTCTCGATTCCTTCCATGAACGAGAGGTCCACAAATTAAACGATCAAATCTTTAAATAGTTAGGATCATCTTAAACCCCTATTTGAACAAACCTTCCTACAGTTAGGGCCACAACCAAAATCTCCTCTCGATTCTTTCCATGAATGAGAGGTCCACTTTCAAATCGAGTGATCAAACCTTCTTACAGTTAGGACCGTCTCAAACCTCTATTTGGTCAAACCTTTCTACAGTTGGGGCCACAATCAAAATCTTCTCTCGATTCCTTCCATGAACGAGAGGTCCACTTTCAAATCGAGTGATCAAACCTTCCTACAGATAGGGTCGTCTTAAAATCCCACTTGGTCAAACCTTCCTATATTTAGGGCTAAAACCATAATTTACTCTCGATAAACAAGAAACCCACCTTTAGTTTAGTAATCAAACATTCCGACAGTTAGGATTATCCGAAACTTTCGATTGTCGGAGTGGAGATCCCACTCTTAGTTTTACCTTTCCGGATTCTTGAAGTGGAGATCCCACTTTAAGTTTTCTTTGGTAACTGGAGATAGAATATAAAATTCTTTCTCTTCAGCTTGGGGAGATAGAATATAAAATTCTTCCTCTCCTACATCGGATTCGTCTTTGCCCCAAGAGAAGACACAATATTCTAACACCATCTTTCAACTCCATAATCCGTGTCCTACACGCATGGGGAATTTTATCTCGAAGCCTAAATAGGGATAAGTCAATGCCTAACACGCGTTATCGATTTAATCTTTTACGATTGAAGAAGACACCAGAATCCAAATCTAGGAAATTTTATCCCAAAACCTAAGTAGGGATAAGTCAACATCTAACATGCGTTGCCGATTAGTCCTTGACCATAAAAAGGACAAAAACCCACATATTCGACATTGTGGCAGACCGTTATTAATAACGCCAAAATCTACGCCTTACACGCGCGGAGAACTTTATCTCGACTCCTAAATAAAGATAAGCCTACGCCTAACACGCGTTGCCAGTTTAGTCTTTTGCCGAGTGAAAAAGACATCAGAATCCGAGTCTGGGGATTTTTATCCCGAATCCCAAGAAGGGATAAGTCAGCGCCTAACACGCGTTGTCGGGTAGTCTATTCCCATGAGAAAGACAAAGTCTACGTATTTAATATCGTAGCACTAAAAGAGTTAACTCTTTTAGCACAAAGTCACATGTGGAACGAATTTAAATAATCCGCATGCAAGCCCGATTCAAATGGTAATCGGTAAAGACACGTCAAATCCGTTGATAGCTGAGGATTTGCCAAAAATCCTAAGTCTGCATCTGATACATGCGGTCGGATAGTCTATTCCTATGAGAAAGACGAAGTCTACATATTCAATATCATAGCACTAAAGAGTTAACTCTTTTAGCATAACGTTACATGTGGAACGGACTTAAACAATTCGCATGCTAGCCCGACTTAAACGGTAGTTGGTAAAGGCTCATCAAACCCGTTGATGGCTAATGGTTTGCCAAAAATCCTATAAATGTAAGAGTCATTGACGAACCAGCCCCATTAGTTGGTCTCGTGACTTGAGCATCTAACAACTTCAGAATAAGAGCCATACATACAGATGAATCAGCTTTAGAAGTTGGTGTTGCAGCCCTAACATTTGGGACCACCACGCTCCAATACCTTAAGAGCTTAAACTGTGTAAACTCTAGCAAATATACGAGTATAAACCATGTTAACGCTAGTCAGCGTGTTACAGCAAAGGTTAACGCCGGTCAACGCAAAGGTCGATGCCGGTCAACGCATATATAATTTCACCAAAATAAGGCTAAGGAAAGATTCTGGATTAGAGGATGATTCCAGGGAGTTCAATCACATTCATATATGAGTTCCCGATGAAGATAATCAGTTCAAAGTCAACTCAATGACAAGAGCTAAGTTCAGAAACTTACACATCAACTTCAGTTCAAGATTTCAACAATGGTCAGACAATAAACACAACATCGGAATAACTTCATCTATTCAACAAAATATCGAATAGACTGAAGGCTGAAGAAGTTAAGAATTGAAGCATGCAACAGGTCCTTTGACACCGACTGAAGGTGGGGGGGCTATCATATCCAAAGTATTCTAGACTCCTCTATAAAAGAATGAGTCTGAAATTCTTTGGAGGGGGTATCCGTAGGCGCCTAAAAATACCTATAAGTATCCGCACACAGCTCGAGACAAAGAGAAGGCAATGAACTCTAT
Source organism: Asparagus officinalis (assembly GCF_001876935.1). NCBI lineage: Eukaryota > Viridiplantae > Streptophyta > Magnoliopsida > Asparagales > Asparagaceae > Asparagus > Asparagus officinalis. The sequence goes on along the minus strand of NC_033800.1, from coordinate 64,671,622 downwards.
TATCCAAGTTGAAGGGGATCGTTCGAGTTAAAGAGGATCATCTGACGTCGACAAGCGTATAAAGCGAATCGGCAAAACGTTAATGATGTGGCGACGAACTACCAGAACGACCAACGCCAAGTGGCCCATGTGCTCACCGGTCACCACCAAGTGGCTAACACGTTCACCGGTCACCTCCAACTTAACTAAATTTATGATGCGAGTTGGTGAAGCGTACGAGTCAATGTAACACACGAAATGGCAAAAAACAACGCAGCTAGGAGTTGTGTTTCACCCAAAAGGGGCGAAACACCATGTGTGACTCACATATACCATGTGTAGCTCGGCCATTGGACATTGTAGGTCTCTTCTCTATCTTTCTAACGCATCTTGAATCCCTTATTCTGAGATCGGACGAGAGAGTTAGAGCCAAAATACCCGACGTGGTACGAACTGGCTTGGCCAAGGCTGCCACCAATTAGAAAAAATACCATGTGTGACTCCCACATATCATGTGTGGCTCAACCATTGAAAGTTGTAGGTCTCTTCTCCAGCTTTCCAACACATCTTGAATCACCTCATTCCGAGATCGGACGAGAGAGTTAGAGCTAAAATAGCCAAGGTGGTACGAACTGGCTCGCAAGGCTGCGAGTCACCAAATGGTGACTCGCACCCATGCGAGTCACGAAATGGTGGCTCGTACAAAGAAGAAATATTTTGGCCATGTTGTAATTTGATTCTGAAGAAACTCAAAACATATAAGTTGTAGGACTTTTCGTCCGCTTTACAACGCATTTAGAATTATCTCATTCCGAGATCGGATGAAGGAGTTAGAATCAAAATAGCCGAGATGGTACGAACTAGCTCGCAAGGCTGCGAGTCACCAAATGGTCACTCGCACTCATGCGAGTCACCAAATGGTGGCTCGCACAAAGAAGTGATATTTTGGCTATGTTGTGATTTGATTCTGAAGAAACTCAAAACACAAAAGTTGTAGGTATTTTCGTCAGCTTTCCAATGCATCTTAAATTAACTCATTCTGAGATCAAATAAGAGAGTTAGAGTTAAAATACTCAAGGTGGTACAAACTGGCTCGCAAGGCTGCGAGTCACCAAATGGTTACTCGCACCCATGCGAGTCACCAAATGGTCGCTCACATGCATACTAGCCACCACGACTATTTTGGCCTCCCAAAACCTCCCAAATATGGATTTTGATGTTTTTAAGGATTCTTTCGTTCCAGGACCTCCCCAACTATTCTGAAGCTATCCTTAAGTGCACCTGGGTGGTTATCAACTACAGATAACATCAAAATACTTAAAAAATACTTAATCTTATCAGAAAACACGACGACAAAAGCCTATAAATAGAAGCCCAAGGCCTTAATGTTGGACCCTAGAGGGGGGGGGGTGTGATTAGGGTCTTATGCTAATCTAATCCGATTTAAATGCCAATTAAAATTAATTAACAAGTTATCCTAGCAAGTATGAAATACAACAAGTTATATGAGCTAGGATAAGCAATATGAACAACAAGAAATATCCTAGCAAAGAGATATAAGCAATATATGATATATGCAAGGATATGAAACTAACACAAGGGGTAAACAATATGAACTAGATAGTGGATCATATAAATAATGAGCAATGCACAATGGCGATATAAGATATGAACATAAATATAAATGAACGCCAAAGCACACTCAAACACAATCAAATGATCACGGAGTTCGGACCTTCCGAAACTTCACAACACACTCGGTTTTCTAGCTCACCGAAAACCTTACACCACTCACAATGTAACGAATATAAATTTGTTCTCTACAATAGATGAGAACTCAATTAAGCACAAACTCAATGTTACAATCTCTCACAACCCTAATATACTATGTATGCAAATACAATAAGCTCAAATGGGTGTGTGTAACAATGAGATAATATAATCAAATCTAAACTCAATATAACAATGAGATAATATAATCAAATCTAAACTCAATATAAAAACTAGCTTTAAAGAATGATAATCAAATAAGTAAGCAAATGTAAAGCTAGATAGAGTTTAGAAAACTTCTCCAATAGATGACAAGATGGAGAGATGAAGATTGGAGCCCAAACAAGAAGATGATCTCCTCCACTTGTAAAAACAATCTTCAAACCAAACAAACACTAAAAACCCACTTAAACCCTTGTTTAAAACTCTTTAAACTTGTTTAAAACATTTCTTTTGTTAACTTGAAAGAGACCAGCAATAGGGTATTTATACCCACTCTAAATCTCAGCCAAAGTCCAAACAAAAGACAGGAATAGCCCCAGCAAATCAGCTCAGGAAATAGCCGTTGGGAAAGCAACGGATCTATTGTCGGTCGACCGGCGGAAATTTCGGTCGACCGACGGAGAACAAAAGCACGAAGAACTGTTCTGGACAATCGTCGGTCGACCGGTGCGGTCGACCGATGGAAAATATCGAGCTCTCGGTCGACCGCATCGGTCGACCGACCAATTCTCTGCTGCATGCTGACGAAAGAACAAATGAGCGGTCGACCGGGACACAGCAGAAAACTGATATTAAAACAGATTTTTGAGACTTTTGAAAATATGTTAAAAATAACAAATGAAGTCCAAAAATAATGAAACTTTAGGAAATGTATATAAACATGAAAACAAATATGTTACAAAAAGAATTTTCCAAATTGCATTTCCCATTTGTGAAAAATCATCATTTTGCAAAATAGTCCAAAACACGAAAATGGAAAATGTGATTTTTGACATTTTGGCTAAACCATGTTTTGAAACTTTGCACAATGATTATATAGACTTAATAAAGTTTGTATATGATTATTGTTAAGTCCAAAAGCTAAAAATATAATATTTTCACAAAATTACATATTCTATGCAATAAATACCAAAACACAATAGTAAATATGAAACATGTGATTTCATATTTATAAACATGAAAACTCAAAACTATGTATGTATATATATAAAACTATATATATATGCATAGAACCCAAAACTTGTGTATATATATATAACTATATATATATACGAAGAAACCAATAAATGTGTGTGTATAGATATTGAGCTTAACGTACTTAACACACATAATACAAATCCTAAACTAAATTACCCAAGCTTGATCTTGATCTTCAATGAGCTCAACTTGGTACACGTTGCGGATGAAGCTAAACTTGGATCTTGAACTTGAATTGTACGATGCTTCACTCCACAATTCCGCCAACATCCTTTTGATATGATCGTGAATGCTCGATTCCATCCATCCTCCAACTACGTTGTTTGTCTACAATACATAGGAATGCACAAACACTAGACAAACAACATTAGTTATAAATTGTTTGTTAAACATCATCAAAACAAGAAGGCCAACAATCTCCCCCTTTTTGATGATGACAAACAATTTACAAAAAGCAATGAATGCTAAGGCATACATATGTGAGCAAGCATAGATGGAAAGTATGCTAAACACTCCTCACATACAAAAAGACAATGAAGACACATATAAATATGTCATTATGAAGATAGTGTCTCATTACACTAATATAAAAACCATGTATAAAATAGATTTATGAAATCAAAAGAAAAAGAGCATGAGAATCATGCAAAATGTTTTCAAATGAAAACAAATCAATCAAATAAAATCATAAATCACAAGTAAATCATACAAGAACATAAAACCAAATCATCATTGATTTTCAACAATCAAGAGAGGCAATTATATCTAGCTATTGAGCTAGTATCAACCCATATAAATATTTTTAGCACCCGGTAAACAATGTTTGGGAATAAACACCCAATAACTCCGGAGTTCAAGCTATGTACAATTCAAGTTTTATTTATTGTAGACAAATAACGTGTTGGAGGTTGGATGGATTGCGCTTTAATGATCATATCCAATAGAGGTTGGCGGAATTTTGGAGTAAAGCTATGTACAATTCAAGTTGAAGATCCTAGTTCAAGCTTCATCCGCAAGATTACCAAGTCAAGCTATTGAAGATCAAGATCAAGCTTGGGTAATTTAGTTTAGGTGTTATATTATGTGTGTTGGTACTTTAAACTCAATATAATATGCTGTAGGCTGTCTAAAAATCAAAATAGATAGCTGATCCACAATCAAACACCGATGATGGAAGTTACAATCTGACAACTTTCAGAAGGCTATAATTTGAAGACTTTCATGTAGATCGATGAAGGTTATAATCTGACGACTTTCATAACAACCGATGAAAGCTCTAGTTCAACAGCCTTCACAATCAATATCGGGAGTTACAATCTGATAACTCTCATATTTTCGAGCAGCCAAGGCGAAGATCATTCAACAATGGTCTTTACAACGCTCTACAGAAGAGGTTACAAGTCAACTAGCCCCTTCTAAACGCGGAAGTTATCTCTGTGTTCTAATTCTTGAAACGCAGGTAACCCCCATGTTTTAATTCCTAAAACGCAGGCGACCCCCGTGTTTCTAAGCTTCAACAAGCAAAACGCAGGCGACCACCGCGTTTCCAATCCTCAACAAACCAAACGCGGGTGGCCCTCGCATTTTTCAACATCCAGCGGGTGCCCAACTCCGCGTCTCTAGTCTAAAACACAGAGTTAGGGTCCTGAACGCCAACTTGGACATTGTTTGACTCATTCAACATGAGCTGAACGGTTCTAAAACCGTTTCCCACGATTTGGGGGCGGTTACAAGCTGAACGGTTCTAAAACCGTTTCCCACGATTTGGGGGCGGTTACACCCCACTTAGGAGTGATTTAAGGGGCGGTTACACCCGGCGGTTACACCCCACTTAGGAGTGATTTAAGGGGCGGTTACACCCCCTTAATCCCCTATAAAAATGAGAAAACTCAACTGAGTTAAGGGTTAGAACTTCTTGGCTCGGATTGACCCTGGAGCTTGGCAGCAAAGACGGGATCTTTGGGGGGATTGCTGGAGCTTTGGAGATCAACAACAGGAGATTTCTTTATCCTTGGTTTATAGACCGATTTCGGTTAAATCAACTCTTTCATAAAGTTTCAAACTCATTCAGAGTTCTAAAACTTACCACATAAGTTCTCCATAACATCAAATCGTGAGGAGAAGACCACGTTCTAGTGAATCAAGACGTTCAGATCGTTAACGGAGAGCAAACTCGACACGAATATTCGAAAGAGGCACTCCATCGCCACCGTGAAGAACCCCGAATTAAACAAAGGGGAAAATCCATATCATTCTCCTCTCTTTTGTAATCAGGAAATCCAATTGTAATTGAGGTCAAAGGAATACAAATCAAAATTTTCCCTCATTTCTTTTACTACGAAATTTTCCAACCTATAAAAGATGGCGACTCTGCTGGGGATGAGCTTCTCTGACGAAAAAGTAGTGGCGTAATCCGATGTTCATCTCACTGGAACAATCGTCGAAACTCTCGTGGTAGAGTTTGATCAAGTCAATTTTGAGGAGGCCATCTCCATTGGATCCCTTAGCCCCAAGGCTATGCGTAAGATTCGCAAAGTCTTCAAGGAGACTAAAGCTCCAATTGTCGCTCCTATGCCGAAAGAAGCCCTCTCCTTTAGCCAAGATTTCTCAGACAGCCCCTCCTCCGATGGAGTGGGCTCATCTTTAGCCAAACTCGCACCAAAGCGATGAGTATCGGGTCACAAAAAGCCCATCGCGGAGACCAACTCCGTCAACGCCGACGACATCATTGCAAAAGCCTTAAAACAGGCTAAGAAGAATGCTGCTCATTGAAGAAGAAGGTCTCAGCGACGGGCACAACTTCGAGAAAGTCGATCCTCCAACCAACGCGAGCTTCGCGTTCGTGAGCCTAAATGCGACCCTGAGCTCCGCGTTTATGAGCCAGAACAGGAGCTTCGCGAGGACCAGATTGAACGTGGCCCTCAATGGTGCGTTTTACAGCCAAAACACGGACCTCAAGTTTACGTTGAAAGCGAACTTCAGCTTTGCATTTCCCAGTCAAAACGCGACCTTCGCGTCGACACTAAAGAACGTGACCCTCACGTTGCTAAACCAAAAAGCGGACCTCGCGTTTCAAGTGCCAAATGCGACCCTCGCATTTCATTGATAAAATGTGAAGCTCATGTTCCAAGTGCCAAATCCAATACAGATCCATGTTCATGGATTCGAGGCATCTCAACCAGATCCATGTTCACCAAGAGCCAGTCCTGTCTAATCATGGACTGGGTGTTCCAATTCAAACCTCACGGTCAGTGAGTAACTCTCCTCGAATCTTCACAATAGATTTGAGAGAGTTCATATCAAGAGAAAGACCAATGCAACAAGTCATTCGTTCATTCCAATGTGAATGACTGATTCCTACGGTCCTCTCGGGATGTCAATGCTGCTCATTTGCGGCCAAACTGTTGGTGTTCGAACAATTTACGAATGTTGCTTTGCCCAACCAACGACGACATTCTCACATGAAGAAGTCTCCAGAGATCGAATATCCTGGGGTCACTATCAATATGATCGGCATAGGGAAAGCCTCAGGTCCTAGTTCCGATGACTCAGAGATAAGTCGTTCACCGACCGTCAGAGAAATCACTAACGAGTTTGAAGGAATCTACCAATGCACTTGGACGTGAACAGGAGCAATTCCCCCTATCAACTATCGGAGGTTAGCCAGAGGAACTAATTCCGATGATGAACACTCAGCCATTGCAGAGTCCCAATCAACAAGCTCTTTTGTGGAACATGAGAGCTCCGCTTATATGATGAGAAACCACGAAGATCTTGTAAAGAGACTTGATGAGCAGGAGGCCATGCTCAAATCTCAGCAGGAGGCCATCAATGAACTCTTGGCCCTGATGAATCAAATTGTCGCAGACAAGGCCAAATCTCAGAAGACAGATTCGCCACCCAGACAAGAATCTTCTCGGGGAGGAAAAGCGTCTTCATCCCGACTTCGCACAAGTAAAGGGAAGGAAAAAGTGGTTGATGGTGCTACTTCTGATTAAGAAGCCCACAATCTGGAATCTTCCTCTGATGAAGAAAGAGAGACGGAGAACGAGCAGAATCTCTAGTCTTCCAAAATGAAAGAATTGGAAGCCCGCCTCAATGTTATTACTAACAGAAGCGAGCTCCAAGATGAGGGAGTTACCAGGCCTTATCCTACTGAATGAGATGCAGCCCCTTATCCTCCAAAGTTCGAAGTCCCGACGCTATAAACTTTTAACGGTACGGGATCACCGAACCAACATATCTATCATTTTAAGTCACAGACTGGGAATATGATATCAAATGATACCATACTGGCTCGATTATTCATTGGCACCCTAAAGGGAGTTGCCTTTGAATGGTTCAGGAAACTACCTGCCAGATGTACCAAAAAATGAGCAGATCTAGAGAGACTCTTCCTGTCAAGATTCTTTGAAAAGGATAGAGAAGTTTCCATCCATACCCTTCTCGCCACTAAGCAGAAGAAGAGGGAGTCCGTCAAAGCCTTCGTTAAGAGGTTTGGAAACATGGCTCTGTGATGTTCGTCAGCTATGACATAGTCTACACTGGTAGAGACCTGTCGATACAACTTGCAAACCGATATCCTAGCCCGAATAGGAGTTGCAGAATGCCGTTCCTGGAGACAACTAATCTCTCAAGACGAACATGCTCAAAAGGTTATTGTTAGGATCAAAGCTGAAGAACAAAGTAGGCAGGATCAATCTGAGCAATCGGACCAAGCCCAATCTTCTCAGTCAGAAGGGGATGATGTTAGACCCTAGAGGGGGGGTGATTAGGGTCTTATGCTAATCTAATCCTATTATATGCCAATTAAAATTAATTAATGAGTTATCCTAACAAGTATGAAATATAACAACTATATAAGCTAGGATAAGCAATATGAACAATGAGATATATCCTATATGATAGAAATATATGCAAGGATATATAAACAATAAGATATATACTAACAAAGAGATATAGACAATGTATGTGCAAGGATATAAAACTAACACAAGGGTAAACAATATGAACTAGATAGTGGATCATATAAATAATGAGCTAATGACAATGGCGATAAGAAATATAAACACAAGTATAAATAAACGCCAAAGCACACTCAAACACAAGATATGATCACGGAGTTCGGACCTTCCGTCCTACGTCTCCGCTCCCCACTCCCGGGGAGAAATCCACTATCACAACCGGGTTTTTTACGCTCACCCGAATAACATTTACACCTCACAGTGTGAGTTTTCAACGCTTACCGATCAACGTCACTCCTCACAATCGGTTTTCTAGTTCACCGAAAACTTCACAGCACACTCGGTTTTCTAGCTCACCGAAAACCTTACAACACTCACAATGTAACAAATATAAATTTGTTCTCTACAATAGATGAGAACACAATGAAGCAGATAATCTCCTCCACTTGTGAAAACCAAAACAGCTTTAAACCAAACCCTTAAACAAGCTTAAAACAAGGCTAAACTCTTGTTAAAATCTTTTAAACCATTCTCTTGCTATCTTATAAAATCTGAGGTAAGGGGTATATATATGAAACCCCAAAGGAAAGAGAATACCAAGAAAAAGACCAAAAAACCCTTCTGCAATGGCTCTAAGAAAATAGCCGTTGAGATTGATCTGACACCGCGGCGGTCGACCGAAAATATTCGCGGTCGACCGCGATTCAGATCCCAAACTCAGAAAACAGACAGAGACTTATTCGGTCGACCGGTGCGGTCGACCGATGGAAATTTCGAGCTCACGGTCGACCGACAAACTCTCTGCTGCCCACTGAACAAATGAACATATGAGCGGTCGATCGGTGCGGTCGACTGAAATCTGATACTATAGTAAAACAGGTTTTAAAACTGATTTTTGGGACTTAGGAAAATTGTTAAAAATAACAAATGAAGTCCAAAAATAATAAAACTTTGGGAAATGTATATAAACATGTAAATGAGCATGTTACAAAAAGAATTTTCCAAATTGCATTTCCCATTTATGAAAAATCATTATTTTGCAAAATAGTTCAAAACACGAAAATGTAAACATGTGAAATTTAATATTTTGGCTAAACCATGTTTATTTCATATATATATAAACATAAAAACCTAAAACACATGTATGTATATATATAACTATATATATGCATAGAAACCAAAACTTATATATAACTATATATATATATATACGAAGAAACCAATAAATGTGTGTGTATAGATATTGAGCTTAACGTATTTAACACACATAATATAAAATCTAAACTAGATTACCCAAGCTTGATCTTGATCTTCAATAAGCTCTTCTTGGTAATCTTGCAGATGAAGCTTGAACTTGGATCTTCAACTTGAATTTGCATAAGCTTCACCGACATTCCGCCAACCTCCTTTGGATATGATCATTGAAGCTCTATTCCATCCATCCTCCAACCACATTATTTGTGTATAATAAATAAGAAAACACAAATACTAGACAAACAACATTAGTGGTAAATTGTTTGTTAAACATCATCAAAACAAGAAGGCCGACAGATGATACTACGGTCACTGAAGCCAATCCTCTTTAGTAGGATGGCGAGTCCAATAACTATCATGTTAACAGTTACCTCTGATAGTCAAACTCGTTAGATAGTGGCCCATTAGGCGATGTGTCATGTCTACCCTTTTTTTCCCCTGCGCTTATTCAAGACTGGGGGTTGGTTTATTTGTAGTTCATTGGATTATGAATAATAAGTTTTCTGAGTTGTCATATTTAATAGAATACCTCTGTCAACCACGAAGTCTATCAAAACTATCACGTTAATGATTACCTCTGATAGTCTGTTTTCATCCAAATTTCCCCGCCAATCCACTTCAATAGGATGACAGGTCCATAAAACTATCACATTAATATTTACCTCTGATAGTCCATCAGCTTGCCAATCCTCTTCAATAGGGTGGCAGGTCTATAAAACTATCACGTTAACAATGACCTCTGATAGTTCATCAACTTGCCAATCTTCTTCAATAAGATGGCAGATCCACAAAACTATCATGTTAACAGTTACCTCTGATAGTCAAACTCATCAGATAATGGCCTACCAGATGATGTATCTCTATTCCGACTTCATGGATAGTGCCCCACTAGGCGATGTGCCTTGTCTACCTCTTTTTATTCTCCTGCTAAGTCTTAATTAAGACTGGGGGTTGGTTACTTAGAATTCATTGGATTAAGAGTAACGAATCTTTCACATCGTCGAGTTAACATTATACTTCTGATGATCATCACCCCCATAGAGTAAGAATGCAACTTGCATCACTCATAATTTATCATGTTAACAATATACCTCTGGAAATCAACTTATCAATCCTCTTCAGTAGGATGATAGGTCCTTAAAATTGCTCAAATCACAATCTTCCCCAGCAAGACAGTGAGTCTTCAAAATCTTATTCAAATCACAAGTATCAAAATTCATCGTTTTTGGTGATAAACTCACTTAGCAAGTTTCCCCAGCGAGACGCTAATTCCTAAAATCTTGTGCAAGTCACAAGTATAAATTCCTGTCACATTAATATAAGACCTCTGATAACCAATCAACTTATCAATCCTCTTTAATAGGATGATAAGTCCACAAAGTTGTTCCAATCGCAACACAAATCCTTTCACGTTAACATTAAACCTCTGACAAATTCACTTATTGATGCTCTTCAATAGGATGATAAGTTCACAAAGTTGCTCTAATCGCAACACAAATCCTGTCACGTTAACACTAAATCTCTGATAAATTCACTTATCAATCCTCTTCAATAGGATGATAAGTCCATAAAGTTGCTCCAATCATAACAAATTCCTGTCACGTTAATATCATACCTCTGACAAAATCCACTTATCAATCATCTTCAATAGGATGATAAGTCCACAAAGTTGCTCCAATCACAACAAATTCCCGTTAAGTTAACATCACACCTCTGATGACCAAATCAACTTATCAACTCTTTTCAATAGAGCGATAGGTCCATAAAATACTGTTAGGTTAACATCACACCTCTAACAGTCAAACCCTCCCTAATGAACTTGTTAATCATTTTTCAACAAGAATAGCAAGTTTTTATTATAAAATCCCCAGCGGATTAAAGATTTTCTAGAATTATCCTAGTAATAGTGAAAAAAATTTCTGAATTTCACTCTAAGTGAAAATTCATGCCAAGTTAATACTATACTTCTGGCACTTTCAATTTTCTTTCAGTGTTTCAAGTGAAAATATAACACAGGAAAAATAGTGACAAAGCCTACGTATTCAACATCGTAGCACCAAAATCCATGCCTCACATGCATGGGAGATTTTATCTCGATTTCTAATTAGAGATAAGCCTGCATCTAACACATGCTGCCGGGTAGCCTATTTCCGTAATAATGGCAAAGCCTACGTATTCAATATCATAGCGGGTCGTTATTAATAACGCCAAAATCCATGCCTTACACGCATGAGGAATTTTATCCCGAATCCTAAGTAGGGATAAGTCAACGCCTAACACGCGTTGCCGGTTAGTCTTTTGCCGTAAAAAGGACAAAAGTCTACGTATTCAACATCGTAGCAGGTTGTTATTAATAACGCCGAAATTTATGCCTTACACGCATGGGGGACTTTATCCCAAATCCTAAGTAGGGATAAGCCTACGCCTAATACGCGTCGCCGGTTAGTCTTTTTCTGTAAAAATGACAAAGTCTATGTATTCAAAATCATAGCATCAAGTCTAAGAGGGTTCATTCTCTTTGCACAACGTTACATGTGGAACGGATTTAGACAATCCATGTGCTAGCCCGACTCAAACGGTAATCGGTAAAGGCTTATCAAATCCGTTGATGGTCGAGGGTTTGCCAAAAATCCTATGCCTGTTTGAAGGCCCATCAGCTTAATGGAAGTGAGCCGAGACTTGAAACTGATGAGCTAAAGACAAGTCTCAAAGACTTAGTTAAAAATGCATGAAAAGCCACCTCCGCGTCTTAAGTCAAAACGCCAAGGTCAGACCCACGTTGCAAACACCAAAACATCGAGGTCACACCCATGTTCCAAATTCAAAATACAAGGGTGAGACCCGCGCCTCAAGTTCAAAACGCAGGGGTCCACCCTCGCATTCCAGAAGCAGGATTATGACGAACGCATGTCCTACGTGGCAAATCCTTCAACCAAGATTCCTTTGAAGCGAGTGCAGAGAACAACTCCTTTACGACAAGGGATCAACAGCTCCAAGATCAGGGTTAAGATCCAAAGTATTCCGAAAATTCATCCCAGTCAACCGCGAACTTTCGAAAACTTTGGAGGGGGTTCTATAGGCTGTCTAAAAATCAAAATAGATAGCTGATCCCCCCATCAAACACCAATGATGGAAGTTACAATCTGACGACTTCAAAAAGGCTATAATTCGAAGACTTTTACGTAGATCGATGAAGATTACAATCTGACGACCTTCACAATAACCGATGAAAGCTCTAGTTCAACAGCCTTCACAATCAACATCGGGAGTTATAATCTGACAACTCTCATATTTTCGAGTAGCCAAGGGGAAGATCATTCAACAATGGTCTTTACAACGCTCTACAGAAGAGGCTACAAGTCAACTAGCCCCTTCTAAACGCAAAAGTCATCTCCGTGTTCCAATTCTTGAAACGCAGGCAACCCCCGCGTTTTAATTCCTGAAACGCAGGTGACCCATGCATTTCCAAGCTTCAACAAGCAAAACGCAGGCGACCCCCGCGTTTCCAATCCTCTACAAACCAAACACGGGCGGTCCTTGCATTTTTCAACATCCAGCGGGTGCCCAACTCCGCGTCTCCAGTCTAAAACGCGGAGTTAGGGTCCTGAACGCCAACTTAGGCATTGTTTGACTCATTCAATATGAGCTAAACGATTCTAAAACCGTTTCCCACGATTTGGGGGTGGTTACACCCCACTTAGGAGTGATTTAAGGGGCGGTTACTGTTGGCCTTCTTGTTTTGATGATGTTTAACAAACAATTTACCACTAATATTGTTTGTCTAGTATTTGTGTTTTCTTATTTATTATAGACAAACAACGTAGTTGGAGGATGGATGGAATAGAGCTTCAATGATCATATCCAATGGAGGTTGGCGGAATAGTGGAGTGAAGCCTTGCAATTCATTCATCCGCGAGATTACCAAGTCAAGCATATTGAAGACCAATCAAGCTTGGGTAAATTAGTTTAGGGCTTATATTATGTGTGTTAATACTTCAAGCTCAATATCACACACACACGTTTGGTTTGGTTTATCGTCGTTTTGGATTATAGACTTAACGGCATTATTTTATATATTTTATCAAGTTTATAAATCTATTGGAAAGTTTTCAAAACTTTGTTTAAACTCATTTTGTCAAGATCAAGCTTTTACAAGCCCATACTTATGTGATTTTGCAAAATAATGAGATTCCACAATTGGGAAATGCAAATTGGAAAATTCTTTTTTTTAACATGTTAAAAATCACATTTTCAAACATTTCCCAAAGTTTCATCAAGTTTGAAATTGATTTGTTATGTTTAATTGAATTTACAAAATCATGTTTTTCGTTCGTGCATGTTCGTGCATGTTTTTACAAAACAGATGTGTTTTCATAAATGAGAAGTGATATTTAAGAAATTCTTTTTTTAAAATGTTTATCTACATGTTTAGAAACTTTCCACAAAATTTAACCATTTTTGGAGTTGATTTACTATGCCCAATTGATTTTACAAAATCGTGTATGTTAGCAGATTTTTAGAAACTGTATATCTATGTTCAAATATTTATTTATCTCAAATGAGAAATGATTTTCATAAATTCGTTCTCTAACATATTCTTATACATGTTTAGAACATTTCCTAAAATTTTCATAATTTTTGGAGTTGATTTACTATTTTTAATTGATTTTACAAAACCAGATACATAAATTTCCAGAATGCTGAATTTAGGGGTATTTTGGTCTTTTCAGCCTATAACGGCTAGTAACGGCTAAATTTTTTTTTTTTTTTTTTTTTTGAGTTTGTGGCTGGTTTAAGAGGCTATAAAAAGCCCTCAACTTTCATTGTTTCTTATGGATGTTTAAGAGAGTTTTAAAAAGAGTTTTACAAGTTTGTTGAAGGGTTTTTAAGTTTGTTTCAAGAGTTTGTTTGTGAAGAAAAGTCCACAAGAGCTTGAGGAGATCATCTATTGAAGTTTGAGCTTCCAACTATTCTCCCTCCACTTCTTGATCTATTGAGAAGTTTTTAAACTCTTATCTAGCTTTACATTTGCTTAGTTATTTGATTATCTTTCTTTAAAGCTAGTTTTTATATTGAGTTTAGATTTGATTATATTATCTCATTGTTACACACACCTATATTGAGCTTATTGTATTTTCATATATAGTATATTTGGGTTGGTGAGAGTTTTAACAATTGAGTATGAGCTTTCATTGTGTTCTCATCCATAGTAGAGAACAAACATTTATTATATTAAGCCTAATTGTGAGGATACACTTTGTAATACACTTGTACACCGAGAGGAGTGTGTGGTGAGAGTCGGGGATCGTCCCAAGAGGAGTGACATCGGTTGACGAACCTAGAGAGAGGTTGTAACCGAGCACTTGAGGGAGACACGGCTAGGTCCAACACTTGTGAGGGTGTAGAGTGTGATTGCAAGAGTGTCGATTGTAAAGTTTTCGGTTAGCTTTCATCCACTATATCATTTGTTTATGTTACCCTTGTGTTTGCATATCCTTGTATATATATCATATATTATACCTCTTTGCTAGGATATATCACCTTGTGTATATTGCATATTCTTGCACATAACTCTTTGTATATCTATCTTGCAAGAATATATTTGTTAATTAATTTTAATTAGCATAAAATCGTATTAGATTAGCATAAGACACTAATCACCCCCCCTCTAGGGTCTAACAATTGGTATCAGAGCTTGGTGCTCTTTGATTTAAGGTCTAATCGCCTTGTGTTAAAGATCCAAGTTAGCTTAGTGTGCTAATCTAATTTTAAGCTTTATTTGTATCTTGCTTGCCTTTTATATTATGGATATGCATGGTTTAGGTTATGCCATCAATATTGCTCCTAGATTAGATAATTTTCCCTATGCCCAATGGTGTGTTAGATTTAAATTTTTTGTTCAATCTAAACATTTTGATTTATGGGAAATTATAGATGATGCTTATATTGTGCCCATTTTGGAGAAATCCAAGTGGAATAAAAATGATCATCGTATGTTTACAATGAACAATATTTTGTTAGAATATTTGCTAAATGCTTTTAATTCATCTATGTCTAACAAGTTTGTTCATTTTGATAGTGCTTACAAACTTTGGAAATTTATTGAAGCACATCAAGGAGACTTGGAGACGATCCGACAAGCTTTGGAGGATCCGGCTTCAAGTTTATATGGAGCTTCATGCACACGAGCACTAGGTGATAGCCCTAGTGAGGTTTGTGAGTTCGAAACCATTAATAATTTACCTAATGATGAACTTGCTTGTGCTAGTAAAAAATTATTGCATGCCTTTAACAAATTGCAAAATGATTTTATTGATTTAAAAAGCAAGCATGAAGATTTAAAATCCGATCATGAGAAGTTAGCTTCCAAATTTGATATCATTTCTCAAGAAAGTATTGCTCTTCAAGAAAACAATGATATGTTAAATTTGGAAAATAAAAATTTGAAATTGGATATTGCTAACTTGACTCATGATAAAAATAATGCCAACTTAGAAGTAGAGAACATACAAAATGATACTGCTTCCTTTATAAATAACTATTTATGTTCTACTTCTAAAAATGCATATGTGCCTAAAAATAAAGATTTGAATCTTATGAAAAATAGTATTTCATCTTTAGATTCAACTTTGAAAATATGCTTTGACAACCATAAGAAGCTTATGGATATGTGTGCATCTTGTACACTTACACATTCACATGCTCATTCTCACAAAGTTCATCATAAGCATGCTAGTGTGTTCAAGTGTGATCATTGTGGTCGTTTTGGTCATTTGGCTAAATATTATTTCGATTTGAAAAGAAAATCTCATTTGACAAATGTTTCCAATAGACCACATGTTTTTAAATGTGATGTTTGTGGTAGATATGGCCACTTAGGAAAGTTTTGTTTTGATAATGTTTCACATTTGCAAAATAATCTTAAAAGATCATCTATGTTTGCAAATGTTTCCCGTGCACGAGCTAATGGTCCACAAAAACAAATGGATCTCTTTCATTGCACAAATTGCAATCGGAAGGGTCATTTGAGCGATTATTGCTTTGACCGTGTTAGTGCACCATATGTGCCTAAGAGGGTTCATAACCCTAGGGCTTTGAGCTTAAATGATAGGGATCATGTCCCTAAATCTTTTGGTACCAAGAGTTCTTGGGTATCAAAACAAATTTGATTTTTAAACCAAGAATTTTAATGTTTTTATCTTTCTTTTTTCTTGGTTTTAAAAATTATGCTTTAAAATCTTTTGGTTATGAAAACAATTTTTCTTGTATCAAATCTTTTGTTTTCATGATTATTATTTTTGTTTTGATGAGAGGACTATGTTTATATAACCCTCCGGATTATTGGGTGTTTATTCCCAAATCTTGTTTACCGGGTGCTAAAATGTTCATATGGGTTGATACTAGCTCAAGAGCTAGATATAGTTGCTGTAGGCGTATAAAACTGCTTATAGGTCCCTTAACACAGTTCGGCACGGTGATTCAACAAACCAACGAACCATCGGGCGACATATCCAAACATGAGCGTCAATCCACAACGCCGAAGCCAAGTGGCATGCAACGAAGCAGATTAACGAGGCGACAAGGTTAACGAACCGCACGCAAGCAATGGAATACATCCACTCGCGTGCAGAATCAAGCTAACAGTCCGGTGAGTCAACGAGTCATCCAACTATAGAACAGATTCGAACTCGAACACCGAAGCGGATTTACTGCCAAATCAGGATTCAGATCAACAAATCGGAGTCCAAGTCAACAACGAAGCGCGGAACCGGAAAACGGACACCTGGAGGACTCGGCCAAAACCGAGCCACCGAGCCACCGAGCCACCTCTAGGTGGCTCGGCCAAGGCTGAGCCACCTCTGGGTGGCCGGCCAGATCTATGCCAAGGCACAGATCTGAGTGCCTATAAATAGAGGGGCATGGCTCATTTGTGAAAGGTTGGAATTTTTGGGGCCGAAACGCTGCTGGATTGAGAGCTCAACCTCAGATTTCAAAGCTTAGAATACACAGACTTTCATATCCGGTGCTTGGCGATCGTCCACGTCAGAAAAGGCAGGAGTTCGAGAGGGATCGGATCTGAGATCCATACGGTATTACTCCGGATCAAAGCTTGGCCTTTGATCCCGAGAGGGCGATTATTTCCTTGGTGAATTAATCCCCCCGGCTATTATTTCCTTTGCGAGATAATACCCGTTATACCGTTTAGATCTAACCGGATCTAGATCACGCGGTGGTCCACGGATATACCCCGACGCAGGCGAAGAACCCACAGAAGCGAGTGACCACAAAACAGGAGCTCGTGATTTGTTCAACAAATAAGGAAAGGATTGTAATTTTCTTTTTCTTTTGATCTCGTTGTAACCGGATCTTATAAAAAGACCAGATTTTTGTAATCGATAAACTATTACAAGAGTGTGCAATGGAATCAATGAAAGCAATGAAAGCTACAATTTTCCCCGCGAACAATCTGGCGACCACAGTGGGAGCCAACGATCTCGCTGCCGAGATCGTCGCGACGCAGCCGCGGATCTCAATCCCGGTCGAGGAGGAGGTCGAGTATGAATTCGACCAGGCCAAATTCGAGGAGTATCTTTCATCCTCGTCTGGATCCACTTCCCCCCGCAAGCCCAAGAAGTTCTCTTCCAGGAGAAAAGTTCGTTGGTACGAAGAAGTATAGAACACCAACGAAGCTCTCACCCCGGCTGACACCAAAGTTGCGTCGGGTGAAGTTCCGCCGACCTCCAACCAGGTCAACCCTGTTCTCGCCGATGCCTCCACCGTTGAGGGCGTTGTGACTCTCTCGAAGAGAGCCCGCCAGAGGAACGTTTGGCGCGGCAACTCGCAAAGGCGATGGAGTCCACCGACGGAGTCCGCTATCACGCGGATCTGAAGAATAGGAGAGGCAAACAGCCTCAACCATTGATGAATGACAGCTCTTCTAAGCCGCCAACGAATGAATGGGTCCGTGTTAAACGGAATCGTTCGAAAGTGCCGCGCACTGTCAGCGCAAGCACGGGCTCAAGTCCAGGAAGCCCGCAGGAGATTGCAGAAGGAGGTGGTGAAGAAGCTGCCACCAACTAGCCAAGTTACGGGCCAAAGCTGAAGAAGCCCGTAGAAGACTGCAAAAGGAGGTGACGAAGAAACCGCCACCAACTCGCCAAGTCTGGAAGCCAAAGTCTGAAGCGGCGATTCAGGCTAAGGAGAAACCTTTGCAGCCTCCAACCAAAGTTCAACCTTCGGCGAACCAAGCCAAGTCGCCGAGAATTCCCATAGCTACTCCGGGAGATCATGCAGAATCATCTCGAAGGAGAAAGCCAATTTTGGAGCGCCTTGGTCCAATTCACGATGAGAGAGGCAAAGCTCCAGTTCAAGAACGTTTGGGCCCGATGAAGAAGCCCCGAACGACTCAACATGCTGGGGGTCGTCGTCACTTTCAGCATGACAAGGAGTTCAAGGCAGCTGCGCACGCCAATTTGCGCATTAAAGTCCAAGAGACCGCTGAGAATTCACGCCCACGAAGGCATGTTTCGAGACGCGTGATTCTTGAAAGCCCAAAGAAGGCAGTTCACCCTCAGAAGGAAATGTTGTTGTCTGATGACGACGTTGTACCTAAGAAGTCGTGTCAACACACGATAGGTTACTCCGACCGTCAAGCCGACGAGTTGTACTATCGTGATGGGAGCACGAGGAAAACCAGGAAGAGGAGTCCTCAAAGACTAGAGACTCAATGTCCCTGTTCCAAACTCATTCGGACGGTATTGTCTGAGTATAACTGCATCAAGATGGTCCCCGAAAGAGTTTCGGTTTTCGAGAGGCTCAGCACCGAAACGCCCTGTTCCAAACTCATTCGGGTGGTATTGTCTGAGTGTAACTGCATCAAGACGGTCCCCGAAAGAGTTTCGGTTTTTGAGAGGCTCAGCACCGAAACGCCAAAACCAAGGCCTAGGCGTTTCCGACGAAGAAGAACGTTGGTTGAAGATGGAGAATTTCCGAGGGTCACCACCAATATGACCAGCAAGGGGACATCAGCACGGGACAATCTCGAGTCGATTCTGAAAGCACCCCAGCCTATAACCCGTCTGCAGTCCGGAACCATCAAGCGAGCAACTTATGGTAGGGTTCGGACAAGACTCCCTTCAGAAGATGAAGAATCTGATGCCGGCTCCGCGGTCGCATCAGATAATACGGTATCCAGCGAGGGACAACCCCGCGAGGCACTTATGATAAGTGCATTTACTTCAAATTGCACCTGGGGGTTATCTCTGGTAATGAGCCTCTGATGGTACGGTCCTTCGTTGGCACTCTTCGTGGAGCTGCCTTCGACTGGTATCACCGCCTCAAGCCAGGAAGCGTGAATAGCTGGGATGATATGGAGACTAAGTTCCTCGCTAACTTCTTCGACGACGACACTGAGATATCCATCGGGTCATTGCTTGACGAGAAACAAAAGGACGGGGAATTGGTCGACACATTCGTCAAAAGGTTCCGGAACAAGGCGATGAACTGCCGGGACCCGATCACTGAGGAGTTTATTCTCCAGACTTGCCACAACAACCTCGCACTGGACGTGTTGGAAGCAATGGGTACAACACCATCCAAAACCTGGAAAGATCTGAAGGTCCGAGGAGAGCAAGCCGAGCGGTTCCACAGAAGGAAGAAGGCGGAAAGAGGCCAACAGGCGAATAATGCTCCGCAACAGAATTTTGTCCCACGAGGGAAAGGTAAGGCACATGCTAATGCAGTTGATGCTAATCAAACTTTCCAATTGCAACCTCAGCAACAGCCGCAACAACAAGCACCACAACAATCTCGGGGGCAATGGCAACAACGGCCTCAGAAGCAGAAATCTTCGGAGCCGAGGTTTCCTAAAGTGTATTCCTTCAAAGATGACGAAGTTCCCAGCATCTTTAAGTACCTATTGGAGAATAACAAAATCTAGCTGCCTGCGATCGTGGATCAAGAAGGGGCTAGCAAAGTGACGGATCCGAAGTATTGTGCATACCATAGAGCGGTCCATCACCCTACCAAGTCGTGCTACCACCTCAAGGACAAGATCCAAGCGCTAATTGATGTAGGCGTTATAACCCCGAAGCCGTCCAAGAATGTCGGAGCGAACGCAGTGTCAATCAGCTTTGGGTCGGTGCCCAAAACATGGTTCAAACCAGAGCGCATCACCAAAGTAGGAATGAAGACAGTAAACGATGACCCATATGGACAGCGCCAAAAAGGACTTGTGCCACACACAGCCCCAAAGGGCGAAATCCTCTGGGTTCATCCCGATCTCATTGAAGACGAACAGTGGGCGACTTCCTCGAGAAGAAAGGGTAAAGGCAAGTCCTGCAATGCTACATCCGCAATCTTCGAGGAGGATGGCGATGAAGCTCCTACTTTCCCGCTCTCCGAAGAAGAACAAGAAGTCTTCGCCACTAGAAGCGGAAATGAGTATCACTACAATTATCCACCACCTAGTGAGCAGGGGGTGAATAAACGGGGACCAGCCAAAACTCTCACGGAGATGGGGGTGATTACGAGTCCTACACCGGGCGCAGAGGCTCGACAACAGCCAGTGAATAAACCGAAGGAGAAGAATCCCCAGGAGGTTCAGAATCCGAAGCAGTCTCGTTTCAGTCGCCCGATTGGAAGAGACAAACCGGAAAGCTCGAAGACTCCGCAAGTCTTCGATATAATGGCTCAACTAGCCAACATTCCAGCATGGATAACGCTGTATGAGTTGCTGCGGTTGTCCAAGGAAACCAGGGAGGCCTTGCAAGAAGCTTTGGCCAATTCAGAGGTGTTTCTGACTCAAATCAAGCCGGTGCCTGAAGAGCCAGAACCGTTGAGTAAACAATGCAACATAGCGACTAAGAACCTTCCCTGCATTACTTTCACCAAAGAGGATATGCAGACGAAGAATTCGAACCACGATCGACCGCTATACTTCATCGGGTACATTAGCTCCAGCAAAGTCAACCGAATCCAAGTGGATCCAGGTTCTGCTGTGAGTATTATGCCGCTTCGCTTGATGCACTTCCTTGGTATTCCAGTTAGCAAGTTGGCATCCACAGGCACTGTTATCTACGAAGAATTCGAACCACGATCGACCGCTATACTTCATCGGGTACATCGGCTCCAGCAAAGTCAACCGAATCCAAGTGGATCCGGGTTCTGCTGTGAGTATTATGCCGCTTCGCTTGATGCATTTCCTCAGCATTCCAGTTAGTAAGTTGGCATCCATAGGCACTATTATCTATGGATTCAATACTAGCGGGTCAAGACCCTTGGGTAAGATCCGGGTAAAGTGTCAAATGGGAGATTTGAAGACAGAAGTCACATGTTATGTGATCGATGCCGAAACTTCATATAACTTACTATTGGGTCGGCCTTGGATCCATAGTAATGTTATAATTCCCTCCACACTCCATCAGTGTTTAAAGTATGTCGACACTGATAATAAGGTTAGGACGGTGGTCGCGGATAAGCAACCATTCAAAGGGTATGAGAATTATTTCACTGATTCTCTCCTTTATGGTAACGAATCCGATACTGAATCATCGGCCCATGGCACGGACAGCGGAGAAGAAGCTGATACCGAAGCCGGATTTGATTACAATGGAGGTTATGTTTTAAACGACATTGTACCCTTTGTAATCAACCTTGACGATGAACAAACGTCAGAGGGCAGTTGTAACTGGCAACTTGCCAATAATGAAATAAATAACGATTTAGAGTACTCCCTGTCTCTTGATGATGTGATAAAAGAATTGTACGATAATCCCGATTTGTATATGCCGCTTCGATCGTCCTATATAACAAAGGAACGCCTCCAGGATTCTTTCGGAACAACCATGGTCATCCCGAACAAAATAAGAGGCGCAAAAGAAGTGATTTACGGTAAAGGAAAAATCTCTCCATTACCAGATCATTTCTTAAGGGAAGATGAAGATGATGATAAACCTGGTCGGCATTTATCTAAGTATAGTCCGGAAGCGCGTAAACTCATGGAAAAGCAGGGGTATGATTTCACACTCGGAGAAGGTCTATACTTCGATCGAGGTCCTCGTACTCCAGCCAAAGCTGCATATGTACCAAAAGAAAAACCCGATGATTATTATAAATACGGACGAGGGTTAGGGTATGAATCTTCCTCAGAAGACGAATGCTGCTGGTTAATCAATAACCAATCATCTAAACAATACAAAGATGGAAATTCGTCAGATTCCTCGGAATGAGATTCTGATACAAGTCTGGGGGAAGCTTTCAAAGCCCTAATGGCGAACATGGCTACAGCTGATCCGTCCACGATGGAAGACGACGATCAAATACCAATATGGGAAGACCCTTGGGTTCATCACCTGAACATGCAGTATGGTGATAGGTTCGAACAGAGGGAACCCCCCCACTGAAGATAAAATAGTCCAAGTTAACATGAGCGATGAGGCTAACCCAAAGCCTATATTCATCAACGATAGTCTTCCCCCAGATGAGAAGGAGAAATTAATTGCCCTCATCAGGGAATATATTGACGTCTTCGCGTGGAACTATGAAGATATGCCTGGGCTCGACCCCAATGTGGCAATGCACCACCTCGATATCAAGCCGGATGCCAAACCTGTCAAACAACAGCAAAGACGGTTTCGTCCGCAGATTATGGAAGCCATTGAGGCAGAGGTTAAAAAATTGATCGAATCAGGATTTATCCGAGAGGAGCAACATCCAGACTGGCTAGCCAATATTATTCCCGTCATGAAGAAGAACGGTAAAATCAGGATTTGCATCGACTTCAGGGACCTGAATATGGCATGTCCAAAAGACGACTTTCCTCTCCCCATCACGGATGTTATTATCGACAATACATGCGGATTTGAGAGAATGTCTTTTATTGATGGTTTTTCAGGATATAACCAAATCAAGATGCACCCAGATGACGAGAAGCATACAACGTTCAGAATGCCCCTCGGTGTCTTTTGCTACACAGTGATGCCTTTCGGTCTAAAGAACGCAGGCGCCACATACCAGCGAGCAATGACCAAGATTTTCCAAGAACATCTCAGGAAAACAGTCGAATGCTACGTTGATGATTTGGTTGTAAAAAGCCGCAACAAAGAAGATCACATCAAGGACTTGAAGACGATGTTCGATCTCATGCGGAGTCATCAATTGAAGATGAACCCCACTAAATCCTTCCTTGGAATGTCCAGCGGAAAATTCCTTGGATTCGTCGTTACCACTAAAGGTATACATATCGATCCTGATAAGGTGAAGGCGATACACGAACTACAACCTCCTAGAAATCTAAGGGAGCTCAGAGGATTGCAAGGGCGTTTAGCTTACATCCGGCGGTTCATCTCAAACCTTTCCGGGAAATGCCAACCATTCTCTAAGCTAAACAAGAAAGGTGTGTCATTTATTTGGGACGACGCTTGCCAAAAAGCATTCGAAGATATCAAAACATATCTGACGAATCCTCCTGTTCTCGTTGCACCAAAATCAGGTAGACCGTTCTTGATTTATCTCAAGGTGATGAACCACTCGATAAGTGCCTTACTAGCACAAGACGATGATAATGGTCACGAACAGGCAGTCTATTACCTAAGTCGGACCTTGATAGGCGCCGAGTCTCAATATCCGATGATTGAGAAAGAATGCCTCGCATTGGTATTCGCGATGCAAAAGATGCGGCATTACTTGGTTGGACAGACGATTTACGTCATTTCTAACGTTAATCCAGTACGGGTATTTATGACGCAACCGGCCTCTATGAATTGGTGGTTAGCGAAATGGGCCCTTCTCTTGTCCTAGTATGATTTGCACTTCAAACAACAGAAGTCGATCAAAGGACAAGCGATTTGTGATCTTCTGGCGGCAAACCCGACAACGGATACGGCAGAAGTATATGATGACTTGCCGGACGAAACCCACGAGGTTAACACTATATCTCACCAACAAGTATGGCAATTATACTTTGATGGCGCTTCAAGGGCAATTAATTGGGCAATCACCCCCGGAAGTCCCAAAGTTTCCTCCGGAGTTGGAGTTGTCTTAATTTCCCTGGGGAAGCATATGATGCCTCGGGCTTATTCATTGACTAGTCCATGTTCCAATAACGTAGCCGAATACAACGCGCTTCTCATTGGACTCAGTTTCGCCAAGGAGCTGGGGGTCGAATATCTCGAAGCTTTTGAAGATTCTCAATTGATAGTCAACCAAATCCGTGGAGAGTATGAAATCAGGAATCAAGACCTGATCCCGTACCACCAGGAGGCTATCAAAATGGCAGAATCTTTTGAAGAATTCTTCATTGAATATATCCCTCATCTCCAGAATGCTTATGCGGATGCACTGGCAGCACTAGCGGTTTCACTTGCGTAGCCTCCTGAAACTGAGCTGTTAGTCACAGTGAGGACGCATCAGCTCTGCATACCCATATACGATATGGATACTGAAGAGGAAGATGATGGAAACCTAAACGCCAAGGAGGTGAATTCAACTCAAATTGGGTCTGAGTCCCGAGATTGGCATTTTCCTATCATTGACTACGTCTAATATGGTATTCCGCCAGAGGATGTAAAGGAAAGGGAATCAATCCGCCGAAGAGCACCAAGATTCTTCTATAATACTGAGACCCATATGTTATACAGTAGAGGGTACGATGGTTTGTTACTCTGATGCCTTTCGAACAAAGAAGCAGAAGAAGTCCTTAAGGAAGCACACGAAGGAGAATGTGGCGCGCATCAGCCCGGTCCCAAACTGTATGATCGCATCAGGAGAATGGGATATTTTTGGCCAACGATGGTTCGTGATGCAATTGAATACGCCCGAGAGTGTCATGCTTGTCAGGTACATGCAAATTATATGCATCAACCGCCAGAGCAGTTGCACACGTCAACCACGTCTTGGCCGTTCGAAACATGGGGTATGGACATTGTCAGTCCTATTTTCCCCCCTTCAGTCAAAGGTGATCGATTCATTCTCGCAATCACGGATTACTTTTCAAAGTGGGCTGAAGCAATTCCACTTAGAGAAGTAAAGATGAACAACGTCATCAGTTTTATCAAACATCATGTCATATACCGACACAGCGTGCCAAGACGGATCATTCATGATTGTGACAAGTTCAAAATTGAAGACGTTTCATCAACACCTTATTATCCCGCCGCGAATGGATTAGCGGAGGCGTTTAACAAGACGATCATCAAGATCTTGTCAAAGCTCGTGAAGACCAATAAACGAGACTGGGACGATAAACTCGGTGAAGCACTCTGGGCTTATCGCACCACCATACGCACACCTACAGTGGCCACCCCATATTCGTTGGTATACGGATGTGAAGCTGTGCTACCATTGGAGATCCAAATTCCATCCCTTTGGATCGCCCTCGCGACCGAGATGACGACAGAAGAACAACACCAAAAACGTCTCGAAGAACTCGAAAGGTTTGATGAAAAGTGCTTGGAAGCTCAACAACACATTGAGTTTTATCAAGCCAGAATATCTAGGGCTTTTAACAAAAGAGTCCGACAGAGAAGCTTCAAAGAAGGAGATCTGGTCCTCGCTGCTCGCCGACCAATAATTCTCACCTCCAAGAAGAAAGGTAAATTCGAACCCAAATGGGAAGGACCGTTTATAATAGACACAGTCTACTCAAACGGTGCATATCCTGGTCCTCGCTGCTCGCCGACCGATAATCCTAACCTCCAAGAAGAAAGGTAAATTTGAACCCAAATGGTAAGGACCATTTGTGAAAGACACAGTCTACTCAAACGGCGCATATCGCCTGATTACTCAAGAGGGCGACAGGCAATTAATGCCAATAAATGGGAAGTTCCTGAAAAAGTACTATCCCTAGTACATTTAGGATAACCCATTCATTGGGAAGTTCCTTGAAGAATATCACACTTAATATTCTAGAGGATAACCCAAAATCATCTTCACCACCAAAATCCCTCACTGATCAATTTTAATTGACAGTGAGTCCACCAAAAATATCTTTCTAGCCCTCTTGACTCTTTCCATGAACAAGAGGTCCACTTTCAGTTCAGAGTCCCCTTTCGATAAACGAAAGAACTCCCTTCTGTTTTCTCTTTGGTTAAGCCTTCTCATGGTCATAACCTAAGTTGAAATTTCATTTTGATAAACGAAAAACTCATCTTTAGATAACCAATCCTATAAAAGGTAGGTTTATCTAGATTTTCCAGATTCTCGGAGTGGAGATCCCACTTCTAGTTTCTTTTGCGCTGGAAATAGAATATAAAATTCTTCCTTTCCAGAATCAGGGAATAGGATATAAAATTCTTCATTCCTTGTATTCGGGTTCGCCTTCACCCTAAAAGAAGACCGGGAAATAGAATATAAAATTCTTCCTTTCCCGCACTGATCTTTTCCAAAATTTATCAATCTAGGATTCATCCTGGGAAGTTTATCCCGAATCCTAAGCTAGGATAAGTCTGCGCCTAACACGCGCAGCCGGTTTAGTTTTTTTCCGTAGAAAAAGACACCAGAGTTCGATTCTGGGGTATTCTATCCTGAAACCTAAGCCAGGATAAGTCTGCGCTTAACCCGCGCTGCCGGTTAGTTCTTAACTGTTAAAAAGAACACCCGTTCACATATTCAATATTGTGGCAGGTTGTTATTAATAACACCAAAATCCATGCCTTACACGCATGGGGAATTTCATCCTGAATCCTAAGAAAGGATATGCCGACGCCTAATACGCGTCGCCGGTTTAGTCTTTCTCCGTAGAAAAAGACACCAGAGTTCGATTCTGGGGTATTTTATTCCGAAGCCTAAGTAGGGATAAATCAGCGTCTAATACACGTTGTTGGGTAGCCTATTCCCGTAACAAGGCGAGGTCTACGTATTCGAAGTCGTAGCAGGGAGTCTAAGGGAGTTCATTCCGTTAGCACAACGTCATATGCGGAACGGATTTAGACAATCCGCATGCTAGCCCGACTCAAACGGTAGTCGGTAAAGGCTAATCAAATCCGTTAAAGGCTAGGGGTTAGCCAAAAATCCTAAAGTCAACACCTAACACGTGTCGCCGGGTAGCCTATTCCCGTAACAATGGCGAAGTCTATGTATTCGACATCATAGCACGAAGTCTAAGGGAGTTCATTCCCTTAGCACAACGTTACATGCGGAACGGGCCCGATTCAAACAGTAATCGGTAAAGGCTTATCAAACCCGTTGAGGGCTGAGGGTTTGCCAAAAATCCTAAGAGTATTATGGTCAATCATTTCAAACGGAATGAGGAATCATAATAAAGATAAAGATAAAAACCAGTTCCACTAAGAGAATCAAAAGTCAGAGTATTCAGCAAATATAATCATACATCAAGCCCATGGCTAAAAATCTGCTGACTAAACTTAGACAGCTTCTCATCATAAGCTTGCCTAAGATCATCCTGCAACTCGGCTTTGATGGACTCTTCGGTCGCGGCCGAAGTCTTCACAGCAATCTCCTCTGTCTCAACCAGCTTCTGCTTCAAGGACTTCAGCTCATCAGATAAAGCAGTGTGTGCTTGCTGATCCTGTATCTTCGTCATCTGAAGAATGCTCAAAGTCTCCTCTTTCTCACGGAGTTCTCTTCGGAGCTGGTATATCTCGGTCTCACAAGAGGCAATGGAAGAATCAAGCTCGTCGAGTGAGGATGATCTAATAGCAAGGTTAGCCTCAACTCGGTCTACCCGGTCCCGCTGCACCTGAATCTCGAGACCAGCAAGAAT
Organism: Asparagus officinalis; assembly: GCF_001876935.1. Taxonomy (NCBI): domain Eukaryota; kingdom Viridiplantae; phylum Streptophyta; class Magnoliopsida; order Asparagales; family Asparagaceae; genus Asparagus; species Asparagus officinalis. Next base: position 64,643,734 of record NC_033800.1, on the reverse strand, counting down.
CCTAGTATCGCGCCATGTCTGTAAGCGAGTATCCAACTCGGCAGCAATGAATGAAGAGGCGCCTGCATCCCGGAGCTCGCGAAACATCTGAAGCTCACGCTCTAGGCAGTCGAGATCATCAACTATAGCCTTCGCCAAATCCGGGTATCCTGCATCTCTTATTGAATTTATCGTAGGATCAAGGAATGACTTAAACTGGTGAAGGGAAAGTCTGCCGTGGAAGAGTTTGCCAAGCATAGCATTCACAAAGGAGAAGAAAGAGCGGACTTCTATGCATATGACGATCTTCTCAGGGTCATTGTCCGATAACAACTCCTTTACGAGGACATGAAACCGAGAAGAAAGCCCTACACAAAAAGAGAAATTCGTCAAAAGCCTTAATGAGGAAATAAATAACATTTCTCAGCTGCTTAATTTATACCTCTTTCCCCTTGAGTCACTGGGGGTAGTGGAGGTGTAACGGCTGTGGATGTATCGGCTGGTGTAGCTGGTCTCACAGCCAGCTCAACAGGATCAGTCTCGACAAAAACTCCTGTCAAATACAAAATAGAATTCTCAGATGCATCATATTATAGTTGCATTAGTCAAAAATTGACTGGTCCTATAATTAACTTGAGAAGAGGCACGTACCTTTCAAAAGAAACCATTCTCGGGATTCTGAGGGAGCGTAGACTCAAGAAACATATCTCAGCGGCATCTGGTCATAGCAAATCTGAGGAGAGTCATACAGGAAGTGGAGCATAGGGAGTGTCCCAAGCAAACCTTCCCTCGCCATTCGACAATATTCGGTCGGCGACACATCTGACACGAAGAAAATATAATGCGGCGAAAGAAGAATGAAGCAGAGGCTATGCGACTCAAGGAAATGACTTACCTCGCTAACGGGTTGCCGTCAGGCGGCGTTCACTCTCCGAAGTCCATGTGGGCCCTCCTGCAATTTATCTAAAAGAGCAAGAAGCATAGAGACGATTAGGGAATGCACGAATTTTGGATCGTTCAACTTCTTCGTGTGCATCTAAAAGATATATTGTCAATGGTGGATGTACCTGGATTCGTTGAATCGGGTCCTACATTGATAGCCTCCCTAACGTCGGCAGCTTCTGCAGGCTTTTCTACCTGGTACGGTGAGTCAGGCTCGCCAGAAGATACAAAATCATGAGGCGCGGGGTCGGGACTCATCTCTCCTTCCTCGCGCTCTCCTGCATAGAATGGAAAAGCATGAGCCTGAAATTCTAAACGATCAAGAGAATGGTCTATAGAATAGATGTTACCTCCATCTCTAGCAGAATCGTCACTAGCCAAATCCATGTCAGATGCTCGCGGATCTGCACGCGGCTTGCGAACTAGTTTCTTCCGCCTAGCAGCTGGAGCAACAGTTGAAGGTCTTGCCCGAGTAAAAGGACGGAATTCTTCTTCACTGTCGGTCGCTGTCCCTGAAACATCAGATAGTGGTCAGGACTAACAATTCCGAAATGCAGAGGGAGAAGATAGGTGACTAACCTCGCTCGAAATCTTCCTCATAGTCTTCAGGATCTCCGCCTGAGGCCTCTCCAGTAGAACTGAAGGCCTTATTTCCTTCGGTGTTAATTTGGCGGGTTTTGCCCCGCGCTCTCTGTGACCGAGCACCGTCCCTAATCATATGAGAATCAACCTGAGAAGCTTCCTCGGCCACTATCTCTTCAATCGGCTTCACGGGGACAGTTTTATTAGCTGCTAACAACCACCTGCAGCTTAAGAAGGTGAGATTCAACTGTCGCTCAGCACTCGGGAGACTGAACTTAGCACCAGTGCAGCCTGTCACGGTCCACAACCATGCACGAAGACCGTCCACCAAACCTCCATGAGTCCGAAGCTGCTGTCGTGGATTCCCGACATAAAGCTGATCATAGCCAAACTGGCGAGCGAATCGGCAGGGTAGGTATGCCCGGCCTAATGTTCACTAGCCAATTAAAGCAGCCGATATCTAAATAAGTTCGATACTCCCTCAGCTTCTCCTCATCAATCAAACACTCGCCATATCGGCTGGAGAACTGCGAAAAACAAGTGGAGAATGCCCAGCACTTGTGGACCTGTAGCTGCGGAAAATAAGTGGAGCTCTCCACCTTAATAGTAGGAATCTGAGTCGGCGATTCATTTTCTTTCCATGTAAAAGCACTGGAAATCTGTCGAAGCCCTCGATGAATGTTAGCCACCATCACCGGAAGAAGCGAAAGTTCTATTTTATAGGCAAGTTGAACCGCTGGGAAGAGCACTTCCAATGGCAAAGCATCACCGGACTGATACGGAACCACGCATTTCTTTAACCAGATGGCGAGGTAACCGGCAAGAAGAGTCATCGGCCTAATCGGTGCGGTCGCATGCCATAAGAATGATTTAAACTTGGTCTTTGCAGGAAAGCCACCCTGAGGACTGCTAATGGTATAGGAATGAGCGTCAATCTTCTTCATTAGACTATTAACCCCTAAAGGAGTGAGTGGTGCCAGCTCACAAATAGCCTCGCCGGAATTGCTCTCTAGATTTCTGAACAAATAAGACGCGAACTGCTTCAGGCTCACATTTGATTTAGTCCTCTTCGCTAAAGGCTCGGACTGTGCCAAAGCAATGTGGTAGTGACATGTGAGGTCCCATAAGGTCTCGTAGCGGTTGGGCATGCGATCCTTCAGCTGACTCAATTCATGGTTGGAAGGAAAGTACCCCTGATATAACATCAGACCCATGGGCAAACCAGAAATCTTGTGCATCTCCTGGAGAGCCAAGCCCAACTCTCCGTGCCTAGTTAGAAAAGTATTCGAATCCGGATTATAGAGCTCGCACAAAGCAAAGAAATGCTTCGCGCTGACAGGCAAGCCATACATGGAGGCACGAATAGCTGCATATAGACCACAAGCGTGCAACTCCTCGCTCCATCGGCTTAAAACGTATTTTGTCATGCGAGTCCACCAAAGCTTGTCTAGAGAATGGACCCAGCCATAAAATCGATGACGCGTCGCAGACATCTCCCGTCCTAAGTCAGCGAGGCTATTCCTCAAAGTAGAGGCAGAGGCAAGAAACTCATTACGTGGCAGTGCATCTAGTCCCAGTACTCCAGGACGCAATCCAATGATGTGATTCCTGCTCGAACCAGGAGCTGCCCGATGAGTGATATAGCCACAGTGGATGCTCTCACGCTCCTCCGTCAAGCGCCACGACATCTCCCGTTTAGCAGCCTGACGCCTAAGCTCAGTCAACGAGCGGTGTCGAAGAATCTTCGGCAAATATATGAAACCACCTCTATTCTTATGAAGCCACTGCTCGGCATCAATGAACACTGCATCAGGATCTCTGACAGAATCGCCAAATAAGAAGTCAGTCTTCCTGAGAGACTGAACAGAACTAGCATCCTTCACGAAAGGCGCATCTGTGATCAACTGTCGAAGAGCTCGATGTCCACCTTCCTTCACCACTTGGGCAACCTCTGTCGACGTGCCCGGAACAAACTGAGAAGTAAGTGGAATGGGTGAAAAATCATCGAACGTCGAATAATACTCGTCACGACGTCCGTTCACCGCATGAGATGAAAATGCTCCGGAAGGATACTCCACTGAAAACAAGCAATTAAACGTTTGTTAATTCCAGTTATAAAAGAAAATTGAATTCATCCTACAAATGGGTAAGATAAAGTCATTGCCATATAAAGGGTGAGACGATTTGGCCACATTGTGCATTTATAAGATAGGGTATATCGACAATATATCCCTGCCTTATAAAGCACAATGCAGCGCCAAAACACCCCTTTTATTTTGAGATATGGTTTTGACCAAGCAAAAACTATCTTTAAAGCGTTGATCCTCACCAAGGAGAATCAAGGCTCTTCCCGATTGCCTCACCAAGGAGAACAACGTGGGGAAAAAGGACTAATTTGCAAATTTCCAGGAAAAAGAGGACTAATTTGTAAATTTCCAAATATGCCAAAAATAGCTCATCAGCATATGAGGGAAGCACACCATCAGCCGGTGCAGCAGGGGAGCGACCTCTCAGGACACGCGACATAATGATCTGCAAAATAAATTAGGGGATCAGATCCAGAAAAAAAAATTCCCCTTTTTATTGCAATTCTACCCCCCTGAAAGACGAGCTCGAGAGGCACCAAATCATAATCCTAACCCTCACATGCAATCCCACAAGTTCATAAATTGAATTAAGCATGAAATATACTAAAATTGTGGAGGATTTACCTGAGGAAAAGCTCGTGGATCCAATAAAAAATCAGATCTTGAAAGAGGCTCGAACCACGTGCTCGAGGGGCCTGAGAGAAATTTTTATATAAAGATTTCTGAGGGATTTCTCAGTCTAAGATCCAAAGAAAGACTAGATCTAAGACAATTGTGAAGATTTGAGGGAGAAAGGATGCTCGAGGGAAAAGAAAATCCAAAAAGAGGGACAAGGGGGGCCGGCCCTAGAGAGGAGGAAAAGAGGGGCTTTTATAGGTGAATCAGCCTTGAACCAGACCGGACCAGGTTGAACTAAACCAGACCAGTCCAAATCAGTTCAAAAGAGGTTGAACCAGGCCAAACCAGGGTGAACCAGACCAGACAAGGATGAACCAGTCTGAACCAGTCTTGAACCAGTCCTGAACCAGCCTTGAACCAGGTTGAACCAGTCTTGAACCAAGTTGAACCAGGTTGAACCAGTTTGAACCAGATTTGAACCAGAATTCAAATTGAAGCTGAATCAAGCATCGAAACAACTTCAAATCGACCGAGGGTTCAGTCCTTTGTTTATTCTTTCCTCTCCCACACATTCGGAAGGGTCGGAAGATTTTTTGAGCCCAATTACTACCTTTTTTGGGTCATTATTAGGCCGGTTCGGCTCATTCGGACATGAAAAATACTCCAATAAGGTATACGAGTATAAACTATTCCCTATTTTTGGTTGAGAAGTTCCTGGATAATATTTTTCCTAGAAAATATTCTTAAGGATAACTCAACAACACCACGCCGGACAACGCGTCGCAAATGAGAACTCAACGCCAACAATCGATGGTCAGTTCTATGTTGAACCAACAAACACGAGCTAAAAGATCAGAAAATCCTGAAATACTTTGGAGGAGGTATCTGTAGGCGTATAAAACTGCTTATAGGTCCCTTAACACAGCTCGACACGGTGATTCAACAAACCAACGAACCATCGGGCGACATATCCAAACACGAGCGTCAATCCACAACGCCGAAGCCAAGTGACACGCAACGAAGCAGATTAACGAGGCGACGAGGTTAACAAACCACACGCAAGCAATGGAATACATCCACTCGCGTGCGGAATCAAGCTAACAGTCCGGTGAGTCAACGAGTCATCTAACCATAGAACGGATTCGAACTCGAACACCGAAGTGGATTTACTACCAAATCAGGATTCAGATCAACAAATCGGAGTCCAAGTCAACAACGAAGCGCGGAACTGGAAAACGGACACCTGGAGGACTCGGACAAAACAGAGCCGGTGGCTCGGCCACCGAGCCACCTAGAGGTGGCTCGGCCACCTCTGGGTGGCCGGCCAGATCTGTGCCAAGGCACAGATCTGAGTGCCTATAAATAGAGGGGCATGGCTCATTTGTGAATGGTTGGAATTTTTGGGGCCGAAACGCTGCTGGATTGAGAGCTCAACCTCAGATTTCAAAGCTTAGAATACACAGACTTTCAGATCCGGTGCTCGGCGATCGTCCACGTCAAAAAAGGCAAGAGTTCGAGAGGGATCGGATCTGAGATCCATACGGTATTACTCCGGATCAAAGCTTGGCCTTTGATCCCGAAAGGGCGATTATTTCCTTGGTGAATTAATCCCCCCCGGCTATTATTTCCTTTGCGAGATAATACCCGTTATACCGTTTAGATCTAACCGGATCTAGATCACGCGGTGGTCCACGGATAAACCCCGGCGCAGGCGAAGAACCCACAGAAGCGAGTGACCGCAAAACAGGAGCTCGTGATTTGTTCAACAAATAAGGAAAGGATTGTAATTTTCTTTTTCTTTTGATCTCGTTGTAACCGGATCTTATAAAAAGACGGGATTTTTGTAATCGATAAAGTATTACAAGAGTGTGCAATGGAATCAATGAAAGCAATGAAAGCTACAATTTTCCCCGCGAACAGTTGCCTCTCTTGATTTTTGAAAATCAATGATGGTTTGGTTTTATGTGATTGTGGTTGATTTATGATTTCATTTGGTTGATTTGTTTTCATTCGAAAACTCTTTTTGCATGATTCTTATGTTATTCTCTCATTTGTTTTCATAAACCTATTTTTAATAGTTTTTCTTTTTTTGTGTTAATGAGACACTATTTTCATATTAATATATTTATATGTGTTCTCATTGTCTTCTTGTATGTGAGTTGTGTTTAGCATGTTTCTTGCTTGCTCACATATGTATGCCTTAGCATTCATTGCATATATTCATTAAGGTTTTGATAGGGGGAGCAATCCCTATATATATTCTTTTTATACTCACCTATGCTTATTGATAGGGGGAGCTTTCGCTCTCTTATTCTTTTTGTCCCCTTTTTGATGTTGTCAAAGGGGGAGAAATATTGTGAGTATATGTATATTCTTTCTTGTTTATATGCATGTGAATTATAAATTATATATTCATTTCCTTCATGCATATATTTCTTTTTGTAAATTGTTTGTCATCATCAAAAAGGGGGAGATTGTTGGCCTTCTTGTTTTGATGATGTTTAACAAACAATTTATCACTAATGTTGTTTGTCTAGTATTTGTGTTTTCTTATTTATTATAGACAAACAACGTAGTTGGAGGATGGATGGAATAGAGCTTCAATGATTATATCCAATGGAGGTCGGCGGAATAGTAGAGTGAAGCCTTGCAATTCAAAGTTAAAGATCAAGTTCAAGCTTCATCCGCGAGATTACCAAGTCAAGCATATTGAAGACCAATCAAGCTTGGGTAAATTAGTTTAGGGTTTATATTATGTGTGTTAATACTTCAAGCTCAATATCACACACACACGTTTGGTTTGGTTTATCGTCGTTTTGGATTATAGACTTAACGACATTATTTTATATCTTTTATCAAGTTTATAAATCTATTGGAAAGTTTTCAAAACTTTGTTTAAACTCATTTTGTCAAGATCAAGCTTTTACAAGTCCATACTTATGTGATTTTGCAAAATAATGAGATTCCACAATTGGGAAATGCAAATTGGAATTTTTTTTAACATGTTCAAAATCATATTTGCAAACATTTCCCGAAGTTTCATCAAGTTTGAAATTGATTTGTTATGTTTAATTGAATTTACAAAATCATGTTTTTCGTTCGTGCATGTTCGTGCATGTTTTTACAAAACAGATGCGTTTTCACAAATGGGAAGTGATATTTAAGAAATTATTTATTTGAAATGTTTATCTACATGTTTAGAAACTTTCCTCAAAATTTTACCATTTTTGGAGTTGATTTACTATGCCCAATTGATTTTACAAAATCGTGTATGTTAGCAGATTTTCAGAAACTGTATATCTGTGTTCAAATATTTATTTATCTCAAATGAGAAATGATTTTTCAGAAATTCTTTCGCTAACATATTCTTCTACATATTTAGAACCTTTCCTCAAATTTTCATAACTTTTGGAGTTGATTTACTATTTTTAATTGATTTTACAAAACTAGATACGTAAATTTTCAGAATGCTGAATTTAGGGGTATTTTGGTCTTTTCAGCCTATAACAGCTAGTAACGGCTAGTTTTTGATATTTTTGGTTTTTGGCAGTTTGTGGCTGGTTTAAGAGGCTATAAAAAGCCCTCAACTTTCATTGTTTCTTATGGATGTTTAAGAGAGTTTTAAAAAGAGTTTTACAAGTTTGTTGAAGGGTTTTTAAGTTTGTTTCAAGAGTTTGTTTGTGAAGAAAATTCCACAAAAGCTTGAGGAGATCATCTATTAAAGTTTGAGCTTCCAACTATTCTCCCTCCACCTCTTGATCTATTGAGAAGTTTTCTAAACTCTTATCTAGCTTTACATTTGCTTAGTTATTTGATTATCTTTCTTTAAAGCTAGTTTTTATATTGAGTTTAGATTTGATTATATTATCTCATTGTTACACACACCCACTTGAGCTTATTGTATTTACATTCATAATATATTTTGGGTTGGTGAGAGTTGTAACAATTGAGTGTGAGCTTTCATTGTGTTCTCATCCATAGTAGAGAACAAACATTTATTATATTAAGCCTAATTGTGAGGATACACTTTGTAATACACTTGTACACCGAGAGGAGTGTGTGGTGAGAGTCGGGGATCGTCCCAAGAGGAGTGGCGTCGGTTGACAAACCTAGGGAAAGGTTGTAACCGAGCACTTGAGGGAGATTAGCACACTTATATTTGTTCATCTTTATAGCCTTTCTCTCATTGTTTATTTCATCCACTATATCATTTGTTTATGTTACCCTTGTGTTTGCTTATCCTTGCATATATCATAAAGTATATCTCTTTGCTAGAATATATCACCTTGTGTATATTGCATATTCTTGCACATAACTCTTTGTATATCTATTTTGCAAGAATATATTTGCTAATTAATTTTAATTGGCATAAAATCGTATTAGATTAGCATAAGACCCTAATCACCCCCCTCTAGGGTCTAACAGTTACACCCCCTTAATCCCCTATAAAAACGAGAAAACTCAACTGAGTTAAGGGTTAGAACTTCTTAGTTCGGATTGACCCTGGAGTTTGGCAGCAAAGAGGGGATCTTTGGGGGCATTGCTGGAGCTTTAGAGATCAGCAACAAGAGCTTTCTTCGTCCTTGGCTTATAGACCGATTTTGGTTAAATCAACTCTTTCATAGAGTTTCAAACTCATTCAGAGTTCTAAAACTTGCCACATAAGTTCTTCACAACATCAAATCGTGAGGAGAAGACCACATTCCAGTAAATTAAGACGTTCGGATCATCAATGGACAGCAAACTCGACGCGAGCATTCGAGGGAGGCACTCCATCGCCACCGTGAAGAACCCAGAATTAAACAAAGGGGAGAATCCAGATCATTCTCCTCTTTTTTGTAATCAGGAAATCCAATTATAATTGAGGTCAAAGGAATACAAATCAAAAATTTCCCTTATTTATTTTACTACGAAATTTTCCAACCAACATATGCACACACATTTATTGGTTTCCATGTATATATATAGTTATATATATACATATATGTTTTGGTTTGATAGTTTTCAAGTTTTACTCTGAAACAATTAAATATAATTAGAAAACATATTTTTGTTTCATACTTACATGCATATATATGATTTTATCAATATCAATTTTATTCAGTTCAATGAAATCATGTTTTAGTGCATTATATGTGTATTTTGATAAAATACTATATTCATTATTTATAAACTTCATAACAATAGTTTACATCTCTCTTCAAGTCTATAAAATCATTTTGTATTGTTTCAAAACATGGTTAAGCTAAAATGTCAAAACTCATATGTTCACATTTTCATGTTTTGGACTATTTTACAAAATGATAATATTTTTTATTTAGGAGGTTCTATCTAAAAGCTAGTTTTTGTAGCATGTGTATTATCATGTCTATAATAATTTCCCAAAGTTTTATATTTTTTAGAATTTATTTAATATTTTTAAACAAGGTTTTAAATCAGAATAACTACTTACAAAACTGTCATTTTCATATATCTGTTTGTGGTCGACCGCCACGGTCGACCGCGCCTTTGATTTTCCCTGTGGAGCCAGCAGAGACTTTTGCGGTCGACCATGACGGTCGACCGTGACGGTCGACCGTCAAGCTAAAAATTCCCATGGTCGACCGCCATGGTCGACCGTAGATGTTTCTGGAAATTTTCTCAGTCTCTAACATCCCTCGTGGTCGACCGCGAGTTTTCCACGGTCGACCACCGTATGCCCAATGGCTCTTTTTGTAAAGAATCTGAAAAATCTTTTTTTGGATTTTTGGGGGATTTGGTTGGGGGTTTTGCTGTTGGTTTCTCTTCCTATATAAACCCTTCAAACCCCTTCTACCAGATATCATCCAAGAAGTTTTTGAACAAAAGTTTAACAAGGGTTTAAGCCTGTTTTAGTTTGTTTTAAGTTTTGTGTTTGTTTTTACAAAGAGGAGCTTACATCAGTTGTTGATGAGTTCATCTTTAATATTTCATCATTCTCTCTTTGTGTTTATAGAGAAGTTTTCCAACTCTTTTCTCTAGCAATTTTATTATTGATTTTTATGTTCTTATTATTGCTACATTGCTAATTGAGTTTAGATTTGATTTCACTCATTGTTTACACACACCCACTTAAGTTTAGATTTAGATTTGATTTTTATATTCTTATTCTTATCGCCATTGTCCATTGCTCATTATTTATATCGCCCACTATCTTATTTATTTTATTTACCCTTGTGTATATCACTTATCCTAGCTCACATATCTTGTTATATTTTATACTTGCTAGGATAACTTGTTAATTAGTTTTAATTGGCATAAAATCGGATTAGATTAGCATAAGACCCTAATCACACCCCCTCTAGGGTCTAACAATTGGTATCAGAGCTTGGTACTCTTTGATTTAAGGTCTAATCGCCTTGAGTTAAAGATCAAAGTTTTTTTTGTGCTAATCTTGTTTTGATTGTATTTGTATCTTGCTTGCATATTTTTACAAATTATGGATATGAATGATGCATCTTTTTTAGGCTATGATTCTAGTATTGCTTCTAAATTCAATGATTTTCCCTATGACCAATGATGCTCTAAATTTAATATATTTATTAGATCTAGACAATTCGATTTATGGGAAGTTATTAAAGATGCTTATATTGTACCCACTTCGGAAAAATCCAAGTGGAGTAAAAATGATAAAAGAATGTTCAATATGAATAAGCTTTTGTTAGAATATTTACTTAGTGCTTTTCACTCATCTTTTTCTAACAAATTTGTTCATTTTGATAGTGCTTACAATTTATGAAAATTTATAGAAGCACATCAAGACAACTTGGAGAAAATCCGACGTAGTTTGGAGGATTATTCTTCAAGTGAGTGTGGAGCATCATCATGCACACGGCCACTAGGAGATAGCCCTAGTGTGGTAAGCGATTCGGAATCCGATAGTGATATATCCATCAATGAACTCACTTGTGCATATGAAGATTAATGCATGCCTACACTAAGTTGCATAATAATTTTATAGATTTGAGAAGCAAGCATGTTAATTTAAAATCCGATCATAAGTTGCTAGGTTCCAAATTTAATGTCATTGCAAAAGAAAATATTGTGCTTAAAGAAAACAATGATATGTTAAATTTGGAAAATAAAAAATTAGAAAATATTGTGCTTAAAGAAAACAATGATATGTTAAATTTGGAAAATAAAAAATTAACCTCATCCATCACTAGCTTATCTCATGTTAAAAATAATGTCATGTTAGAAGTAGAGAACATACAAAATGATACTACTTCTTTTATAGATAACTGTATATGTTCTACTTCTAATAACAATACTTGTATGCATAATGATGAGTTGAATCATGTTAAGGATCACATATCATCTTTAGATTCAACCCTTAAAACATGTATTGTTAATCATGATCAGCTTATGAACATGTGTGCTAAGTCTCATGCTAAAACATCTAAACATCCTATTCATCATGCACACATGTATAGCAAAGTCTACAAATGTACAAATTACGGTCGTAAAGGCCATCTTGCTAGATTTTGCTATGATGCACATAACCCCACTAAGGTTCACTTTAATCCTCCTTGTGCATCTCATCAAGTTTCATCATCACATTTTGCACACACACATGCACCCATTGCTCATCATAAACATGCACATGTGTATAAATGTGATCTATGTGGTCGGTTTGGCCATTTGGCAAAGTTTTGCTTTGATATAAAAAAGAATTGTGTATAAATGTGATCTATGTGGTCGGTTTGGCCATTTGGCAAAGTTTTGCTTTGATATAAAAAAGAATTCTAGTTTGCCAAATGTTTTTCGTACGGTTTGGCCATTTGGCAAAGTTTTGCTTTGATATAAAAAAGAATTCTAGTTTGCCAAATGTTTTTCGTAGACCACATGTGTTTAAGTGTGATATTTATGGTAAATTTGGCCATTTGGCAAAGTTTTGTTATGATTCAAAAAATATTCAAACTTGCCAAATTTCTCAAGTATACCAGCTTTGTTTAATGATGTTTCTCATTTGCAAAATAATTTTAAAAGACAATATTTATTTGCAAATGATTCCCGTGCATGAGCTAAAGATCCACAAAAATAAATGGATCTCTTTCATTGCACAAATTGCAATCGGAATGGTCATTTGAATAAATATTGCTTTGACCGTGTTAGTGCACCACATATGCCCAAGAGGGTTCATAACCCTAGGTTTTTGAGCTTAAAAGATAGGAGTCATGTCCCTAAATCTCTTAGTACCAAGAATTCTTGCGTACCAAAACAAATTTGATTTTTAAAACCAAGTATTTTAGTGTTTTCCTTTTTCCTTTTCTTGGTTTTAAAAAATTATACTTTAAACTTTTGAACATGAAAATAATTTTTTTATTGATCAAATTCTTTTATTTTCATGATTATTGGTTTTGTTTTGATGAGAGGTTTATGTTTATATACCCTCCGGGTTTATTGGGTGTTTATTCCCAAATCTTGTTTACCGAATGCTAAAATATTTATATGGGTTGATACTAGCTCAAGAGCTAGATATAGTTGCCTCTCTTGATTTTTAAAAATCAATGATGGTTTGGTTTTATGTTTTTATGGATTTCATTTGATTTATGATTTCACTTGAGTGATTTGTGTTCATTTAAAAACTTTTTGCATGATTCTCATGTTCCTCTTCTTTTGTTTTCATAAATCTATTCTTTTATATGGCTTTTATATTTTTTTTTGTGTTAACGAGACACTATTTTTATATTGACATATTTATATGTATTCTCATTGTCTTTTTGTATGTGAGTTGTGTTTAGCATATTTCTTGCTTGCTCACATATGTATGCCCTAGCATTCATTGCATATATTCATTAAGGCATTTTGATTGGAGGACAATCCCTATATCTTTCTATGTGGTATACTCACTCATGCATATTGATAGGGGGAGCTTTCGCTCTCTTCATCTCTTTGTCCCCTTTTTGATGTTGTCAAAGGGGGAGAAATATTGTGAGTATATTCTTTCCTTGTTATGAATGATAATTATAATATTGTATATTTATTTTTCTTCATGCATATATCATTTTTTATAAATTGTTTGTCATCATCAAAAATGGGGAGATTATTTAACAAACAATTTACCACTAATGTTATTTGTCTAGTGTTTATATATTTCTATTTATTATAGACAAACAACGTGTTGGAGGTTGGATGGATTGCGCTTCAATGATCATATCCAATAGAGGTTGGCGGAATTGTGGAGTGAAGCTATGTACAATTCAAGTTGAAGATGTCATCATCAAAAAGGGAGAGATTGTTGGCCTCTTTGTTTTGATGATGCTTAACAAACAATTTACCACTAATGTTATTTGTCTAGTGTTTGTATATTTCTATGTGACGCCCCTGGGTTCACACAAGGCTGCAGTCCGAGGTGAAACCATAAATGTCAAACCTGCCATGCACCACACCGTGCAATAACATGTTTCACCATTACAATTACTATCTCTCTAGTGGAATCAACGACAGGTGTAGGTACAAAGCAAGTAAAAGATTCTACAATAAATACATGATGAAATGATAGAACTCAAATTAATACATCTCATCAAAAAATAAGCTGGAATACATAGTCAATGTCTGAAATGAATAATAACAGTCTGGGGATCTTAACATGTCTCAAAGTACATAACATTTGATACATAAAATAAGGCACACAGCCTTTACAACTCTTGAATATAAATCTCTCAAGTCTAAAAATGTCTCAAGTGGAGCACAAAATGAAATACATCTAATAAGTGGATAAACGTGCGCTAATAAGAATCGCCCTCAACCTGCGACTCTCCGGGCTCCTGGCTCGTTACCTAAAAGGGGGGGAGGGACAACGAGCGTCAAAGCGCTAGCAAGTAACATCACAACCAACGCCAGGGGATAGGGCTCGTCGTATATGAAAATACAGTTAATACATAATAATATAAGATCATTTATTCCTAACAATAATGGGTTTCAGTACTTAGGAAATTACAACACGAGCGTAGGTACGTCAAGCGAAATAATCCAAATAAGGAAACCCTCATGTATATACCTTGTATCTCAAATTGTAAATCCCTAAATACCAAACCTGAAGTCTAATACAAGAAACAATAAAGAAAAGAAAACAAACCTATCTCTACCAATAAACATAAACATGTCAAAGTTACAATAAGAGTCAAATCCAACCTAGGTAGCTATCATGTCCCAGCCTCATATAATATGTCATGTTACAAACTTGGTTAAGAAACATACTCAAGGTTTAGCAATTATTCAACATAAGACTGTAATGGATTTTAGTCCAACACGAGGACTTTGATGAATTATAGTCCAACACGAGAACTTTAATGGATTATAGTCTACCACGAAGACTTTGATAGATTATAGTCCAACACGAGGACTGTGTATATAAAACAAGGAATGTAAATGTTAAAGATTACATATTCTATTCTTGCACGTGTCTCGATGTACGGATCGAAGCTTGTGACAAAAGTCTCATCTTACATGTGTAGATGAAACCATCAATACTGAAATTAATACTTGATAAACGAGGCAGCTCCTTGTACTCAAAATGATAAACAGAACACATCGAATATATATAGTAATATATTATATGATATATATATATATATATATAATATTAATATATAATATATATCAAGTATACTATTATATATATACATAAGTATAATAATAGAACTATATAATATATATATATAACTATATTATATCTGATATAATACATATATATATATATACATAGGATATACTATATAACTATAGCTATATTAGTATATATATATATATCTATATATATAATATATATTATATAATATATATACTATATAATATATATAATAATATATATATATATATGTACTATATACAACACACCCACACGCACACTATATATACTACGGCAGGTGATTAAGCAAAACAATAAAATAGTCGACTGGGGACATCAGTCGACTCACAGTCGACTGGGGGCATCGGTCGACTCATAGTCGACTGAACAGAGGGGTTTTTCCTATTCGTGCATGCTGTGTTATTTTTGTGAAAAATTCATCTAAAATCGAATTCAACAAACCCAAACAATATATTATCAGTTCTAAACTATGAGACAGTGTAAATTTCGTATAAAACATGAAAAACGAAAATCTTGCATGTTAGATCTAACATTAAAACCCTAAACAAGTATGAGAGCATGTAATCGAAATAAAAACTCATATTTATATTCTTTAAATAAATTCCCAGATCTGGGTTTCATCAAAAACATTCGTTGGTGAGGATTTTGGAATCTTAAACACATGATTTTAACATCTACACTAATAATAGCATCGATTTATACTGGAAAATACTTCTTAGGCTCAATAAACCTCATGAAAACATTAAGAAAAATTCTTAAAAATGTGAGAAAAGGATTGGGCGAGATGCTACTCCCCTTAGGTGTGTTGAAGAACGATTCCTTTCACTGCAAACCATAAGGAGCTGCTGAAATCCCCCAAAAATCTCCCAAAAATGCCAAAAACCGAACTAGGATTTTGAGGGGGAGAGGAGGCTAGGGTTTCTCTGGGGAGAACTAATGAAAAGAGGTATTTTCGGGTGAAGGAGAAAATATATGAACAATTAAAATCCGACCCGAAACCCAAACAAACCCGATCCACAAAAATCAGAGAACCCTCGATGAGTCGACTCATGCTCAATCGTGAGTCGACTCATGACTAATGGGTCGACTCATAAGATGATGAGTCGACTCAGCAGAGACTTCTGACAATGGGACTTGATATCGTGAGTCGACTCATGACAGTCATGGGTCGACTCAACCTGATGACTCGACTCATGATGAGTTATGGGTCGACTCATGAGCTGAAAGCTGGGTTCTTCGACTCTGCTGCACATGATTTGCAAATTTGCAAACTCAACCTCATAACTGATGCATAAATACATTCTCATAAGCTCAAAATGCTAGTTTTCATGCACAACCATGTTATAAAGATATTTTATCATAAATAAATATTATTTTTCACTAATAATCACGTATATAAATTATCAAAATCTACGGGGTCTTACATTCTATTTATTGTAGACAAACAACGTGTTGGAGGTTGGATGGATTGCGCTTCAACGATCATATCCAATCTTGGTTGGCGGAATTGTGGAGTGAAGCTATGTACAATTCAAGTTGAAGATTCAAGTTCAAGCTTCATCCGCAAGATTACCAAGTCAAGCTATTGAAGATCAAGACCAAGCTTGGGTAATTTAGTTTAGGAGTTATATTATGTGTGTTGGTACTTTAAGCTCAATATAATATGCACACACATTTAGTGGTTTCCATGTATATATATAGTTATATATATACATATATGTTTTGGTTTGATAGTTTTCAAGTTTTACTATAAAACAATTAAATATAATTAGAAAACATATTTTTGTTTCATACTTACATGCATATATATGATTTCATTAATATCAATTTTATTCAGTTCAATGAAATCATGTTTTAGTGCATTATATGTGTATTTTGATAAAATACTATATTCATTGTTTATAGACTTCATAACAATAGTTTACATCTTTCTTCAAGTCTATAAAATCATTTTGTATTGTTTCAAAACATGGTTAAGCTAAAATATCAAAACTCGTATGTTCACATTTTCATGTTTTAGACTATTTTATAAAATAATGATATTTTTTATTTGGAAGGTACTTTCTAAAAACCAGTTTTGTAGCATGTGTATTATCATGTCTACAATCATTTCCCAAAGTTTTATATTTTTTTAGAATTTATTTGATATTTTTAAACAGGATTTTAAATAAGAAAACTGCTTACAAAACTGTCATTTTAATATATCTGTTTACGGTCGACCGCCATGGTGGACCGCACCTTTGATTTTCTCTGTGGAGCCAGCAAAGACTTTCGCGATCGACCGTGACGGTCGACCGTCAAGCTGAAAATTCCCACGGTCGCCCGCCACGATCGACCGTAGATATTTCAAGAAATTTTCTCAGTCTCTAACATCCCTCACGGTCGACCGTGAGTTTTTCACGGTCGACCACCGTATGCCCAACGGTTCTTTTTGTACAGAATCTGAAAAATATTTTTTCTGGGTTTTTGGGGGATTTGGTTTGGGGTTTTGCTATTGGTTTCTCTTCCTATATAAACCCCACAAACCCCTTCTACCAGATATCATCCAAGAAGTTTTTAAACAAAAGTTTAACAAGGGTTTAAGCCTGTTTTAGTTTATTTTAAGTTTGGGGTTTGTTTTTACAAAGAGGAGCTTACATCAGTTGTTGAGAAGTTCATCTTTAATATTTTATCATTCTCTCTTTGTGTTTATAGAGAAGTTTTCTAACTCTTTTCTCTACTAATTTTATTATTGATTTTCATATTCTTATTATTACTACTTTGCTAATTGAGTTTAGATTTGATTTCACTCATTATTTACACACACCCACTTGAGCTTATTGTATTTACATTCATTATATATTTGGGTTGGTGAGTGTTATAACTTTGAGTGTGAGCTTACATTGTGTTCTCATCTATTGTAGAGAATAAATCATTTGTTATATTGTGAGATTGTAAAGTTTTCAGTGAGCTAGAAAACCGAGTGTGAGGAGTGAACGTTGTTCGGTGAGCGTTGAAAATCGACATTGTGAGGTGTAAAAGTTATTCGGGTGAGCGTAGAAAACCCGGTTGTAATAGTGAATTTTTCCCGGGAGTAGGGAGCGGAGACGTATGATGGAAGGTCCGAACTCCGTGATCATATTGTGTGTTTGAGTTTGCTTTGGCGTACTTCTCCTATGTTTATATTTCTTGTTTGCCATTGTCCATTGCTCATTATTTATATCATCCACTATCTTGTTTATTTTGTTTACCCTTGTGCATATCACTTATCCTAGCTTACATATCTTGTTATATTTTATACTTCCTAGGATAACTTATTAATTAGTTTTAATTGGTATAAAATCAGATTAGATTAGCAGAAGACCCTAATCACCCCCCTCTAGGGTCTAACAGTCGGAGGATGACTTAGCCTTAGAACTCGATGTGTTGGGTTCTTCCTTAGGCGGAGGAGTGTCCTCGTCATCTAAAATGTGTACTTTAGTAGATTGGGGAGAATGCATTGGTGAGTTCGCCTCATCTCCAAGATTTATGGTCTTACTACGGCTAAACTTTTTCCATGCATCACTAGTAAATTGTCCTGTAGGTTGATCATCCCCGATGATAAGGGTGAGATCATCATAATATCTCAAGGGTTTATTGACGTATTGTCTAAGCTTAACATTCTTAAAGCTCTTACATGAAAAAAGTAAATTTTAATTAATTTAATAAAAATAAATAAAACAAATGGAAAATAAATCTATTCTTTAACCATAGTTTATTTACCTCAATCCACCTATCCAAACATTCAGGATCCATGATGATAGTCTTCATACTATCATCCTATCCGGCACCACTAAGATTACGACAAGTTTTCATATCACAAAATCTTGACCGTAGAGTTTTGATGTGGTGCATCATATTATCCCATTTAAAAATAGTGTTAAACTTCTCATTGATATGTTGAAAAGCCATATGAAAATCATTTCTCTTAAATGTTTTGTCGGGTTTGTAACCATTTCTTACCAAGTCGGCAAGAAATAGAATGAGCTCATCGTCATAACGGGAATCCCAGAACAAATGTTTGGTCCCTTAAGAACCACCAGCTTCAATAGTTAATTTTTGGATGTGGTTTTTTTTCTCTTCTTCTTTGGATCTGGCGATATTTCTACCCCTTCTTCTATGAGGTCACGTTTAAAACCTGATTCGGGAGTAGATCCATTACCACTAGTGTGAGAAAGTTACACGCCACTAAGATTAGGACTATGAAATTGTGGAGGCAAAGTTGGAGAATTTAGCATATGACCCCAGATTATGGTGCATTGGATAGTAGCTGCTATCATAGAAGGGCAAGTTCGGGTATGTTTGAGGTGGTTGTACAAAGTACGACTGCTAAAATAGAAAATACCCACCATCGCCGTGATGCATAGACTGAGGGGGTCGAGGTGGTGGGGAAAGTGATTGAACTACCCCCTTGCCTTTTTGATTATCTCTCCCACTCAATGATGTATTATAAGCCATTACTAATTAGATAGAGAAAGTTAGATAACTGAAAGAAGTAAAACATGAATTCATGAATTAAAAACAGAATGATATTAATGGAAATAGAGTTATTGAGTACATGTGAATGAGCATAAATAGAACAAAAATAAAAATCAAGTCTTTGTGGTTACACCATGATTATACTTATCACAGTAGTCCACCCACATCGCCTAAGCAATATTATATCTAAGAGATTTCTACTCATTTCTTGATTCAATTTGCTCTCTTTGGGTTTGATTTTGAGTAAAATCAACTAAATTAGTATCATTCTCAAAGGCCACCTCACCATCAATGCCTTCATTAAATTCATCATCGTTGAGTAGTTCATCACTTGGATCTATAATTATAATGAAATTATGGTGTACCGTGCATGCCAAGATGATATTTACTTGTAAAGGAAAAGGATAATGCGGCTTAGCAGACAAAATCTTAAAACGATTCTTCAATGTGTCAAATGTAGATTCAATCTTAGACCTCAATGAAGAATGTCTTAGATTGAATAATTCCCTACTATTCTTAGGTGTTTTACCCGAATATTCTTTCAAATGATATCAAACACCTCGGTTGGGCACCCAGCATCACATAGATAGTATTTACCTACAATTTTATTAAGGAAAGGGTTATGTCAAGTTTGAATATTAAACTTAATAAATTTTAAGTTAAGTCATTATTTAATTACCATCATAGACTCTAAATCCATGTGGTTGTGATCTAGACAATGCATCCTGAAGAATCCTATAATCATTTGCAGACCCCTTCCAACCTGCTAGAACATATGTGAACAACTTGTTTGGGGTGGAAGCTGCAAGCACATTCTGTGTAATACCTTTGCGCCCTCGAAAGCGTGCAACAAGATTAATCGGAAGCATTGCATCAACACGAGTCCTATCTATCATTCTAATACAATCCTATAATATGTGTATCATACACCTAAATTAAAATTAACATCCATTGATTATACATTTAAATATGCTTAAAATGTAGATATACCTTGAAATAAGGGTAGTATAACGGGTTATTAACGATCTCTTAGGGAATGTATTTGGGGGCTTGTCTCATGTACCGTCCACGCAGACAAATAATTGCTTATAATACCTTATTGAAATATCTACTAACTGTCTCTCCTGATCTTATAAAATGAGATCTGACAATGCGATTTTTAGATTTATGACCTAGAATGTTCAGTGTCATGTTAAGTTATTCTTCCACTGTTACATTCCTTGAGTCTTTTAGTAGGCTATTGTTCCTCATTATACTCGCTAGTTTAACAAAAGCACCACTCCGTATTCTAATATAATTCACGCAACTATCACTTAAACCATTATAAATTAGATCTATATGCTCAATTCTAGCTCTCTCTTGTATTTTTTTCCTTACTTGGACCACTACGAATTAATTTACGTCTTGCTTGCATTCTACTTATGACAGTTATAATTATAATTAAAACGGATAGGACAACAACTTGAACCATATTAACAACATATTGTTCATCAGAACAACCACCATCATTATCCATCTACGATGAAAAAATCATTTTTTGTTAGAAACTAAGTCAAATTCTTACAAAATATAAACAAATTACAAATTACTAATTACTAACATGGATTATTACATATCTAAGCAACAAATATTATAATGACATAACAAATACTACATATCTAATCAACAAATATTACAGTAATAAAAAAAATACTAATCCATTACAAATAATAATCAATATGACTTTCTTTAAATCATTAAGGACTACAAAAACAAATGGTGAATTTCACAAAAAAATAATAGCTCTAAATAGTTGGCACAAAATTGGCAATTAGCAAAAACTATTTTTTCTCAAAATCTGCTAAATATAATACTTTATTGCAAGAATAAATTCACAAAAAATAGGCAATTAATTGCATGAAGAATACTTTAAGAAGTCACATAGGAACAATCTCTATTACACAATACATAATGAAACTTAATTTAATGAGCTAGAATCATTATCTACTATATACGTAAATCAGTAGTATCCTACAAAAATTTTTGAAAAAAATTCTTAATTATTCCAACAATATATGTTTCTACATCATACTAGATATAGTTATTTAATACTCATCTCATCTCAGATTTGGATACACTATACATCCAGTGATACAATACTTTTTATTTACTATTTGTTTACCCCCATAAGCATACTCAATTTTTAGGGTTAACAAATTGATGAAGTTACATATAATGTTTAATTCAGTCAAAAGGATAAGTCATAAATTTAAAGAAGGTATAAAAACATAGGCAGTGATTATATATACATTAAAAAATGTCTGCATACTACTAAACAACGTAAAAGTTCAGATCTGCTAAAAATTTTTGGTAAACACACACATATCCTCTATTATTAACAAAATGTCTGCATACATAAAATTCGATTGAGATCCTTAAACGCACACACACAAACACACATATCCCTCAATCAACTGTTTCTGCAGGTCTTGTAACCTAATGCTATATGAGCATCACTATAAAATATTACTACTTAACAATGAACAACAGGGATAAGCCGAATTCAAAGAAAACCAACAACATTTTGAAAAAAAAAGAAAGCATTTAAATTTTTTTGAAAAGCAATAAAGAACCATATAGATGTATATTTTCCCCAAGAAATTAATAAGACTTTTGGACATTCCTTAAAATTGAAGACATAAATAAATCACAATGATCTAATCCTACTTATAGCACACACATAAATCTAAAATCTATAAAAAAATAATCAAATTCAACGTTTAGATCTGAATAGCATCGCAAAGATCAAATACCCTTCCCCCAATTTCTGGTAAAATTGATCTAAATTAATCTAAAAATTAAAAAAAAAATTTTACCTTGATGTTGGAAGCAACAACGTCGAAAAGATCAGATCTGAATAACGTTGGCACAAGATCAGACCCTCTCCCCTAATTTCTTCGAATTCAGGGGAAAAGAAGGTGGCAGGAGTTTCTGGCGGGAGGAGAGCAAGGGGGTAGCTATAGCTCAACAAATAAATCAACGACAAAGCCAAACATCCGATGTGGCACTGGTTTTCGTCGATTTTACTCCAATAGGGAAGGAATTAGGGGAGAGAAAAAAATCTAGGTGGCGGCGATTTCCTCACTCGTTTCTCTCTTCAGCCCTAGCGAAACAAAGCTGGGAAAGAAAAACTTGGGAAAAATTAAAACCGACGTGGAGGGGTTAAAAACCTATGTGGAGGGGTTTTAAGAGTTTTTCATGGGTTATAATAGAGAACCAAACAACCCCTTAAGAAAAATCATACTTTTGATTCGAACTTCATGTGTATCAAAATTTAAAAAAATTCATTATATGTTCTCAATAATTTATTGTACATTTAAACTAATTAAAAGGATAAAATTAAAAATATCTAAAAAAATATCCTAACACTTTTGGCAACAATTTTCTACAAGTTGTTCATATTTGTAATAGTTATTAAGTTATTAACAATATCTTTCAGGCATAAGTTTACTGTTTAATACATGCATCACATTAACAATGAAAACTTCCATGGGTCTATTACTTAGTTAACTTACATGATACTCATCAACTCTAAGACTAGGAATAGTGAATTTCTATTTTAATGATTCTTAAATATCTCTTAAAAATTAACGACACGTGATTTGCAAGAAAGAACTCCCAAATGTATATATACACTAGGTTTTATTTTATGTACTTACAATTCACGTGGTTAATATCGTGATTAAATACTTTGGTTTATTTCCTTATCGAAATTCATTCCTTAATTCCAATTTGTTAGTTTAATTTTTGCTGACTTATTTATCTAAACTTTAGCATTGTAATTATTTATTATATTTGATATTTGTTTGAATGGGCTACATTCAATTTAAAAATTCATGTTATAATTGAATTCATAGGAATCAAATGTAATCCGAAGCCAATTTAAAATTTCATGTTATCTAGACTATCATGGAACTAAACTTGACCTGAGAAAGAATAATATTACAAGAGTGAAAAATAATTGAAAAAATAGCATTATAAAAAGTAAGACGAATAATTGCAAACAACAAGGTAATATGATTGATTAAAAGCGGGCTAAAATAATACAAGAGAGAATATGAAGTTTTCCTAATCATTGATAGACTTCATAAAAAACAATAAACTAAAAAATTAATGTTAACTCTAGTGCTCTTTTATATGATAAAAGCATCTATATAAGCATATAAAAGTATTAAATAATTCCATGAAAATCCCTTAATTTTACTCAAAAAATAAATTAATCTTTGAAATGTTCAGAAATAGTGTATTTTACTCCATCTTTTTTATAGCCGAGATTAATCCTTCTTCACATATACCTTTTTGATGGGAAATTCTAGAGTGATGTCTTTATCGTCTGCATCGATTGTGATATCAGACTAAAATTAGATTTCTTATGCTGTTATCTTTTCTTAGACTCGTTCATCTTTTATTTTCTTATCTAACTTCACAAATAAGTTGAATTTATTTTTGATGTTCAACATAAACTTCCAGAAATACATAGTTTAATTTTTTCCATTTTAACAAATATTAATTTCATATATATGAAAATTTTTATATTTCTAATTTATTACTTAAATAAGGTTAGGAGTTATCCTTTTTTTATCTGCAATAATTTTTTTGTCATGCATCCGATAAAAGTTTCTCAACAACCCTAGAGTAATGTTTTCATAATTCTTCATCTTTACTTTTTTCCTGTGCAATTCTAGAGTAAAGTCTTCATCGTCTATATCGATTCTGATACCAAGCGAAAGCTGGATTTCTTATGCTGCTATCTTTTATAAGGCTCGTTCATCTTTCGTCTTCTCATCTAACTTGACAAAGAAGTTGAATTTATTTCTGATGCTTAATACAAACTTCTAAAATACATGTAGGCATAAAATTTTTCCTATAGATTGTAAAGAAGTTCAAGACTGACGAAAACGCTGATATCTCTCAAACCGGAGGGAATTTGGCAAAACGGATGGTGGCAAACCAAACTTTGGTAGGTTTGGTTGGCTTCGTCTCATCAAAATAGGTGATTTTTATATATAATTTGTCCAATTCTGACTTAGAGTTTGAAAGTTATGACTCGTTCTTCGCAGCATGTTCTGAAGTCCGCCTGAACTGATCGAACCTCGCCTGAACTATTGGACCAAGCCTATAGGTTCCTGGAATATCTATGTGTAGGCTGTCTAAAAATCACTGTAGATAGCTGATCCTCCACCAAACACCGATGATGGAAGTTATAATATGATGACTTCCAGAAGGCTGTAATTTGAAGACTTTCACGTAGATCGATGAAGATTACAATCTGACGACCTTCACAGCAACCGATGAAAGCTCTAGTTCAACAGCCTTCACAATCAACATCGGGAGTTATAATCTGACGACTCTTATATTTTCAAAGGAGCCAAGATAAAGATTACAAGATGACGGTCTTTGCAATGCTCTAGCAAAAGAGACCACAAATTGATGGTCTCTTCACATCAAAACACAAAGGTCATCCTTGTGTTTCATCATCAAAATGCAGAGGTTATCTCTGTATTACAACATCAAAACGCAAAGGTCATACCCACGTTTCAGAGTCAAAACACAGAGGTCATCCCCAGCGCTCTAATTAAAAATACAGAGTTTGTGGACTCAAAATGCAGAGTTTATCTCTGCGTCCCAACTCTGCGTTTTAAATTTACAACGTTGTGCGAACACTGTGTTTTCAGCCTAAAACAGGCCAAACTCTGCGTTTCAAGTCTAAAATGCAGAGTTCAGGCCCAACGCCATTTTCGACATTTGACTCGTTCAAATACAAGCTGAACGGTTTCAGAAACTATTTTCCCCCACATTTGGAGGGATTTTTGCCCCACTTAGGAGCAGATTAAGGGGGCGGTTACACTCATTCAACCCTATTATGGAGAGAATTAAAGGCGGGTTGGGGGGGTTACACCCTTAATCCTCTATAAATAGGAGTAAACTCAACTGAGTTTGGGTCCTTGGACTTGGTAGCGGAGAAGAGATCTTTGGCTGGCTTTAGGGGGAATAGCTAGAGCTTGGAGATCGACAACAAGCTTTCTTCATACTTAGCTTATAAACCGATTTTTGGTTAAATCAATCAACTCTTCCATAGAGTTATAACTCACTCAGAGTTTCCTAACTCATTAAGAGTTTCAAACTTGCTCTGCAAGTTCTTCTAAGCTCATTCATAGTTCTAAAACTTGCTTTGTAAGTTCTTCACAGCGTCAAATCGTGAGGAGGAGATACCGTTCTAGTGAATCAAGATGTTTGGATCGTCAACGGAGAGCAAACTCGACGCGATCATTCGAGGGAGGCACTCCATCGCTACTGTAAAGAACCCAGAATTAAATAAAGGGGAGGATTTGTATCAATTCTCTTCTATTTTATAATCAGGAATTCAAACTGTAATCGAGATTGAGAGAATAAAATCAAACACAGTTCTTTCATTTTTATTTCATAAAATTTTCACCAAACAAAAGATGGCGACTCCGCTGGGGATTAGATTTTTCACTAATGAAGAAGTGGTGGTGCAATCTGACATCAAGCTTGCTGGAATGACTATTGAAACTCTGATCATCGTGTTCGATCAAGCTAAGTAGGAGGAGTTACTCTCCTTCGGATCCCTTAGTTCAAGGCTATATGCAAGATCCGCAAAGTCTTCAAGGAGACTAAAGCTCCAATTGTTGCTCCTATGCTTAAGGAAACTCTCTCCTTTAGCCAAGATTGCTTGAACAACCCCTCCTCCGAAGGAGTAGGCTCAGCTTATGTAAAACGCAACCCTTAGTGGCGCGTTGTACAATCAAAATGCAGCCTTCAGTGGCGCGTTCAACAAACTGAACGTAACTCTCAGGAGTGCATTCTAGAACCAAAATGTAACTCTCAAGAGTACATTCCAGAACTAAAACATAGATTTCAAGACTGTTTTTCATCACCAAAATACAGATATCAAGATTGTGTTTCACCAGCAAAACCTGGAGCTCAGGTATGCGTTCGGGTAATGAAATCTAATACAGAACCTGGTGTATACTGTGAAGCTTCGGGGAACTGTCCCGAAACCCTCCAGGGGGTAGTCTACCCCCGGACCCCCCCAGCTAGAGGTGCACCGTCCCCTAGACCCCTGGCTCACTGACCGCCCTTAAATAGTCTGCATAGAGCGGGTAGATTGAGGGGTGGAAATAAGAAGTTCATGGATTCAAGGCATCTCAACCAGATTCATGTTCATCAGGAGCCAGTCCTGTCCAATCATGGACTGGGGCTTCCAATTCAAGCCTCGTCATCAGCGAGTAACTCTTCTAGAGTCTTTACAACAGACTTGAGAGTATTCATATCAAGAGAAAGACCAATGCAACAAGTCATTCGTTTATTCTATTGTGAACGACTGATTCCTACGGTGCTCTCGGGATATCAATGCTACTCATATGCAGTCAAACCATTGGTGTTCGACTAATTAAT
This sequence comes from Asparagus officinalis, assembly GCF_001876935.1. Taxonomy (NCBI): domain Eukaryota; kingdom Viridiplantae; phylum Streptophyta; class Magnoliopsida; order Asparagales; family Asparagaceae; genus Asparagus; species Asparagus officinalis. Next base: position 64,616,959 of record NC_033800.1, on the reverse strand, counting down.
GATCGTTACTTTGCCTAACCAACGACGATGTTCGTATAGGAAGAAGTCCCCAGAGACCGAGTATCCTGGAGTCACTATCAATGTGATCGGCAGAGGGAAAGGCTCAGGTCCTAGTTCCGATGACCCTGAGACAAGTCGCTCACCAACCGTTAGAGAAATCGCTAACGAGTTTGAAGGAATCTACCAATGCACTCGGACGCGAATATGAGCTATTCCCCCTATCAACAATCGGAGGTTAGCCAGAGGAACCAATTCCGATGATGAACATTCAGCCATTGCGGAGTCTCAATCATAAAGTTCTTTCGTTGAACATGAGAGCTTCACCCACATGGCAGAAAATTCTGAAGATATTGCAAAAAAGGGTTGCTGAGCAGGACGCCATGCTCCGAGCGCAGTAGGAAACCATCAATCAAATTCGGGATATGATGGCTCAGATCATTGTAAATAGAGCTAATTCCTAGAAAGCTGAGTCACAACCACGGCCGGAATCCTCCTGGAAAGGAGGATCATACATATCGAAGGGGAAACAAAGAGTGAATGAGACTGCCAAGCAAGAAACTCATCACATAGAATCATCCCCTGAAGAAGAGTCTGAGAACGAGCAGAATCTCCGGTCTACCAAAATAGAAGAATTGGAAGTTTGCCTCAATGTTATAGCCCACAGAAGCGAGCTCCAAGACGAGGGAGTTGCCAGACCCTACCTTGCCGAATGAGATGCAGCCCCTTATCCTCCAAAGTTTAAGGTCCCGATGCTACAAACCTTTGACAACACGAGATCACCGAAACAACACTATCTATCATTTTAAATAATAGACTGGGAATGTGATATCAAATAACACCATACTGGCTCGATTGTTCATTGGCACCCTCAAGGGAGTTACCTTTGAATGGTTCAGGAAACTGCCTATGGATATATTCAAAAGTGGACGGATCTATAGAGACTCTTTCTATCAAGATTCTTTGAAAATGATACAAAAGTCTCCATCCATAACCTTCTCGCCACTAAGCAGAAGTAGCGGGAGTCCGTCAAAGCCTTCGTCAAAAGGTTTCGAAACATGACTCTGTGATGTCCGACAGGTATGACATAGTCTACACTGGTAGAGACCTGTCGACACAACTTATAGACCGACCTTCTAGCACAAATAAGGGTTGCAAAATACCGTTCTTGGAGACAATTAATCTCTCAAGGCGAACAGGCACAAAAGATTATTGTCAAGATCAAAGCTGAAGAACAAAGTAGGCAGGATCAGTCTGAACAATCGGACCAAGCCCAATCTTCTCAGTCAGAAGGGGAATATACTACGGCCACTGAAGCCAATCCTCTTCAGTAGGATGGTACGTTCAACAACTATCACATTAATAGTTACCTCTGATAGTCAAACTCGTTACATAGTGGCCCATTAGGCGATGTGTCATGTCTATCCTTTCCCCCCCTACACTTGTTCAAGACTGGAGGTTGGTTTATTTGTAGTTCATTGGATTATGAGTAATAAATTTTCTGTGTTGTCATGTTTAATAGAATACATCTGTCAACCATAAAATCCACCAAAACTATCACGTTAATGATCACCTCTGATAGTTTATTTTCCCTAAATTCCCTTACTAATCTTCTTCAAGTAGGATGACGGGTCCGCCAAAACTATCACGTTAATGATCACCTCTGGTAGTCTATTTTTTTAAATTCTTCCACCAATCCTCTTCAAGTTGGATAGTGGGTCCATCAAAACTATCACGTTAATAGTTACATCTGATAGTCAAACTCGTCAGATAGTAGCCTACTAGGTTATGGGTCTCTATTTCGACTTGATGGATAGTGGCCCACAAGATGATATACCATGTCTACCCCTCTTTTTCTTCCCCTGCTAAGTCTTAATTAAGACCGGGGGTTAGTTACATGGAATCCACTGAATTAAGAGTAACGAATCTTTCACGTCGTTGAGTTAACATTATACTTCTGACGATCATCACCCCTACGGAGTATGAATTCAATTTGTATCATTCCCAATTTATCACGTTAACAATACACCTCTGATAATCAACTTATAAATCCTTGTCAATAGGATGATAAGTCCTCAAAATTGCCCAAATCATAATCTTCCCCAGCAAAACGCTAAGTCTTCAAAATTTTGTTCAAATCACAAGTACAAATTCCTGTCACGTTAATATCATATCTCTGACAAATTCACTTATCAATCATCTTCAATAGTGTAGGCGTCAAAAATGCTCATAGATATCCAAACACAACTCAAGGCTGAGAAGAGAACAATGTACATGCAACGATAAAATACATCGACAAGCAACCCATGGTGACGCGCCTTAGGCGCGCTAGGCCATGGTGACGCGCCTTAGGCGCAGCAGCCTATGGTGATGCGCCTGTGGAGCGCCAGTCCATAGTGGCGTGCCAGTTCATGGTGACGCGCAAACTATAGGGGGGTGCCGCGGCGGTTATAAAGCAGTTATATAATGATTCTCCAAAGTCCACGTGGTGCCATGATAAAAAGAAACATGTGCTGATGTGGACAGACGGTTAAATCACGAAAAAAGTGGTTAAAAGACGTGGAAGAGTGTTTTTTAGCACGATAGGAACATGGCTGTAACCGTTTCTTTAGCCGCGCCAGTCCACACTGGCGCGCCCATAGTCACGGCAGTGTGGACTGACGCGCCCAAAGAGCCTATACTCGATCAGTTATTTCGCTTCCATTTCCACTGTTGTGCACTCCTATCCCTATAAATACCTCTCTAGACACGAAACAAAGGACAGAGAGCAGATTGGGGCATAGAGACTTGTGCTTTTGATAATTTTGAGGAAGAGAGAGAGAATTTTCACCTTTCATAAACAACGTTTGGTGATTCCTAGAGATCTAAGCTCAGACTTGATCTTTGGAAGAGTGAACATCTTACATCGATAAGATATTCGCTTCAAATTCCTACTTCGATAAACAAAGGAAGAATCTCTAAACCCCCTCACAATCTGTGAATCGGTGGTCCACGAGCCAACGCACTCCCGGCACAGGCAAAGTCCTATAAAACAGGAGTCGATAAATGATTTCTGTGTTATTTTCTCGAGAATTGTAATTTTCTTATTTTTCATTGTAATTCTCTATAAACAATCGAAGTTTAATGGAATCATTAATGAAACCAATTTTCGATGAAAACAGACTGGCGACCACAGTGGGAGCCAACAGTCTCGCTGCCGAGGCCGTAGTGTCGCAGCCGATCAAGATTGTGATCAACGAAGAGATCGAATATGAGTTCGATCAGGCAAAATTCGAGGAGTACCTGTCATCCTCATCCTCAAAACCTTCCTCGCCTCGTAAGTATAGGAAGGTTCCTTCTTCCAAGAAAGCTATCCAGTCTTCAACTCCGATAAAGACCGTAGGTGAATGTTCTTGCCCAATCGTTGCTAAGGAATCTGCCTGCAACATCTCTGCTCCAAGTGAATCTGCACCAATTAAAGAGTCATTGAATCATGGCCAGCCGACACTGACGAAAAGAGCTCGTCAAAGACAACGTCAGCGCCATGCTCGTCAACTAGCTAAGGCCTTACAACAAACCGACGGGGTCCATTACTATGCAGACCTAGAGTCGAGGAAGCACAAAGCGGTCCAGTTGCCTCAACGGCAAACTAATCACATTTCTACACAGCTTACGACGGAGGAATGGACTCTGGTCAAAAGGGCCCGTTCGACTCAAAGAGTGTATACAAAGACGTCAGGCAAAGGCTGCTCGCACTCGTGCCCTTCGTCAACAGGTGCAAGAAGGAAAGAAAAAGACAATGTCTGAAGAGTTACTAAAGAACCGTAAAGTTTGGATTTTGAAAACACCGCAAACATCCGTTCCGGGTCCGTCTACTACATCACCAGTAAAGCCTTGGGTTAGTCCGGACCTATCAAAATTCAAGATTACAATGGCGGATCGTCTCGGTCCTTTGGTTGACAATCGAGGCAAAACCTTAATCAGAGAACACTCAGATCCAGCAAATAAACTTTTAGTGGTTTCCTATGCAGAGGGTCGTAAATACCCTCATGTCAGAACTGCACAAGTCCAAAACGAGAAAATGCTAGTTCACTCTCGTTTAGGACCAATGAAGACTCCATGCCCGCCAAAGGGTGGATTTAAGAATTTAACCTTAGATCGCCCATAGGCGACAATTAGTCGTCCTGTGTATGTTAACAAGGTTCAAAAGCAAAAGATAGGTTGCTCAAATCACAATAATGATGAGCTGTACTATCAAAATAATAACTCACGAAAAAGAACCGTCCAAGAAGATGAGTCTCATTGCGCTTGCGAGAGGCTCATTAAGGCAGTGTTGACAGAATGCGGTTGCTCCAAAGTTAATCCAACAAGAGTCTCTGTATTTCAAAGACTTTCTACCGAAGCGTCAAAACCTAAAATGAGGCGTTTCAACAAGAAGAAACCCGTAATTCAACAAGATGAGTTCCCTGAGGTCACCATTAATATGACCGGCAGAGGAAAGCAACAATTAGTTAACCCTGACCCTGATTTCTCTCCGGAAGAGAGAGTTGAGCGGGGTCTTTCTCAAAGAATGTCGCGGTTACAACGAAGAGCCAACCGACTTCGATACTATAAAAGAATGCACGAAGGGTTATCTTCATATGAGGAACTGTCAGATACTTATTCTGCTGTCGCTTCGGACGATACTGCATCCAGTATTAGGCAAATCAGAGAATCATTTGCAATCACACCAGATCAACTAGCACAGATACTACAAGAAGCGTTAGCTAAACAACGCGAGGAAATTAGGGCTGAAATCAAAACCGAGATGGAGTTGACAATGCAGCAGATGCGAGATTTGCAGGCTCAACAACATCAACCAGAATCGAGCCAAAAGGCAGAATCCATCCAGCATAACGTTATACCTGTACGTATATCTGAGGTCGATAATGAAGAAGATGAGACTATCTTTGCTGATCATCCTCTGGATAAGGACAATTCCGGAAGCGGTCTGGCCAAATCATCTACTCAACCTCCTTAAATCTACTTGAAGAAGAGTGAGGAAGAAGATAAGAAGATGTAAGATCTCGAGAGCAAAGTCAACGCTCTGATGACAGCCCAAGAAGTGAAGAAAACGGGCATTCCATACCCATACCCGAGGGAGTGGGATCTGATTCCTTATCCCCTAAAATTTAATTTAATTAACTTTACTCCTTTTGATGGCAGGGGTTCACCCACTCAGCACTTGATCTATTTCAAGTCACATCTCGGCGCAATATCCGGAAATAAAGCATTGATGGTTTGGTCATTCGTAGGAACCCTTCGTGGACCTACCTTCGATTGGTACCGACATCTTAAACCCGGGAGCATCACTAGCTGAGAAGATATGGAAGGATTGTTCCTCACCAATTTCTTCAATGACGACACCGAGGTTTCTATTGGCACCTTGTTGGACGAGAAGCAGAAAAATGGAGAGTCGGTTGATGTCTTCGTCAAACGATTCCAGAACAAAGCGGTAAACTGCCGAGATCCACTCACTGAAGAATTCATCCTACAGACATGTCATAATAACTTGTCGTTGGATGTACTAGAGGTAATGGGGGTTGTGCCCTCTAAAACTTGGAAAGAATTGAAAGTAAGAGGTGAGCAAGCTGAGCGCTTTCTCAAGAGAAAGAATTTGGAGAGAGGTCATCCACCAGCTAATACTCAAAAATAGAACTTTAATCCTCGAGGCAGAGGAAGAGGGTCCGCGGTAGCTGTTGATGCTCATCAAACATCTCAACAACCGCAATAACAACCGCAACAGTCATCTTTCCAATTGGCACCGAATCAGAATCAACAACCTCCCAAGCAACCTAAGACTTCAAAGCCCAGATTCCCGAATGAATATTCTTTCAAGGATGATGAAGTTCCGGTCATCTTCAAGTATCTTTTAGATAACAATAAAATCAAACTTCCACCGGTCACAAACCAAGCAGAAGCAAAGAAGACTAACGATCCGAAGTATTGTGCATATCACAGGAGGGTCCATCACCCCACTAAGGCGTATTATGTCTTAAAAGACAAAATACAAACCTTAATTGATGTGGGTATTGTGACAGCGAAACCAAAAGAGAAGAAAGTAGGTGCAAATGCAGTGTCTATCAGCTTTGGATCAGTTCCTTTATCTTGGTTTCAAGCCGAGCCAGTATCCCAGGTTAAAGTACAAACCATCAACGATGACCCTCATGGACAGCGCCAAAAAGGGCTAGTGTCACACACGATCCCCAACGGTAAAATCCTTTGGGTTCATCCAGATTTGCTTGAAGATAAACAGTGGACGACATCCACATCAAAGAAGAAATTAAAAGGCAAGGGAAAAGAGAAGTCCTGTTATGGAGCCTCGGTAATTCCTGAGAAGAACGACGAAGAAATTCCAGCTTTACCGCTTTCTGAAGAAGAGCAAGAATCTTTGGCTACAAGAGTTGGGAATGAATACTATTATAAATATCCTGAGACCTCTAACCCAAACGGTAAAACTCTTACAGAGCTGGGGGTAGTTGCAACTCCACTCATGACTGCAGGAAAGCCGCAACAACCAGCTAAACAAAAAGAAAAAGAACCCCAACATAAAGAGGTTCAAGCTCCAAAGCAGTCACGCTTCAATCGACCGATTGGACAAGATAAACCGGAAAGCTCGAATACTCCACACCGCTTCGATGCCATGACTCAATTGGCTAACATACCAACGAGGATCACGCTATATGAGTTATTACGCCTCTCGAAAGATACCAGAGAAGCTTTACAAGAAGCCTTGGCTGATTCTGAGGTATTCCTTACTCAGATTAAGCCAACTCCTGAAGAGCCAGAGTCATCAGTTCAGCATTGCAACCTGGCAGCCACGAAATTTCCTCGTATTGCCTTCACAAAAGAAGATATGCAAGTCAGGAATTCAAAACATGATAGACCTTTATATTTTACTGGATATATCGGTTCGAGCGTTGTCAACCAGATTCAAGTTGATCCGGGTTCCGCTGTTAGCATCATGCCACTTCGGTTGATGTACCACCTCGGAATTCCTGTCAGCAAGCTAGCCTCCACAGGAACTGTCATCTACAGATTCAATACTAGTGGGTCAAGACCGTTGGGAAAAATCCGAGTGAAGTGTCAACTTGGAGACTTGAAGTCTGAAGTCACCTGCTATGTGATTGATGCAGAGACTTCCTATAACTTACTGTTGGGTCGCCCATGGATCCATAGTAATCTTATAGTTCCCTCCACACTCCATCAGTGTCTGAAATATGTCGACACTAATGATGAAGTCAAAACGGTGGTCGCGAATAAGCAACCATTCAAGGGGTTAGAAAATTACTTTACTGACTCCCTTCTCTATGGTGCCGAATCCGATACTAAACCATCGGCCCATGGCACAGACAGCAGAGAAGAAGCTGATACCGAAGCCATGTTCGATTATAGTGAAGGTCTTGTATTGAATGACATTGAACCTCTTGTAATCGATCTTGACGATGGTAATTCGTCGGATGAAAGTTGTAACTGGTAACTTGCCGATGAAATAATAAATGATGATTTAGAGTACTCGTATTGTCTCGATAATGTAATGTAGGAATTGTACGATGACCCTAGTCTACACATGCCACTTCGTTCATTTTGTACGACAACAAAACACATCCAAAGTTCATTCGGAATGACTATGATCCTACCCGCAAAGACAGGGGGTGAAAAAGAAATAGTTTTTGGAAAAGGGGAACCATCCCCTACTCCAGATCTTTTCTTGAACATTAATTCAGATGAAGAAGAACCCGGGCGACATTTCTCTCGGTATAGTTCACAAGCAAATGGTTACATGACGAGGCAAGGCTATGACCTCTCGCTTGGTGAAGATCTTCATTTTTGTCAAGGTGTCAGGGTTCCACCCCGTCCTGCCTATGTACCAAAAGGAAAACCGGATAATTATTACAGTCATAAAAGGGGTCTAGGTTATGCTTCATCATCTGATGATGAATACTGCCAACAGATCATTAGCCAACTAATAAATAAGAGTGGGCACTCATCCGATGCTTTAACCTGGGATTCTGATGTAAGCATTGGAGAAAGATTCAAAACCCTAATGTCGAACACGGCGACAGTTAATCCTTCCACAACAGAAGGAGACGACCAGTTACCCACTTGGGAAGATCCCTGGATGCATTATATGAATATCCAATACGGCGATCGATTTGAACAAAGAGAACCTCCTACTGAGGATAGAGTAGTCCAAGTTAATATGGGTGACGAAAGTAATCCGAAACCTATATTTATTAGCGGTGACCTTCCACTGGATGAGAAAGAAGAATTAATCGCCCTCATTAGAGAGTATATTGATGTTTTTGCTTGGAATTACAAAGATATACCGGGACTCGACCCAAATGTAGCAATGCACAGCCTTAACATTAAACCGGATGTCAAACCTGTCAAACAACAACAAAGACGGTTTCGTCCGCAAATTATGGAGGCAATAGAAACTGATTGATTCAGGTTTTGTCAGAGAAGAACAACATCCTTAATGGATGGCCAATATTGTTCTAGTCCTTAAAAAGAATGGAAAGATCAGAATATGTGTTGACTTCAGAGATCTGAATACCGCCTGTCCTAAAGACGACTCCCCCCTACCAATTACGGATGTCATCATTGACAACACATGCGGGTTCGATAAAATATCATTTATAGACGGATTTTCTGGATATAATCAAATCAAGATGCACCCGGATGATGAAAAATATACAATATTCAGAACACCCCTTGGTGTCTTTTGTTATACTGTTATGCCTTTCGGTTTGAAGAACGCTGGTGCTACGTATCAACGGGCAATGACAAAGATCTTTCAAGAGCACCTTCGAAAGACCGTTGAATGCTACGTTGATGACCTGGTCGTTAAGAGCCATGATAAAAGCGACCATATTAACGATCTGAAGACGATGTTCGATCTTATGAGGACTCATCAGTTAAAGATGAATCCGACTAAGTCATTCCTTGGAATGTGCAGCGGTAAATTTCTTAGGTTCGTCGTCACCACAAAAGGTATTCATATGGATCCTGATAAAGTGAAGGCGATACATGAATTACAGCCCTGAGGAATCTTAAAGAACTCAGAGGGTTGCAAGGTCGATTGGCATATATCCGTCGGTTTATATCAAATCTGTCTGGAAAATGTCAACCGTTCTCTAAACTCACAAAGAAAGGCGTGTCGTTCGTTTGGGATGAAGCATGTCAAAAGGCATTCGAAGATATTAAAACATATCTAACGAATCCACCTATTCTCGTTGCACCGAAATCGGGCAGACCGTTTTTGATTTATGTCAAAGCGACAAGCCATTCGTTAAGTGCATTACTCACACAAGACGACGATAATGGTCACGAACAAGCTGTGTATTATCTGAGTCGTACATTGGTAGGAGCCGAGTCTTGTTATCCGATGATTGAGAAAGAATGCCTCGCCTTGGTATTCGCAATCCAAAAAATGCGACATTATTTAGTTGGATAGACAATTTATGTCATTTCCAACATAAACCCTATCCGAGTATTCATGACCCAACCGACCTCCATGAATTATCATTTAGCCAGGTGGGCTCTACTATTATCGCAATATGATCTGTAATTCAAGCAACAAAAATCAGTTAAGGGACGAGCTATTTGCTATCTTTTGGCGGAAAACCCTATGAAAGATGTAGTCGAGTTGTACGACGATCTGCCGGATGAAACTCACAAAGTTAATATCACCTCACATCAGAAAGTGTGACAATTATACTTCGATAGGGCTTTCCGAGCAACCAACGTGGCAAGCGCGTCCGGATGTTCTAAAATCTCCTCAGGAGTGGGGGTCGTTTTAGTTTCCCCGGAAAAGCATGTCTTACCTAGAGCATACTCATTGACCGAACCATGCTCTAATAACGTGGCCGAGTACAACGCATTAATAATCGGACTTAATTTCGCCAAAGAACTGGGGGTCGAATACCTTGAAGCTTTTGGGGATTCTCAATTGGTAGTTAATCAAATACGAGGAGAGTATGAAGTCAGAAATCGGGATCTGATTCTATACCACCAGGTGGCCATCGAAATGGCAAGCTCGTTTGAAGAATTTTTTATCGAGTATGTTCCACGTCTCCAAAATGCATATGCAGATGCATTGGCGGCATTATCAGTATCTCTGGCTCAGCCTCCCGAAACAGAACAATTAATTACAGTGAGAACTCATCAGTTTATTGTTCCAGTCTACGATTCGATCGCTAAAGAAGCACACTCAACAAGAGTTGAACCCAAAGTTCGAGATTGGCGTTTCCCTATTATCGATTATGTCCTACATGGTATCTTTCCTGAAGACGTAAGAGAAAGGGATTCGATTCGGCGGAGAGCACCGAGATTTTACTACAACGCTGAAACACAAATGCTGTACCGACGGTCATGCGATGGTTTATTACTCCGTTGTCTATCCAATAGGGAAGCGGAACAAGCACTCAAAGAGGCGCATGATGGGACATGCGGTGCACATTAGCCCGGTCCTAAACTCTGCGACCGACTTAGGAGAATTGGATATTACTGGCCAACTATGATAAAGGATGCAGTTGACTATGCCCGACGATGTCAAGTGTGTCAATTACATGCAAATTATATGCACCAGCCTCCAGAGCATTTGCACCCGTTAGCAACATCATGGCCATTTGAAACTTGGGGAATGGATATTGTAGGTCCTATTTTTCGCCTTTGGTTAAAGGGGACCGTTTCATTCTGGCAATCATTAATTACTTCTCGAAATGGGCAGAAGCGGTTCCACTTAAAGAAGTAAAGACAAGTGATGTGGTCAAATTCATTAAACACCATATCATATATCGGTATGGTGTTCCAAGGCGAATAGTGCACGATAATGGTCCTCAATTCATTAGCAATGCGTTTATCAAATTTTTGCGGCAAATTCGGGATTAAGGATGTTTCATCAACTGCTTATAATCCCACAGCTAACGGATTGGCCGAAGCTTTTAACAAGACCATTATCAAGATTTTGGCAAAACTTGTAAAAACCAATAAGCGAGATTGGGACGACAAACTCGGTGAAGCCCTCTGGGCTTATCGTACGACTGTCCACACGCTAACGGGAATAACTCCATATTCCTTAACATGTGGATGTGAAACTGTCCTGCCTTTAGAAATACAAATTCCCTCTCTCCGCATCGCTCTCGCAACGGGAATGACGACGGAAGAAAATCATCAGAAACGTCTTGAGGAATTAGAGACATTAGATGAAAAGCGCTTGGAAGCTCAGCAACAGATTGAGTTTTATCAGGCTAGAATTTCTCGAGCTTTCGATAAAAAGGTCCGACGACGAAGCTTTAAGGAAGGAGATCTGGTTCTTGCCATGCGAAGACCCATGATTCTCAATTCTAAGAAGAAAGGAAAATTCCAACCCAAATGGGAAGGGCCGTTTGTAATAGAGATGGTCTATTCAAACGGTGCTTATCGCCTGATTACACATGATGGTAATAAATTAATGATGCCAATAAATGAGAAGTTCCTGAAAAAATATTATCCGTAATATATTCAAGATAACCTATGCAAAACGGGAAGTTCCTAGAGAATCCTGTATAAGATATTTCGGGATAACCCGAGATCAGTTGATTGTTCTAAATGAGAAACTGATCATTTGAATAATCCATTCTTGATTATCATAAAGTTCTTTTACGGCTTTTTGGTGAGATGAGATTCAAATCTGTAAACAGTTAATCTTTCCTTACAAAACCCCTCACCGTTCATATCGATCGAAGGAGGGTCTACCGGAATCTGTCGCGGATCAAAATCTTTCAAACTCCTGTTGTATCTGTTTTCTAACATTCTCAATGCTGAAATTATGATGCAATGTCAAAAAAAAAAATCAGGTTATCGGTCCATATTAGTCGCTGAGTCTTTTCGTGTCAAATTCTTGTGTTTGACATTAAAAGTTCTCACTGAGTAGTTTGTACAAGTCAACAAACTCATTGTTATTTTACCCCACTCCCATTCATCACTTGGTCAAACCTTACTACAGTTAGGACCAAAACCAAAATCCCTTCTCGATTCCTTCAATGAACGAGAGGTCCACAAATCGAGCTATCAAACCTTCCTATAGTTAGGATCGTCTCAAAATTCCCACTTGGTCAAACCTTACTATAGTTAGGACCACAACCAAAATCTCCTTTCGATTCATATTACGAACGAAAGGTCCACTTTTAAGTTGAATAGTCAAACTTTATGATAGTTAGGATTATTCAAACAAATCCAGATTCTCTAAGTGGAGATCCCACTTTGAGTTTCTTTTGCACCAGGAGATAGAATATAAAATTCTTCCTCTCCGATTTTGGGTTCATCTCTACCAACAAACAAGAGACCAGGAGATAGAATATAAAATTCTTCCTCTCCGATTTTAGGTTCATCTCTACCAATAAACAAGAGACCAGGAGATAGAATATAAAATTCTTCATCTCCGATTTTGGGTTCATCTCTACCAACAAACAAGAGATTGAAAGGTAGAATACCTAATTCTTTCTTTATAAGTTTGAGTTCATTTTCCTGCATAGGAAATATAACCTACTTACATTTTAAAATCCATGATGTTCATGCATGGGGGATGTTATCTCAATCCCTTATTAGATATAAGCCTACATCTAACACATGTAGCCTATATATTCAATATTGTAGTTCAAAGTCTAAAAGAGTTTAATTCTTTTAGCATAACGTTATATGTGAAACGGACTTAGATAATTCATATACTAGCCCGATTCAAACGGTCGTCGGTAAAGGTATATCAAATCCGTTGATGGCTGAGGATTTGCCAAAAATCCTATAAGTATTATGGTTATTTATTCTAAACAAGAATGAGTAATCATAATAAAATCTCAATGAGCAAAAGAGTTTAATATATTAACCAAAAGTGTTCAAACAAAACCACATAAAAATATATGTTCTCAAAATTACAATAGTTTATAATGACGGATTTGATCCTCTAGTTGGGAAAGCTCTGTCACATAAGCCAGTTCAAGCTCAGGTATCAAGTTAGCTTTAAAGTTTTCTTCATCAACGCCTTGAATCCTAGCGACCTCTTGTTCCTTGTCAGCAAAAATCTTGTCTTGAAGATTCAGCTGCCGAAATAGATTTACCTCAGCTTGAGTTACCTCCGCCAGATCGGACTCCAAAACTTTATGAGCATCCCTAGCTTTGACAAGTTGCTCTTCTAGCCGGGCTATCTCCGCTCGACTTGATTCTAAGTCACGATAGAGGTCGACCTTGATTTGTGTTTTTTTGGCAAGACTCTCCCTGAGTTGATCAATGCAGGCTTTTAGCCTTTGAAGTTCGGAGTTAGCGGATTTCTGAGAATCACGCCATGCCTGCAATCTCAAGTCCACTCGAGGAGCAATATAAGATGGCGCGCCATTAACACGAAGATTCTGCAAATGTTTAACATTTTGTTTAAGGTAGACTAAGTAAACTTCGATCCAGTCGGATAGTTCCGTGTATCCATATTCTCTAATGCCTGATACATGGCGATCGAGAGATTTCCTAAAATGTTCGAAAGGTGAGGTGTATCCATATTCTCTAATGCCTGATACATGGCGATCGAGAGATTTCCTAAAATGTTCGAAAGGTGAGCCTTTAAGGAGAATTCGATCGACCATGGTGTTTAAGAAAGTGACGAAACATTGAACGTCAGTGTAAATTATAGCTTTGTCCGGATCTTCATCCGCTAATAAAGCTCGGATATGATCGGACAATGATGAAGAAAAAGCTGCAAAGAGAACAAATAAAATAAGTACAAGATATGTACGCTCGCACATAGCAACGAAAAGGAAACATATTACATTCACTGAAAGACTTCACAACTGAATTATCTTGTTTTGTCGAAGCTGTAGCGGGCTCTATAACAACCGGGATTTGTTCAGGAATAACACTCGTCGGTTGACTCACTACATCAGACGGTTGTTCACTCGGAGCCTCTAATGGTTTCGGATCTAGATCGACGAATTCTTGAGAAATGAGTTCTATAAACAAGAAAAAGATGGATAAACACTCTACAAGTATGAATGCAACCACGAAGCATGTCAAATGCGAGACGTACCAAGTTGAGCCGAAGTTGCAGTAAGTTGCTCTTTCGCGGTAGCCTTCGACCCTCCAACTTCATGAACAACCGGGGTCAGATCAGAAGTCGCAACAGGCTCAGTTTCGACAACGTCAGAAGTCGGAGGAGCAATAGCTGACGGTTCAACTCCAGCTGAGGGACCTGTCAAAAGCAGGAAACCCAAGCCTTCAGGTTGATCGCATGAACCAATGATGGTAGACGCATCAACTTCATTTGTTGGTCCTACATCTAAAGTTCTTATTCAGTCACTAAAATAAGAAATGAGAGCTTAATTGAAGACCTAAGTTCGAGAGTACATACCCTCTGACGTGCCTACTTCAGTGGAACCAACTCTAGCGGTTGGTCCTGCGGTAGCAGCTGGATCCTGAGCTGACAATAGATCGGAAATGTGCTGATGGTCATCTTCAGAGATATTGAGGTTAAAGTCATGTTCATTGAAGTCCCCATTCTCCACATCATGAGTAGCTTCCTGATCTCTTGGCTCATTAGCAGGAATATCTAGGGGACAGAAAGACCCGTTAGCGCATATATAAGAGTATGAAGGAATCAGAGCAAATAAAAACTATGGTTACCTTCAATAATAGTTGTGGGGTCGACAGCTCTACTACTCGCACCCACCTCCTTTAGTTTAACTAAAAGAAGATAAAGCGCACAAGTTAGTAGAAGAGGAACATGTTCCGATTCACTTATTTCCCGAAAGTGTCCTCCAAATGAGAAAGCATTTGTACCTGTCTCAGTGGTTGGCGAGGTCGATGCAGTAACTGGAGGAGCGATGGTGTCCATATCAACGAGTTCTTCACTCATCGCTCTGTGTACTTGTTGAGTGAAGCTTGGTTCATCAATATTCATCAAGCCAGGGGAGGAAGGCTCGGGCATAATTTCACCTTCTTCTTCTGGCTCACCTATGATAGCCAAAGAATAAATGAGATTTTTATATTCAAAAATAAGATAGTGAAAAAGAGATGAGAATGAGATTTTACCTCCCTCGTCAACCGGATGATCCTGAGTAAACTCCTCTTTGAACAATGGGGAAAGTTTACGTTGTCGATGGGCAATCTTCTTAATCCTCTTCGATACGCGAGTATCTCTGGGAACTTCAGAGCTCTCGTGACGAAATTTGGTACGTAGTTCAGATCCTTGAGCAGGGCAGGATTGAGCCTCGGAAGAAGCAGGAGAGCGGGACCTCTTTCTGCCAATAAGCAAGGTGACATCTTCCTCCTCCTCTTCTTCTTCTTCTTCCAAGACAGGCAATCTGACGGTCATTTTATTAGAAGATGATAAGGGAATATTCTTCTCTTTCATTTGAACACCCTTCGAAGGAGCACCTGGTGATTGGGGTGAAGAAGCTCGACGAGTTCTGTGGGCTACGGGAGAGAGAGGGATGTCAACTTGTACTTCATCTCCGGTCTCATCCTCCTCACTAGATGTTTCAAATTCATCACTCTCTTCGGAATCAGCTATTTGCTTTCCTTTGTGGGAAGGTGTAGTGGGTCCCTTTCCTCTCCTAGAAGGTATAACTCTGCGGACTACAGCTTCCGCTTCTACTTTAGAAATCTTTTTCTTTGTAATCGGTGTGTTGGCGGCTAAAATCCATCGGCAGTAGAGAAAAGTCATATGAAGATCGGGCTCAGCGACAGGTAAGCTAAATTGAACTGCCGTGCAGCCAACAACATTCCAAAACCAGGCCCGCACTCCATCAATGAGGCCTCCACAGGTCGTTAGCTATTTGTTGGGATTCCCGACATATAGTTGGTCGTAGCCGAATTGTCGCGCAAACCGGCAAGGAAAATAAGGCTTGATTCTGCATATGTTTCTTGACGAAAAACATTGTAGCCTGGTCGGATGTTCATGAGCCAATGAAAACTGCCCATGTTGAGAGAAGTCCTATTGGTCCCAGGCATTTCCTCATCAATGAGAATGTCATTATATGCACAAGAAAATCGAGGGAAACATTTATAAAATTCCCAACACTTAGCATTCCTGAACTGCCTCACCCTGTCAGGCCATTGTCGGGAAGGATTCAACCACTTACATCCTTCTAAAAGCTACAGTAGAGGAATTTCTGGATCAGATATGTCGGGAGCTGACATCATGTCGTTTCGATGGAGGACCAACCACGCCATCAGATATGTGTACGGTAGTTCAACCATTGACATGGGAATTTTAATCGAAGGTTGAGCACCCACTTTTGTAAAGGTGTTGGCTAAGTTACGCAGACCGCTATGGATGTTAGCAATCATGGCAGAGAGTAAAGATAGTCTACCTCCAATGGCTAATTGCACAGCTGGAAAGATGACCTCAAGAGGAAGAGCATCTGAAAATTGATGCGGCACTACACACTTCTTTAGCCATATGGCCAAATAGCCAGAGAGAAGATTCTCAGGTTTCATCCTCTTTGTGGTTTGCCACAAGAAAGTGCTGAATTTCGCCCCCCTTGGAAAACCACCTTCAGATGATCCGGTCGTGTAAGATTGAGCATTGATCTTTGTGATTAACTTGTTAACATGGAAAACCACCTTCAGATGATCCGGTCGTGTAAGATTGAGCATTGATCTTTGTGATTAACTTGTTAACATCAGAAGGGGTCAAGGTGGGTGATTCACAAACGGCCTCACCAGTCGAGCTTTCGAGATTCTGGAACAAGTAATCGGCGAACTGCTTCAGACTGACTTGAGCTGCCATCTTACTCTTTACCTCGATCCTGGCTATTGCTATTTGGTAATGGCAAGTTAATTCCCAAAGAATGTCATAAGTAGCAGAACCAGCCTTCTTCATCTTCATAAGTTGACGATTGTTGGGAAAATATTCTTGATAAGGAGTATTCCCCAATGGCAATCCTGATACTTTCATCATTTCGTGGAGCAGAAGCCCTAATTTCCCATACTTAGTGAAGAATATATTTGTATCTGGATTATAAGACTCGAACAGGATGAGGAAGTGATCTACACTTATAGGGAGACCATGCATGCTAGCTCGGATTGGAATATATAATCCCAAGTTCGCTAACTCTTGACCCCAACAAATGAGCACGTAGTTGGTCATCCTAGACCACCATTTGTCTGGGAGCGAGTGGACCCATCCATAACATCTGAACTTTGGAAGGGGGAATTCTCTACCTATCCGAGCCAGGAGCCAGGAGCACTATCTGGTCCAAGTATCCCGTGATGAAGACCATGAATAGTATGAGGACCACTGGAGCCAGGAGCACTAATATCCTTACCAATGAACCCGTAATGGATGCGTTCATGGTCATCTGTCAAGTGCCACGACATCTTCCTCGAGACGGTTAAATTCCTTAATTGCAGAATCGAGTACTGTCGAGGGAATGGAGGGAGGAACAGAAAATCCCCTTCATGTTCATTCAACCAAGCTTCAGGACCATAGCAAAGATTATCCGGATCTTCAATCGAATCCCCGAACAAATAATCAGGTTTCTTTAACGGCTCGATGGTCCCCGAACAAATAATCAGGTTTCTTTAACGGCTCGATGGAATCTCGAGTGGAGGTTAAAGGCGAGTCAGTCAATAGTTGACGCAGAGTACGACGACTTCCTTCACGAACCAATTCGAGAATATTATCGTCACAACCCTCATTAAACTGACGGGCCTCTCTGACCAAAAAATTGCCATTGAAGGAAGCGTGGAGAACACCACTCTGGCCCGGATCTTCTCTGTCAGAAAAGGCAACAGAAGGAAAAGGCACTGCAGAAAAATTTGGAAAACAGTTGGACGAAGGAGAGGCTAAGAGAGCAAGGCATAATGCTCTAAGTAGCCGCGGTAGTATTTATTACCGCGTGTTACCGCGACAGTGTATGCTGCCACGCTTAGCCG
>NC_033800.1:64551073-64599027 GCF_001876935.1 Asparagus officinalis | reverse complement strand
TGCTACCACGGTAACAGAGCAGTGACTCTTGGCTTCGAAGAGCCATGAGTTTGAGCCAAACTCATGTTTTGGCCGTGGTACATGTCTTGATTAAACATGATATGTATTCTGTAGCATCGATCCCCTCGAAGGAGGATGTCAACTCTTCCCGGATGCCTCTCAAAGGAGACAAACGAGGTTATATACACAAAGCTATCAATTTTAGACAGAGAAAAGCACAAAAAAGCTTACCTCCAAATGATGTAGCAGCAACCTCGACCTCCTTTGATGCTTGGGCTGCAGATTTTCCCTTGGGAACCCTAGATCTCTTGGGTGACATAGTGAAAGTGACCTAAAAAACAAAGAAGTTAGGGTTTTTGAGTAAAATTTCAAATACAAAACCAAAACAAACCCAAGATACAAGAGGGGTATGCCATCCTACCAGAAAACGAAGAGGAACGAGCTTGGAAGATCAAAGAATCGAAAGAAAACTGGAAAATCAAGAGGAACACCCGAAACCCTAGATTCGGTTCGAATAGAATCACCAAAATATGAAGAAAAGGGAAGGGGAAAAGACTTGAGAATCCTTTTATAGGGTTTTTGAGACTGGTTCGAACTCAGAAGAGCGGGGGAAAATGACCCGAAAAGGCCCGAAGATTGGGTTATAAACTCGACTGGCCAGCCCTAAGCACGCCAGTCGATGCTGACGCGCGTTAGCGCGCGGCACTTGACGCTGACACGTGTGACCTCGTGTAAGCGCGTCAAGTGTATTTGTGTATGTATATTTCCCATGGTACTTGGAAGGCGTACCCAAACACTCTGATGAGTATATGAGTATAAACTGCATCTCCTTGAACCCCCCAACGGGTATATGAGGTTAAACTATTTACCGAACACTCCGATGAGTATATGAGTATAAACTGCATCTCCTTGAACCTCCTAACGGGTATATGAGGTTAAACTATTTCCCGAACACTCCGATGAGTATATGAGTATAAACTACATCTCCTTGAACCTCCCAACGGGTATATGAGGTTAAACTATTTCCCGAACACTCCGATATGGTGTATGAGTATAAACTATTCCTCCATTCTTCAACGGCAGCTCTAATTCAAGACTTCGACAACGGCCACGCAATAAACGTAGCACCGGAAGAATTTTAGCTATTCTAAAAAGCACTGAGTAGACTAAAAGATGAAGAAGTCAGGAATTAAAGCTGTTCTGGAATTAAAGCTGTTCATAGATTATTCCATTTAATCTCCTCTACGAAGTACTGAAGAAATTGCAAGGAAAACTTATCATATCCAAAGTGTCCCAGACTCCTCTCTAAAAGAACGAGTCTGAGATACTTTGGAGGGGGTATCTGTAGGCGTCAAAAATGCTCATAGATATCCAAACACAACTCAAGGCTGAGAAGAGAACAATGTACATGCAACAACAAAATACACCGACAAGAGTCCATGGTGGCGCGCCTTAGGCGCGACAGTCCATGGTGGCGCGCCATAGGCGCGGCAGTCCATGGTGGCGCGCCTATAGCGCGGCAGTCCATGGTGGCGCGCCCAGCCTATGGTGACGTGCCTATGGCACGCCAGTCCATAGTGGCGCGCCTATGGCATGCCAGTTCATGGTGACGTGCAAACTATTGGGGGTGCCGCGGCGGTTACAAAGCAGTTATATAATGATTCTCTAAAGTCCACGTGGTGCCATGATAAAAAGAAATGTGTGCTTATGTGGACAGGCGGTTAAATCACGAAAAAAGTGGTTAAAAGACATGGAAGGGCGGTTTTTAGCACGATGGGAACATAGCTGTAACGGTTTCTTTGGCCGCGCCAGTCTACACTGGCGCGCCCATAGCCGTGGCAGTTTGGACTGACGCGCCCAAAGAGCCTATACTCGATCAGTTATTTCGTTTCCATTTCCAGTGTTGTGCACTCCTATCCCTATAAATACCTCCCTAGACACGAAACAAAGGACAGAGAGCAGATTGGGGCATAGAGACTTGCGCTTTTGATAATTTTGAGGAAGAGAGAGAGAATTTTCACCTTTCATAAACAACATTTGGTGATTCCTAGAGATCTAAGCTTAGACTTGATCTTTGGAAGAGTGGACATCTTATATCGATAAGATATTTGCTTCAAATTCCTACTTCGATAAACGAAGGAAGAATCTCTAAACCCCCTCACAATCTGTGAATCGGTGGTCCACGAGCCAACGCACTCCCGGCACAGGCAAAGTCCCACGAAACATGAGTCAATAAACGATTTCTGTGTTATTTTCTCGAGAATTGTAATTTTCTTATTTTTCATTGTAATTCTCTGTAAACAATCGAAGTTTAATGGAATCATCAATGAAACCAATTTTCGACGAAAACAAATAGGATAATAAGTCCACAAAGTTGCTTCAATCGCAACACAAATCCTTTCACGTTAACACCACACCTCTGACAAATTCACTTATTAATCCTCTTTAATAGGATGATAAGTCCACAAAGTTGCTCCAATTGTAACACAAATCATGTCACGTTAACACCACACCTCTGACAAATTCACTTTTTAATCCTCTTCAATAGGATGATAAGTCTACAAAGTTGCTCTAATCGCAATAATATTTTTTGTCACGTTAACATCACACCTCTAACAACCAATCAACTTATCAACCCTCTTCAATATGATGATAAATCCCCAAAGTTACTCCAATCGCAATAATTTTTTTGTCTCTTAACA
Organism: Asparagus officinalis; assembly: GCF_001876935.1. Taxonomy (NCBI): domain Eukaryota; kingdom Viridiplantae; phylum Streptophyta; class Magnoliopsida; order Asparagales; family Asparagaceae; genus Asparagus; species Asparagus officinalis. The sequence continues at coordinate 64,596,325 of NC_033800.1, read as the reverse complement.
TCACACCTCTGACAACCAATCAACTTATCAATCCTTTTCAATAGGATGATAAGTTCCCCAAAGTTGCTACAATCGCAACAAATTCCTGTCACGTTAATATCACACCTCTGACAAATAAACTTATCAATCCTCTTCAATAGGATGATAAGTCCATAAAGTTGCTCCAATCGCAACAAATTCCCGTCATGTTAACACTAAACCTCTGATAATTAACTTATCGTCTCTCTTCAATAAAGCGATAGGTCCACAATCTTATCACGTTAACGAAACACCTCTGACAAATCAACTTATCAATCATCTTCAACATGATGATAAGTCCACAAAGTTGCTCCGATCGTAACAAATTCAAATCATATTAACACCAAACCTCTGACAATTAACTTATCAACACTCGTCAATAGAGCGATAGGTCCTCAAGGTTGCTCCGATCGTAACAAATTCTTGTCATATTAACATCACACCTCTGACAACCAATCAATATATCAATCCTCTTTAATAGGATGATAAGTCCCCAAAGTTGCTCCAATCACAATAATTTTTTTTATCACGTTAACATCACACCTCTGATAACTAATCAACTTATCAATCCTCTTTAATAGGATAATAAGTCCCCAAAGTAGCTCCAATCGTAATAAATTCCTGTCACGTTAATAGCACACCTCTGACAAATCAACTTATCAATCCTCTTCAATAGGATAATAAGTCCACAAAGTTACTCCAATCGCAACACAAATTCTATCACGTTAACACCACACCTCTGACAAATTAACTTATCAATCCTCTTTAATAGGATGATAAGTCCACAAAGTTGCTCTGATCGCAACAAATTCCTGTCATGTTAACACCAAATCTCTGACAAAATCCACTTATCAATCCTCTTCAATAGGATGATAAGTCCACAAAGTTACTCCGATCGTAACAAATTCATGTCATGTTAATATCATACCTCTGACAAATCAACTTATCAATCCTTTTCGATAGGATGATAAGTCCACAAAGTTGCTCCGGTCGTAACAAATTCCCGTCATGTTAACACCAAACATCTGACAATTAATTTATCAACTCATCCTCAAAATTGTCCTGATCGCAATATTCTTCCTGTCACGTTAATATCACACCTCTGAAAAAATTAACTTATCGACTCTCTTCAATAGAGTGATAGGTCCACATACCCGTCAAGTTAATATCATACCTCTGATGACCAAATCAACTTATCGACTCTCTTCAATAGAGTGATAGGCCCATAAAATACTGTTAGGTTAACACCATACCTCTAATAGTCAAACCCTCTCTAATGAACTTGTTAATCATTTTTTAACAAGAATAGCAAGTTTTCATTATAAAATCCCTAGTGGATTAAAGATTTTATGGAATTATCCTAGTGATAATAAAGAAAATTTCTGAATTTCACTCTAAGTAAAAATTCATACCAAGTTAATACTACACCTCTGGCACTAACAACTTTCTTTCAGTGTTTCAAGAAAAAATATAACATAGGGAGAAACAGTGACAATGTCTACGTATTCAATATCGTAGCCAGTAATTATTATTAAATTAATAATCTCTGTATCCATACCTCGCATGTATGGGGAATTATATCCCGAATCCTAAGTAGGGATAAGTCAACACCTATTACGCGTTGTCGGATAGTCTTTGATCGTAAAAAGGACAAAAGCCCATATATTCAACATCGTGGTAGGTCGTTATTAATAACGTCAAAATCTATCCCTTACACGCATGGGGGACTTTATCTCAATTCCTAATTAGAGATAAGTCTACGTCTAATACACGTTACCGGATAGTCTTTTCCCATAAAAATGACAAAGTCTATGTCTTCAAAATCATAGCATCAAGTCTAAGAGGGTTCATTCTCTTAGCACAACGTTTCATGTGAAACAGATTCAAATAATTTACAAGCTAGCCCGACTCAAACGGTAGTCAGTAAAGGCTTATCAAATCCGTTGATGGCTGAGGATTTTCCAAAAATCCTATAAATGTTTGCAGGTCCGTTAGCTTAATGGATGTGAGCCGAGACTTAAAATAGATGAGCTAAAGACAAGTCTCAAAGACATCATAAAAAATGCATGAAAGCCACCTCCGCGTTAAGAGTCAAAACGCTAAAGTCAGACCCGCGTTGCAAACACCACAACGTCGAGGTTACACCCGGGTTCCAAATTTAAAACGCAAGGGTGAGACCCGTGTCTCAAGTTCAAAATGTAGAGATCCACCTCAGTATTCCAGAGGCAAGATTATAACGCATACCTTCATACGGGTCCTACGTGACAAATCCATTCAACCAAGATGCATTCGAAGCGAGTGCAGAGAACAACTCATTTACGACAAAGAATCAACAGCTCCAAGATCAGAGTTGAGATCCAAAGTATTCCAACAATTCGTCCCAGTCAACAGCAAACTTTTGAAAACTTTAGAGGGGGTTCTGTAAGCTGTCTAAAAATCACTGTAGATAGCTAATCCCCCATCAAACACCGATGCTGGAAGTTACAATTTGACGACTTCCATAAGGCTATAATTTGAAGACTTTGACGTAGATCGATGAAGGTTATAATCTGATGACCTTCACAACAACCGATGAGAGCTCTAGTTCAACAGCCTTCATAATCAACATCGGGAGTTACAATCTGACGACTCTCATATTTTCAAAGGAGCCAAGATGAATATTACAAGATGATGGTATTTGCAACGCTCCAACAAAAGAGACCATAAATTGATGATCTCTTCACATCAAAACGTAGAGGTCATCCCTGCGTTTCACCATCAGAACGTAGAGGTCATCCCTATGTTACAACATCAAAACGCAGATGTGATACCCACATTTCAGAGTCAAAATACAGGGGTCATCCCTAGCGCTCTAATTAAAAATGCAGAGTTCGTGGCCTCAAAACATAGAGTTCATCTCTGCGTCCCAACATTGCATTTCAGATTTACAACATTATACGAACATTGTGTTTTCAGCCTGAAACAGGCCTAACTCTGTGTTTCAAGTCTAAAACACAGAGTTCGGGCCCAGAAGGCCATTTTCGGCATTTGACTCGTTCAAACACGAGCTGAACGGTTCCAGAAACCATTTCCCACCAACATTTGGAGAGATTTCCACCCTACTTAGGAGCAGATTAAGGGGGCAGTTACACCCTATTCAACATTATTATGGAGAGAATTAAGGGGGCGGTTACACCATTAATCCCCTACAAATTTGAGTAAACTAAACTGAGTTCGGGTCCTTAGACTTGGCAGCGGAGAGGAGATCTTTGGCTGGCTTTAGGGGGAATTGCTAGAGCTTGGAGATCGACAACAGAAGCTTTCTTCATACTTGGCTTATAAAATGATTTTCAGTTAAATCAATCAACTCTTCCATAGAGTTATAACTTGCTCAGAGTTCCCTAACTCATTAAGCATTTCAAACTTGCTCTGCAAGTTCTTCTAAACTTGTTCAGAGTTCTAAAACTTGCTTTGTAAGTTCTCCTCAGTATCAAATCGTGAGGAGGAGATACCATTCTAGTGAATCAAGACGTTCGGATCGTCAACGGAGAGCAAACTCGACATGAGCATTTGAGAGAGACACTCCATTGCTACCGTGAAGAACTAATAATCATATTTTATTACAATTTTATACCCTCATTATTTATGTTTAATGAATAAATATACCATTAATAATTGTTTTTATCTTTAATTACTGGTTAATGAAGAATAAAGCTCAAGATCTCTTCTCTCAACAAAAATCCATGAATTAAATGAAGAACATAAGGAAGATCCAAAAAGCCCAAGCCCAGAATCAAGCCGAGTAGCCTGTAAAAGCCGGAGAAAATAAAAAAAATCAAATATGAAAAAAATGTATTCAAGATAGTTGGCTGCAAAGAAACAACGATATCTCTCAATTCGGAAGGCGGAATTTAACATAATATATGAAATTGCCTATCTCGACGAGACGAAGCCATCCGTGAAGACAACAATTTGATAGGATATCAATGCTAGCATCGATGTTGACAATTCTGTTATGAATTAAGGGCTGATTTTTGATGGTTTTGAATAAGATTTCAATCCAAGGGCTCATATTCATTAATGTTTACTATAAATAGGGGTAGAGAGTAAGGGGTTAGAGGTATAAAAAATTTTGTATCTCTATTTGGGGAGGAGAGTTACTCTTAATTGAGAAGACCTTTCAAACTTGTAACTTTTTGTTACAATTAATAAAAGAATTTTTTCACCACTTTAAAATTTTCTTTTCTTCTCTTTGTTGGATGATGAAGATGAAGATGAAGATGGAGATTAATTTGAAGGGTTGTTTTTCTTATTTTCTCTTTAATTTATTGCTTATTGGTTTAGATTTATTTCCATGCTTGTAGTTAGATTTTATTGTTTAAATAGCCAAGAGGCTAGAACCCTCTTGTCTTAGATTTATTTCATGCTTATAGATTAGATTTATTTCATGTCTTTATTTTCTCACATTTAATTCTTGTAATTTATTTTGTAGCTTAATTTTTACAATTTATTTTGTAGTTTAGATTTAATTTTCTTGTACTATTCGCCTTAAGGCTAGAACCCTCTTGGGATTAGTTTTTGTTTTTGTTTATTTTTTATTATCTTTAATTCACCTTTAGGCTAGAACCCTCTAGAGAATCACCCTTTTCTAAGAAGTGGATTCAATTCTAGATTACCCATATCTTTAATTGAATCCGTCATCTTTAATTTCTTAAATTTTCTTTTTATTCTTAATTCTCCTTTTTGATTCTTGATTTTATTCATCTTTCCTTGTGAAAATCATTTATTCTTTGTCACATCCACTCTCACTTACATTTTGTGCCGATTTACACCCTATCACTTTCACTCTCTCTATCTCTCCATAATCACATTCACTCATCACTCCTAATTGTCACTCACACAACATAAGAACCGACTTTAATTTTCTCCTACAAAACACTTTCCTCGTGGGATCGATAACTTTTTATACTATAACTTGATTAGTTGTGCACTTACAACTTTTTGGTATATGTTTATGCCGCATCAAGTTTTTAGCGTCGTTGCCGGGGAGGGTGCTTAAGTAGTAATTTGGTTCTTAAACTTGTGTGTTTTTTGTGAAGTAACCGCTTGGAGCTTGAAGATCGCGGACTAAAGATCTAGAATTTTAAGATTTGCTTTTGGATAACTCTTCTTTCTAGAATTTTCAATTCCACCTTTTAGCTACGTCTTCAAAATTAGAGACAATTAGGACTTATAAAAAAAAGATTTTATTTTTGTCGACCATAATAAAATCCACCATTCACTTTGATATTTACTAACAAGATAATAAATTCAGACAAATTTTCCCCATCTCATTTGTTTGATTGTAAACCCTAATTAAAAAAAAGATTTTTATTTTTACCATCCTTTTTAGTTGCTTTTAATTCATAGGGTTGCATTGCATATAGGTAGTAGGAATTCACCATAGTGATTTGAGCATCTTGATTTGGCACATACTTAAAAATATTTTTAAGGGCAAAACCCTATAATCAAGATAAGGTGAGGGATTTCATCACCCTTTCCTTAGCCCAAAAATCACTAATTCCTCACTACACCACCCAAGCCTAATAAAACTCATTAGACGTTGGCCCTAAGGATTCAAGCTCAATAAGGAACAAAGATTCCTTAAGTGAACCGGTTTAAGTTTTCTTGGATTTGTTGATATCTAAGGCAAGTTTTAGGAGATGTGTAAAGCGGTCGCAAGGAACGAGGTACTTAATTGATCTCTGATCACCCTCTAGTACTATCCTTACCTGCCTGACTATCCGGGTAAAACTTTAATCTTTTCACTTTTGGAGTTTTTGGTTAGGAGCTAGTCTAGTTGAGTTAGGCTAAACCCTAGAGTTAGAGTGATTAAAAAGTGATTGCTTTTGATTTGTTTTAGTTAGGATTTTCCTTTTTCTTCTCATAAAAAAACTATTTTTTTTCTCCTTAAAAAAATTGTTTTGGATATATACAAACGTGGATTAGGGATAATACACATTGATTAATTTGCTTTGAACCAATCATAGAAATGACGTATCCTAATCTACCCGTTCTTCAAGATATGTGCTATCTTATTAAGAATGCAATCCCCTCTTGCATTAGGCTCCCTGAGGCAAATAGAACTAACTTTGAGCTTCGACCAGACTATATCAACATGCTTCCAAAATTTTTAGGGAATGAAACTGAAGATGCATATATTTTTATCTCAGAATTTGAGGAAGTATGTATGATGATTAAAATAAGAGAATTAACTGAAAATACAGTCAAACACAGATTTATTACTTTTGCCCTCAAAGACAAAGCAAAAAAATGGTTATGCAGCTTACCATAAATTCCATCACAACTTGGGAGGAATTTATCACCTTTTTTTTAAAGAAATTTTTCTCGATCTATAAAACGGTGAAGCGAAGAAATAGCATCATGAATTTTAAAATTGTCTCGGGAGAACCTTTTTGGAAGTATTTTGACCAATTTAAAGATCTTCTCATCTAATGTCCTCATCACGGTTTAGAAAAATAGCGATTGTGCCAAATAATTTATGAAGGATTAGATTATTCTGCAAAAACTTCCTTAGAGTCAATGTGCCACGGGGATTTCATGAGGAAAAACGCTGATGAAGCTTGGGAGTTTTTAGAGAGTCTTTCTGAGAAAACCATGCAATGGGAACATTGTGATGATAGGGTTTCGTCAGTTTCCTAACCTAAATCTAGTGGTCTTTCCTTAGAGTCGAACATTGCCTCTGAAGTAAAGATGGCGACAATTCTGTGAAGGTTAGAAGCCTTAGAAATTAAGGAACATGCTCTAGCTCAAATTAATCAAGTTTCTGCCCTAGGCTGTTAGTCTCCTGCCCACGTTTTAGAGGGATGCCCTCTCCTAGGAAGCACCCATTCATTAGAACAGATGAACGTTGCATTCCAACGTCCAATGAATGATCCATTTTCTCCAACCTACAATCCAGATTGGAGAAATCATCCTAATTTCGCATGGAATCAAGGAAGTCTCCAAGGGAATCAAAATTTTAATCCCACTTCAAACCAACACTTTCCTAGGGGGAACACAGTTCCTTTCAATTCTCATTCACAATTTTAACAACCCAATCTGCCATATCAAAATTAGTCTCCTCTTCATCAAGCTGTAATTCAGACTCCTTACAATCCAGATCAGGATAAATATCTTAATGTCTTGGAAAAGGGTTTTGAAACATAATTAAGGCCTCCACTCAAACCACGAATATGTTTACTCAAACGTCCAGCACTCTAAATTCCTTTATGCAATCAACCGGACAAATGCTCAACTCCAATACTCAAGCTATAGCTAGATTAGAATCCCAACTTGGTCAACTAGCTAGTGGGCAATGAGTGAAAGAGAGAAAGAAAAATTTTCGAGTCAACCCGTGGTCAACCTAAGAATACAGGATGCAGTTCATCCTATGATGCTTAAGTGAATACAATCCATTCACTTCAGTCAGGTAGACAGGTTGATAATTAAGTAAGAACTCCTCCAAGTCAAACTCTTGATCTAGTACAAATTCCTTCTCCTTCTCCTTCTGATGAATCTATTCAACAATCACCCCCCTCAGATGACCAAGAACCTGAACCCGAAGCTGAGCCTATTTTTGATAGGTTTAGACCAGTTGCTCCTTTTCTAGATAGACTCAGGCCTAGGAAACACTCCCCTTAAGAGGAGAAGGACCTAGACATTCAAGCAGGTTAAGGTCAACATTTCTCTCTTAGATGTAATTGAACAAATTCCATCTTATGCTAAATTTTTGAAAGAATTATGCACTAAGAAGAGGAGAATAAATGTTCCAAAGAAAGTCTTTTTAGCCGCCAATATCAGTGATATGCTCTCAAATCCCATACCTTTGAAACATAAGGATCCAGGTTTCCTATCATTTCATGTGTCATTGGTAAAACTCACATTGATAAGGCGCTTTTAGACTTAGGGGCCAGTGTCAATTTGCTTCCATATTCAGTCTACCAACAATTGGGTCTATGTGTACTGAACCCAACCCGCTACACTTTGTAGTTGGCTGATAGATCTGTCAATGTCCCTATGGGTGAGTTAGAGGATGTTCTGATTAAGGTTGGATATTTTATTTTTGCAGTAGATTTCGTAGTATTAGAAACACAGCCCGTTTTCAATCCCAAAGGACAGACACCTGTCATCTTAGGAAGACCATTCTTATCCACTTTTAATACTCTCATCAACTATAGAACTGGTCAAATGAAGTTGTCCTTTGGAAATTTGGCTGCTGATCTTAACATTTTCAATCCAGAGGACCAACCAAATAACTAGCCTCTAGAAATAAATTACATTCAAGAAAGATCAAAAGAAGAAGAAGAAGAAGAGTCTGATTTGAGTTTTGAGAAAATTTTTGATGAAGAGTTAAAGTTTTTAGAAGAAACAGATCAGGTCATTGAGAATGATGAAACTGTGTTAAATATTTGCTACCTTGAATTAAATTTTGAAGAACTCTTTCTTGATGAACTTAGATTCTTGGAGAATAATCAATAACCAAATTTTCATAACTCAACCATGAATCTTAGGGTTGAGGAAAATGCTACAGAAGAATTGGTTGTTAGAAAACAAAAATTCACAGTACAAGAGCCTAAGTTCATTAAGAAATGCAAAATGCATGACACCAATAATACATATATTACTTTGTTGCAAGAATTATTGAACACCCCGAAATACTTAGAATTTCACATTATTGATTATATCATTCTGAATTTGTTTAAAATTCGGGGAAAAATTTTCAACAATAAGGTAGGATTCAATGTAGAATACGAGCTCTTCATTTCCCTTCATTCTATATTGTTTGTTTTGTTTTATTTCAGAATAATAAAAAGAATTTATTCTTCTCTCATTCGAGAGTTTCTTATTCAGTTGAAAAAAAGAGAAAAAAAAAGAAAAAGAAGAATAAATTTTTTCCATCCTCCTCAGACCAAAGGTAATTACAGATTTTTATTAGCCAACCAAATATAAGTACTTCACTTCTTATCTACTTTACTTTGTACATTATAAAGTTTGCATTGAGGACAATATAAAATTTAAGTATGGGGGTGGGGATTAGTTATTTTTTTCTCTTTATTTTACATTTTAGTTGCATTTTTTCCTTTCCTTAAAAAAATTTATAAAATATTATCACTTGCCAAATTGATAGAGTTATGTAATAATCAATTTATTTGATAAATTTTAAAATTTTCTAATCCCTAGTTTGTTATTTGCTCAAGTTCACCTTTTATGATAACTCTAAATAAATTTCTTAAGAAATATTTTTCAAAGTAGTATACTTTACTTAAGCCTTAACTTAGTTTTTTATTTAAAATAATGGAATTTATGCATGCTTAGCTTAGAGTTAAAAATAATTTTTCAAAGTGTCTTGATTTACAGATTTTTCAGAATATATATACATATACATATTGAAAAAAAAATAATAACATTACAAAAGAAGAGTGCGAAAAATGGGCACCAAAAGAAAGAAAAAAAACTCTTAAATTCAAGGTGATTTTATCTTATAAAGCCTAAACTGACCGAGTAATTAAGCCCAAGGAGTATTTCCATACTTAATGACCTAAGCCTAATTAAGTTGGGATCCATTGACCCAAAACTCATTAAATGTTCACTTAGAAAGCCCGTTAAAGTAAAAAAAATCACTAAGAAAGAAATAGTTAAAAATAATAATAATAAATAAATAAATAAAAACAAAAATACTAATAAATGTTTTATTTGCATATATGGTCTTGGAAAATATTTTAGATCAAGCAACTTAAAAATTATTTAAAACAAAGAGTTAGCATGTTCTTTTCAAAACTTTTAAATTAAATTTCTAAGTTTGGCTTAGTTTTGTATTGCTACAATGAGAAGATTTTCTAGAAAATTTACCTTAGAGTTATTTATAAAAACATTTTCTTGAGTAATAACTAGCTTGTCTAAAATTATCAAGTAAATTGAGTTATTCACCGACTTCTTTAATTTGGCAAGTTGACCGAATTTTGTGGGTATATTCATTACAAACCCTCACGAGACTACAACTCATCCTCTTGGGCAACCTAGAAGTTTAAAGGCTTGTTGTATGCGCTAAATACAACCGCGATTCCTATGAAAGTGAGTTAGGATTTTATTTTTCTTTCTTTGCTAGAGGACTAGCAAAAGTTTAGGTGTGGGGATATTTGATAATCATATTTTATTATAATTTTATACCCTCATTATCTATTTTTAATGAATAAATATACCACTAATAATTGTTTTTATCTTTAATTGCAGGTTAATGAAGAATAAAGCTCAAGATCTCTTCTTTCAACAAAAACCCAAGAATTAAATGAAGAACACAAGCAAGAGCCAAAAAGCCCAAGTCCAGAATCAAGCCGAGTAGTCTGTAGAAGCCGAAGAAAATTAAAAAAAATCAAATATAAAAAAAATGTATTCAAGATAGTTGGTCATAAAGAAACGACGATATCTCTCAATCCGGAAGGCAGAATTTAACATATAATATATAAAAAACATCTATCTCGACGATACGAAGCCATCCGTGAAGACAAAATTTTGATAGGACTTCAATGCTAGCATCGATGCACGTATCGATGCGGGTATTGATGCCAGCATCGATACTGACAATTCTGTTACGAATTAAGGGCTGATTTTTGATGGTTTTGGATAAGATTTCTTCTGTTACGAATTAAGGGCTGATTTTTGATGGTTTTGGATAAGATTTCAATCCAAGGGCTCATATTCATTGATGTTTATTGATGGTTTTGGATAAGATTTCAATCCAAGGGCTCATATTCATTGATGTTTACTATAAATAAGGATAGAGAGTGAGGGGTTAGAGGTGTGAAAAATTTTGTATCTCTATTTGGAGAGGAGGGTTACTCTTAATTGAGGAGGGCTAATTAATAAAAGAATTTTTTCACCACTTTAAATTTTTTTTCTTCTCTTTGTTGGATGATAAAGATGAAGATGAAGATGGAGATTAATTTAAAGGTTTATTTTTCTTATTTTCTCTTTTATTGCTTATTAGTTTAGATTTATTTTTATGCTTGTAGTTAGATTTTATTGCTTAAATAACCAAGAGGCTAGATCCCTCTTGTCTTAGATTTATTTCATGCTTATAGATTAGATTTATTTCATGTCTTTATTTTCTCATATTTAATTCTTACAATTTATTTTGTATCTTAGTTTTTATAATTTATTTTGTAGTTTAGATTTAATTTTCTTGCACTATTCGCCTAAAGGCTAGAACCCTCTTAGGATTAGTTTTTGTTTTTGTTTATTTTTTATTTTCTTTGATTCGCCTTTAGGCTAGAATCCTCTAGGGAATCACCCTTTTCTAAGAAATGGATTTAATTCTAGATTACCCATATATTTAATTAAATCCGCCATCTTTAATTTCTTAAATTTTCTTTTTATTCTTAATTCTCCTTTTTGATTCTTGATTGTATTCATCTTTCCTTATAAAAATCATTCATTCTTTATCACATCCACTCTCACTTATATTTTGTACCAATTTACACCCTATCACTTTTACTCTCTCTATCTCTCCATAATCACATTCACTCATCACTCCTAATTGTCACGCACACAACATAAGAACCGACTTTAATTTTCTCCTACAAAACACCTTCCTCGTGGGATCGACAACTTTTTATACTATAACTTGATTAGTTATGCACTTACAACTTTTTGGTATATGTTTATGCCGCATCAAGAACCCAGAATTAAACAAAGGGGAGGATTTACATTAATTCTTTTCTCTTTTGTAATCAGGAATTCAAATTGTAATCGAGATTGAGAGAATAGAATCAAACACAGTTCTTTTATTTTCATTTTACAAATTTTCCACCAAACACTAGCTTAAGACAAAGAGAAGGTGATGAACATCATCACCTAAATCAGAGAGAATCATTCAAATATGAAGCGATGAAGTGACGAAGCAACAACGAGATTTAGAATGCATGGTTCTAGAAGAAAATGGATACATGAGTATGAAGAATTAAAATTTAGACCATGATACAATTTGAATCCAAAAAATCTCAAAAGATAAAAGTTGTAGGTCTCCACATTAGCTTTCCAATGCATCTTTAATCACCTCATTCTAAGGTCAGATGAGAAAATTAAAGCTAAACCTGGAAAGTCAAAAAATCCCATTCACCTCGAAGTGACACGAAAATTCCAAGCCACCTCAAGGTGACTCGGAATAGTGCCAAGTCACATTGAGGTGACTCGGAATAGTGCCAAGTCACATTGAGGTGACTCGTACAGTGAAGTTACCAGTGACACATTTTTGGATGATTTTCTCAGGATTTGTTCGGTCTACAGCCTCCCTAACTGCCTTGGGATCATCCCTAAACATGGTTAACCCATTATTAACTGAAGATAAGATCAAATCATGAATTCTTATTCGAAAACACGACATTCGAACCCTATAAATACACCCCTAGGGCCTCTATGCACGGGAGATCGAAAATTTAAGCAAGGAGGTGAGGTGCTGTTGAATTGGAGAGTAGACCCATGAATTTCCGAGAGAGGCTATCAGATCTTGGTGAACTCCAGCATAAAGATGGAGCTTTTCAAGAGATCTAAATCTCTTTCCCACCGTTCCTTAAGATCAGAATTCATTTTGATCGTAAGAAGAATATAATCTCACTTTGTTGAGGTTATTTACTTTAGTTCTTGTTTCCTTTGTGAAACGAGATCAACCGGATCTAATACTCGGTGGTCCATAGATCAAAAAGTCCCCGGCACATGCAAAAATCCTACGCAAGCAGCAGGTGATAAACATCCTCTGCGTGTGTTTCTAGGAGATTATCCTTTTATTTTCATTTGTGTAAGAAAAGTCTTATAAAAAGACTTCTTCTTTTGAACTTATTGTAACGATAAACGTTGTAAATGAGTTCCGCAATGAAATCAATTTCCGACGCAAATAATACATACTTTGATTTTTTTTCCATTTCAATAAATGTTAAATTTACATATATGAATTTTTTTATGTTTCTAATTTATTATGTAAATAAGGTTGGAGTTATTCTTTTTTCTCTATAATAAATTTTCTGCTGTGCATCCAATAAGAGTTTTTGCTACGTCAATAATATTACATTTGCTCTGTCTGTGTCATTTTCAATAAGGATCTAAACTAAATGCTTATATTTTTTATTGTTAATTTGCATTAGATTATAATATTAATTTGAATTTGATATTTTATTTTATGAAGAAGAGATATTACTTAACCTTGGTACTACATCATCAGTGATTCTGCAACATTTTATAATTTAGACGCTCGTTAACATCACTAACCACCTTTTTGTTTCAACCTTTATAAGTGTAGAACCATGACTCAATTCTATTATAAATTGTAGTTATCTTTGCATTAAAGGTGCAATAAGGTGTCAGTATACTGGTAAATTATTATTAGGTTTAATTGTGTCAATTTTAGAGTAGATAGTAAGATCATACCTTTTTTGAATGTAGTATGGATACATATATTGGTAATTTAAATTTCTGTTACATTTGTAAAGAGTCTAGATAGAGATGCATTTATCTTGACACCTAATTCTGAATGAGCCTTACATATTAGATTAAAATTTAATATTTTTTCGTTATTGTTCTATATAAATGTTTGCATGGTTTACTTACCATGCTCTTATTTCTTCAATAAATTATATCTTTGGGTTGATATATCTTATTGACATAATTTATGATGACATGCATATCTAAAAGTACCCTAATACCACTAGGAAAGAACCCTAGGGGGGGGGGGGGGGGGGGGGGGGTGAATAGGGTTTATGCTAATATAATCCGATTTAATACCAATTAAAATTTTATTAACAAATATCCTAGTAAATAAGATATACAATGAGATGTATGCAAGGATAAGCAATATAAACAATGGTAAACAAATAGTGGATGAAATAGCAAGATGTAATTGTAGGCGTATAAAATTACCTATAGGTCCCTTAGCATGGTTCAGCATGATGGTTCGACAAATCAACGGATGTTCGAGCGACGAGGCGATAAAGCACACAAACAACGGCATATGTTCGCCTGTGGAACCAATCCAACAGTTCGGAAAGTCAACGAGTCGTCCAACGACAAAATAGATTTGTACTCAAACACCGAGGCGGAAATACTGCCAAATAAAGACCCGGGCTATCAAATCAAAGTCCGGACGAATCAAACGAAGAACTGAAAGACGGAAAACACCGGAAAACGGCGAAACGGAACACACCCGGGGACTCGGCCTAAACCGAGCCAACCCGGGGTGGCTCGGCCCAAGCCGAGCCACCCCAGGGTGGCTCGGTGGCCGAGCCACCCCAGGGTGGCTCGGCGAGCGGTCGTTTCCTTGGTGAAACGATCCCTCCCGGCTATTATCTCCTTGGTGGGATAATACCCGTAATACGTCGTAGATCTGCTTGGATCCAGATCACGCGGTGGTCCACGGTAAGCAACCCCGGCGCAGGCAAACAACCCACAGAAGCAAGAGACCGGATAACAGGATCTTGTGATTTGTTCGGTAAAAGAGAGAAGTTGTAATTTTGATTTCTTTGTTTTATTTTGATTTTCATTGTAAGCCGGATCTTATAAAAAGACCGGATCTCTTTGTAACGCATAAAGTTGTTAACTGAGTGCAATGACATCGATAATGAAGAAAACACCAACTTTTCCCGCGAACAATCTGGCGACCACAGTGGGAGCCACCGATCTCACTGCTGAGATCGGAGCGTCGCAGCCGCGGATCTCGATCCCGGTCGTGGAGGAGGTCGAGTATGAGTTCGACCAACAGAAGTACGAGGAGTACGTGTCCTCGTCTGGATCTACCTCCTCCCCCAAGTCCAAGAAGTTTCAGAAGTTCTCCTCCAGGAGAAAAGTCCGTTGGTGCGAAGAAGTTGAAGCCACCAACGACGACCTCACCCCATTCGACGCCGAAGTTGCGTCAGGTGAAGTCCTACCGGCCTCGAAGCAGGTCAAATCCGCCGTCGAAGGCGTGGTGATTCTCTCTAAGAGAGCTCGCCAGAGGCAGCGCCAACGCCTCGCGAAGCAGTTCGCCAAGGCCATGGAGTCTGTTGACGGGGTCCGTTACCATGCGGATCTGAAGAACAAACGAGGCAAACAGCCTCAACAGCAAATGAAGGATGGTTCCTCCAAGCCATCAACAATGGAGTGGGTTCGTGTCAAACGGGACCGCTCGACACTGGAGGAACGTATCCGCAAGCGCCGCGCATTATCTGCGCAAGCGCGGGCTAAAGCTGAAGAAGCCCGTCGCAAGCTACAGCGTGAGGTGGCCGAGAAGCAGCCATCGACTCGCAAGGTTTGGAAGCCGAAGTCTGGAGTGGTTCAGACTAAGGAGCAAAACCCGCAACCGCCAAAGGTTCAACACCCGGCAAATCAATCCAAACGGCCGGTGATTTCTGCAACTGCTCCGGGAAATCCTGCAGGACCATCCCAGGAGAGAAAGTCAGTTTTGGAGCGCCTCGGTCCTATTCCCAAAGAACGAGGTAAAGCTCCAGTCCAAGAACGCTTGGGACCAATGAAGAAGTCCCAAACAATATCACATGCTGGAGGTCGCCGCAACCCGCAGCACTTGGAGAAAATTGCGGCGCCCAAGCGCACAACTTTGCGCATAGAAGTACAGGAGCCTGCTGGAGATTCACGCTCACAAAGGCGCGTTTCAAGGCGTGCGACTCTGGACGGTCCGAAGAAGATAAACCATCCTCAGAAGGAAATGTTGTCGTCTGATGACGACGACGTTATACCTGGGAGAATGTGCCAACACACGATGGGTTGCTCCAACCGTCAAACGGACGAGCTGTACTATCGTGCAGGGGGTACGAATAAAACCAGAAAGAGGAGCCCTCAAAGATTAGAAGCGCAATGTCCTTGCTCGAAGCTTATTCGGGCAGTACTCTCAGAATGCAACTGTGTCAAGACAGTCCCTGACAGGGTTTCAGTATTCGAGAGACTTAGTGTCGAAACGCCAAAACCAAGGCATAGGCGTTTCCAACGAAGAAGAATAGCGGTCAAAGACGGTGAACATCCGAGAGTCACCGCCAACATGACCAACAGAGGGACGTCGATACGAGATGATCTCGAAACAATACTGAAAGCATCCCGACCTAGAACCCGTCTGCAGTCCGGAGCCATTGAACGAGCAACCTATGGTAGGGTTCGGACAAGACACCCTTCAGAAGATGAAGAATCCGATGCCGGTTCCGCGGTGGCGTCAGATAATACTGTATCCAGTGAGGGACAACCCCGCGAGGCCCTGATGATAAGCGCGGAACAGATGGCCAAGATGCTTGAAGACGCTTTGGCTAAACAGAAAGAAAGTTTCAAATTTGAAATGGATATGGCCATGCAGCGGATGAGAGAAATGCATGACCAACAGATCCAAGCATTGGCGAACCAACAAGGCGAGCAGAATCATCGTAACCCGATTAATCTGGAAGATGAGGATGCGAATGCTCGTAATACCAATGATCCTCCCGTCAACGCAGGGGGTGGTAATGAGAATGCTGGCGAAGAAACCAGCGAAAACCTGAAGATCAAAAATCTCGAGAGCAAAATCAATACGTTGATTTCCGCTCAAGAGACAAAAAAGACGGGCATTCCTTGTCCATACCCAAGGGAGTGGGAATCAATCCCATATCCGGCGAAGTTCAGTCTAATTAACTTCACGCCGTTTAATGGGATGGGTTCCCCTACTCAGCATTTGATATATTTCAAATCGCACTTGGGAGTCATCTCTGGTAATGAACCTCTGATGGTGCGGTCATTCGTTGGCACTCTTCGCGGAGCCGCCTTCGATTGGTATCGTCGCCTCAAGCCAGGGAGCATAAATAGCTGGGACGACATGGAGTCAAAGTTCCTCGCAAACTTCTTCGATGACGACACCGAAGTTTCTATTGGGTCATTGCTCGATGAGAAGCAGAAAGACGGGGAGTTGGTCGACACCTTCGTCAAGAGGTTCCGCAACAAGGCGATGAATTGCCGGGACCCGATCACCGAGGAGTTTATACTCCAGACCTGCCACAACAACCTCTCGCTGGACGTGTTGGAAGCAATGGGCACGGCACCATCCAAGACGTGGAAGGATTTGAAAGTCCGAGGGGAGCAAGCTGAGCGGTTCATCAAAAGGAAGAAGGCGGAGAGAGGTCAACCGGCAACAAATCTTCCGAAGCAGAACTTTAACCAAAGAGGAAAAGGTAAAGCTCAGTTTAATGCTGTTGATGCTAACCAAACCTTTCAGTTGCAACCTCAGCAACAGCAGCAGCAACGGGCACCGCAACAGCCACAGCAGCAACGAGCGCCACAGCAATCCCAACCTCATTGGCAGCAGCGGTCCCAGAAGCAAAAGTCTTTGGAGCCAAGGTTTCCAAAGACATACTCCTTCAAAGACGACGAGGTGCCCGGCATTTTCAAATATTTGTTGGAGAACAACAAAATCCAGCTGCCAGCAATCGTGGATCAGGAGGGAGCAAACAAGGTGACGGACCCAAAGTACTGCGCGTATCACAGAGCGGTCCATCACCCTACGAGGTCGTGCTACCACCTCAAGGACAAAATCCAGGCACTCATTGACGTGGGCGTTATAACCCCGAAGCCTGCCAAGAACGTGGGAGCGAACGCCGTATCAATCAGTTTCGGATCGGTACCTACGACTTGGTTCGAGCCAAAGCACATCACCAAAGTCGGGATGAAGACGGTGAACGACGACCCGCATGGACAGCGCCAAAAAGGACTTGTGCCGCACACAGCTCCAAACGGTGAAATCCTATGGGTTCACCCCGACCTAATTGAAGATGAACAATGGGCCGGATCGTCATCAAAGAAGAAATCCAAAGGGAAAGGAAAGTCTTGCTGTGGAGTCTCTGCTATCCCGGGAGAAGATGACGAAAGGATTCTCGCTTTTCCACTCTCCGAAGAAGAACAAGAGGTCTTCGCCACTAGAAGCGGAAATGAGTATCACTACAAATATCGTCATCAACGAAGAAGCAAAAGAAGTGCTTAAGGAAGCGCACGAAGGAGAATGCGGTGCGCATCAACCTGGTCCCAAGCTATATGATCGAATCAGAAGAATAAGAGAGATGATAGGCGGAGATCATGACGGCCTGCAAATATCAAGGGTTGATTCAAAAACATAAGTTTCCAGCCTCTAACGTTTTTTGGCAATAAAACCCGCTCAAATTGCTTTTATACCCGCCTGAGATTAGGCTCGAGGCATCAACTACACACCGTCAACCCGCTATAACCCCAAGCATGAATACATTGAGCATGAAAAAGATGCCAATTGTGGAAATTTCCTGAGGAAAGGCTCGTAGATCCACGAAGAAGACTTTAGGAAACTTTCACCCACGTGCTCGAGAGAGGTCTGAGAGGATTTAAAAATGATTTTTTGAAGGATTTCTTCATCAGGATCCAAAGGAAGACGAGTCTAAGACCACTACGATGTTGCGATGGCGAGGCAAAGGGACCGTCGGACGGGAAAGATAAAATCAAAAAAAAATAAGGATGAGGGGGGGCCGGCCCTAGAGGAGGTAGAAAGAAAAAGAGAGAAAATAAGAGGAAAGAGACCCTTTTTATAATGTGGACAGTGTGACCAAGAACGGACGGCCAAGTTGTGAACCGAAACCGGCAATCCAAATATTCAGTTCACAAAAAGACTGAATTAGCGTCGAGACGACTTCAATCAACTAAGGATCCCCCATCCTTGTTGTATTCTGTTCTACCCACACATTCGAAGGAACGTGAAGAAGATTTTTTGAGCGCAAATTACTGCCTTTTTTTGCTCATTTTCAAAGCCGGTTAGCTTTATATTTGAGCAACGGCAAAACGTCCAATAATGGTAACGAGTATAGAACTAATTTACCTATTGTGTGTTGAGAAGTTCTGGGACATAATTTTTTCTAAAATAATTCTTAAGCGATACTCAGATAACACGAACGTCGGACAACTGTCACAAGTGAGACTTCAACCCGCAAATCGAGCAATTAGTTGCAGCGTCGAAACACCAACCAACAGAGTTAAGATTGGAAAATCAGGATCGACTTCAGTTCAAATCTCCACAACGGCTCAGACAATAAATGCAGCACCGGAACATACAGGCATTCTACACGAAGACTGAATGACCTTGAGGCGATTGAAGGATACAGAAACGAAGTCATTCAGGTCCCGCTTACAATGACAAAGGGTAGGCGAATCATATCCAACCATTACAGACTCTTGCTAATAAAGAATGAGGTGAAACACTTTGGGGGGGTATCTGTAGGCGTATAAATTACCTTAATAAGGTCCCTTAGGCATGGTCAGCATGATGGTTTTGCGATCAAATCAACGGATGTTCGACGACGAGGCGATAAAGACAGCACAAACACGGCATAATGTTCGCCTGTGGAACAAATCCAAAGTTGCGAAATGTCAACGAGTCGAGCTCACGACAAATAAGGATTTGTACTCAACACCGGGCGACAATACTAGCATAAAGGACCGGGCTAATCAAATACAAATCCGCGGACGAATTCAAACGAAGAACTGAAAGACGGAAAACACGGAGGAAAACGGCCGAACACGGAACACACGCCGGGGAACTCGGACGCAAACCGAAGCCAACCCGGGTGGCTCGGCGCCAAGCCGAGCCACACCAGGGTGCTTTCGAGTGGCGAGCACACCAGGGTGGCTCGCTAGGCGAGCGCCACCCTAGGTGGCTCGGCCAAGGCCGAAGCCAGCCTCAGGGTGTCAGGCATGAGCCGAGCCACCCTCAGGTGGCCCGAACTCCGCCCCCCTCTCTCTCTTTGTGCACAAAGCACAGTTCGAGAGAGCTATAAATAGGGGGGTGTGGTTGTCATTTTAGATGGACTTCTTTCCTGAAACTTGGAGAGAGCCCGAAACTCTGGCCGGATTGTCACTCAACTCGGAGATCTGAAGGCCTTGAGAACTTGGAAGAAGACACGCGGATTTTTATTCTAGCGAGCACCCGCACCGAAAAAGGCAGGAGTTCGAGAGAGTCTAATCCTCAGATCTACGTCGTTACACTAAGGATCTAAGCTTGGTTCTTAGATCCCGAGATTCGAGCGGTCGTTTCCTTGGTGAAACGATCCCTCCCGGCTATTATCTCCTTGGTGGGATAATACCCGTAATACGTCGTAGATCTGCTTGGATCCAGATCACGCGGTGGTCCACGGTAAGCAACCCCGGCGCAGGCAAACAACCCACAGAAGCAAGAGACCGGATAACAGGATCTTGTGATTTGTTCGGTAAAAGAGAGAAGTTGTAATTTTGATTTCTTTGTTTTATTTTGATTTTCATTGTAAGCCGGATCTTATAAAAAGACCGGATCTCTTTGTAACACATAAAGTTGTTAACTGAGTGCAATGACATCGATAATGAAGAAAACACCAACTTTTCCCGCGAACAGTAATAGGCGATATAAGCAATGAGCACAAGTATAAATGAACGCCAATGCAAGCTCAAACACAATCAAATGATCATGGAGTTCAGACCTTCCATCCTACGTCTCCGCTCCCCACTCTCGGGGAGAAATCCACTCACTACACAACCGAGTTTTTAACGCTCACCCGAATAATGTATTACACCTCACAATTCGGTTTTCAAGCTCACCGACAACTTTACAATAACTCACAATGTAAACACACTAACTACCACCTCAAGTGTTGGTCTGTAGCTCGTGTCTCCCTTAAGTGTTAGGAATTACAACCTCTCTCTAGGCATTACCACCTACCCCACTCCTCTTGGGATGATCTCGTCTCTCACCACACACTCCTCTTGGTGTACTGTAGGCTGTCTAAAAATCATAGTAGATACCTGATCCCCATCAAACACCGATGATGGAAGTTACAATCTGACGACTTCCAGAAGGCTATAATTTGAAGACTTTCATGTAGATCGATGAAAGTTACAATCTGATGACCTTCACAACAACTGATGAAAGCTCTAATCAACAATCTTCACAATCAACATCGGGAGTTATAATCTGGCGACTCTTATATTTGCAAGGAGCCAAGATGAAGATTACAAGATGATGGTCTTTGCAACGCTCCAGCAAAAGAGACCACAAATTGATGGTCTCTTCACATCAAAACACAGAGGTCATCCCTGCGTTTCACCATCAAAACGCAGAGGTCATCCCTGTGTTATACCAACACAACGCAGAGGTCATACCCATGTTCTAGAGTCAAAACACAAGGGCCATCCCCAGCATTCAAGTCTAGACGCATAGTTCGTGGACTCAGAAACGCAGAGTTCATGCAGAGTACAACTCTACGTCTCAGGTCCAAAATGCAGAGTTCCTACAGAGCCCAACTCTACGTCTTAGGTCCAAAACACGGAGTTCATCTATGCGTCCTAACTTTGCGTCTCAGGTACAAAACGCAGAGTTCATACAGATCCCAACTCTGCGTCTCAGGTCCAAAACACGGAGTTCATTTCTGCGTCCCAACTCTGCGTTTCAGATTTACAATACAACACAACCTGTGCGTTCAGCCACCAAAATAGGCCCAACTCTACATTTTTAGTCTAAAACACTGAGTTCGGGCTCTGAACGCTAGTTTTCAGCGTTTGACTCGTTCAAAGCACGAACTGGATGGTTTCAAAACCGTTCTCCCCATGATTTGGGAAGCTGTTTAAGGGGGGCGGTTACATCCTATTCAACCCCACTTAGGAGCGAATTAAGGGGGCGATTATACCCAATAATCCCCTATAAATAGTAGAAAACTCAATTGAGTTCGGGGGATTTTTTGGCTCTGGGATTGATCCTTCTTTTTGGGCAGCAAAGAAGATATCTTCGGCTGACTTTTTAGGGGAATTACTGAAGCTTCCTGCAGCGACAAAGTTCCTTGGAGCCTTCGGCCTTGGCTTGTCAAACCGATTTTTGGTTAAATCAACTCTTTCATAGAGTTTCAAACTCGTTCAGAGTTATCAACTCATCAAGAGTTCTAAAACTTGCTTTGCAAGTTCTCTACAGCGTCAAATCGTGAGGAGGAGATACCGTTCCAGCGAATCAAGATGTTCGGAACGTCAACGGAGAGCAAACTCAACGTGAGCATTCGAGGGAGGCACTCCATCGCTACCGTGAAGAACCCAAAATTAAATAAAGGAGAAAATCCAGATCATTCTCCTCTCTTTTGTAATTGGGAATTCAAATTATAATTAAGATCGAGAGAATACAAATCGAATTTCTTTCATTTTACTTACTTCAAAATTTTCACCAAACATGTACTAGTGTATTACAAGGTGAACCTCACAATTTAGGCACTCAACAAATGATTATTCTCTAAACAAGGTGAGAACTCAATTAAGCACAACTCAAAGTTACAATCTCTCACAACCCCAATTATACAATGTATGAAATACTATAAGTTCAAGTGGGTGTGTGTAACAATGAGATTTAATAAAACAAAATCAAACTAAACTCAATATAGATTCTATCTTATGGAAATAAAAATCAATCATATAAAATAGCTAGATTGAGTTTAGAAAACTTCTCTAGATGACAAGAAAGAGAAGGAGAATAGTTGAATGCTCAAACACCAATAGATGATCTCCCCAAGCACTTGTGAAAGTTTCTTCACAAACAAACTCATAAACAAACTTAAACAAAACCTAAACACCCTTAAACTTGTTTTAAACAATTCTCTTGAGTTAATAAAACTGAGTATATGTGGGAGTATTTATAGGAACCCCAAAGCCAAGAGAAAACAAGGCAAAAAAACTAAAAACCCAAATCTGTAAAAGGCTAAAAAAAACTAGCCGTTACAGTAACAGTCGACTGACGGCTTTCATCAGTCGACTGATAATCTGACCGTTAGAGGCATTTTCTAGCTCATCAGTTGACTAATGACCTTATCAGTCGACTAATGACATCATCAATCGACTGGTCAGTCGACAAAAATAAAATAGAAACCTTTTGTTATTCCAGGCGATTTCTTCAGTCTACTCATCAGTTGATTAATGTCATCAGTCGACTGACCAGTAGACTGATAACAGGTTATCAGCCTGTTTTGAAATAAAAAATCTGATTTTCATACTATCTTTAAAAATAGCAAATAAAATCAAAAAAATATAAAACTTTGGAAAATGAATATAGACATGATAATAAACATGCTACAAAAATTAGTTTTCAAAAATCACCTCCCATTTATAAACTATCATCATTTTGCAAATATGTCCAAAACATGAAAACATGAGATACTTGAATTTTGATGTTTTGACATAAGCCAAATTTTAAAACTTTGTAAAATAGTTTTATAGACTTGATAAAAAGTATAAACTATAGTTGTTAAGTCTATAAACCATATAAACCAAAAACATAATATTTTTCCAAATGCAATAGAATATGAAACATATAAAAGTATATATGAAGATATATATTGTTTCATATCTATATAGCTAAACCAAAACATATATGTATCTATATAACTATATATATATAAAAATCAAAATGTGTATGTGTGTATATAATTAAGCTTAAAGTACTAACACACATAATATAAAACCTAAACTAAATTACCCAAGCTTGATGAAGGTCTTGCTTAAAGTACTAACACACATAATATAAAACCTAAACTAAATTACCCAAGCTTGATGAAGGTCTTTAATGAGCTCGACTTGGTAAACTTGCGGATGAAGCTTGAACTTGGATCTTCAATTTGTATTGCATAGGCTTCATTCCACTATTCTACTAACCTCCATTGGATATGATCATGAATACTTGATTCCATCCATCCTTCAGCATATTGTTTGTCTAGAATAAATACAAAATGCAAATACTAGACAAACAACATTAGTTGTAAATTGTTTGTTAATCATCATCAAAACAAAATTACCCAACAATATCTTCTCTAAAATTTGAGATAGATAGCAGGTGAATTTTATATTTAGTGGCCTTTAATAAAAAGTTTTAGTAAAGAAATATGTTACCTTTATATTTAGAGATCTTGAAATCTGATAATGCTATGACGTGCTTACCTTTGATCGTGCATTTAAGAATTGATCCTTTGTAGTTAGGCATATCCCTAAATATAGTAGCATGCAGATTCATGCCATTGTATAGGAAAAAGAAAATGGTCGCTTTTAAATTTTTTTGCTTATGCAATTGGAAATAAGCATCACGTATATACTTTTTGTACTTTATAGTAATTTTCCTCCTCTTATCTGGCTTGTTATATCTCGCAGCATAATTGATCGATTGCTTCACTTTAGTTTCTATTGCAAGGTTATTTATATGTAATTTTATAATAAGCTTATGATACCTTTAATATTTGAAGAATAAGGTAAATTTATAAATGCTTACTAATTTTCTTATATGTTCCATGGAGAATGCTTCTTTGATTAGGATAAAGTTGTTCAATATGTTATTCAAGGGAAACTCGGTCAGTGCATCTTTAATAGATTTGCCTTATGTTAATGTCAATTCAAGTGATTCATGGATGCTTCTGATTTTCTATTTATTTCCTTCACTTTTCCATTTAAAATGGAAATAGTTTGATTCTTTAGAAGGATATCTTTGAAATTTATAATAGTTTCTATATACAAAACTCATTGTAATTTTTTTCCTTATAAATATTATTAACATTAGATATTAATGTTTGTAAGTTACAATCAATGAACACTAAGCAATTATATTATAGTCTTTTATTAGTTTTATGTGATTTAATCTTCTATCTATGCTCCAACTTATTAGTAAAAATATGCAATTACTTTAATTTATACATACTACTTTTTCTTATATCTTTTAAGGAGAATGCTTCTTTGATTGAGGCAAAGTTGTTCCATATGTTCTTTAAGGAAATTCAGTTGGTGCTTCTTCAATAGTTATACCTTATGTTAATATTAATTCAAGTGATTCATAGATATTTTTGAAATTTGGGTTGATTTCCTTCACTTTTACACTTGAAATGGAAACAACTTGATTCTTTTGGAAGATATCTCTAAATTTCTGATAGTTTTTATATACATAACACCTTGTATTTTTTGACCCTATTAAAAAACACCCTAATGCCACTAGGAAAGAACCCTAGAGGGGGGTGAATATGGTTTATGCTAATCTAATCCGATTTATGCTAATTTACAACTAATTAACAATATATCCTAACAAGAATGATATTCAACAAGATATGAGCAAAGATATATATAAACTAACACAAAGGTAAAATAAACAATAAACAAACAAGAGTGATAGTGCGCAAATAAACAATGTAAACACACAATATGATTATGGAGTTCAGACCTTCCGTCCTACATCTCTGTTCCCTACTCCTGGAAAGAAATCCACTATCATAACTGGGTTTTCTACACTCACCCGAATAACGTTTATACCTCACATTCGGTTTTCTAGTTCACTAAAAATTTTACAATCTCACATACTTGCAATCCCACTTTACACTCTCTAAGTGTAGGTCTCTAGCCCGTATCTCCCTCAAGTGTTAGGAATTACAACCTACATTTAGGCATTACCACCTACCCCACTCCTCTTGGGACGACTCCGTCTCTCACCACACACTCCTCTCGGTGTACAAGTGTATTACAAAGTGATCTACACAATTAAGCATGAATACAAAGATTTGTTCTCTAATACATGATGAGAACTATATGTAAGCTCACTCTCTAAGTCACACAATCTCACAACCCCAATTATACTATATATGCAAATACAATAAGCTCAATGGTTGTGTGTGTAAACAAAGAGATAAATCAAAACTAAACTCAATGTAATTCTAGTTAATAGAAATTATAATCAAAACAATAAATAGCTAGAAATAGAGTTTAGAAAAACTTCTCTATTTAACAATAGTAGGAGAGATGAAGTTGAAGCCCAAACAAGGAATGGATGATCTCATCTTGCTCTTGTGAAACTTTCTTCACAAAACAAACTTGTAAACAAACTGAAACACACTTTAAACACTTGTAAAACTCTTGTAAAACTCTTTCTTAGATATCTTAGAAGTATGAGAGCATGGGGTATATATAGGCTCATGAAACAGCCCCAAAAACCAAGAGAAAACAAGCAAAAAAACAAAAAATATCAAAACTAAAAAACTAGCCATTATAGGCTAAAAAGAGGTCATCAGTCGACTGATAGAATCTATCGGTCGACTGATAACGTCGACAGACAGTTCTAGATTTTGGCAGATTCTGGAATTTTGCATATCTGGCTTTGTAAAATAAATTAAAAATATTAAATCAACTCCAAAAATCATGAAATGTTGAGAGCAGTATTTAAACATGTAGAAAAATATGTTAGAAAAATAATTTCTTAAATATCACTTCTCATTTGTGAGAAATAATTATTTGAACACAGATATTATAGTTTCTGAGAACTTCAGACATACATGATTTTGTAAAATCAAATTGACACCGTAAATCAACTCCAAAAAAGATAAGATTTTGGGAAATGATTATAAACATGTAATAGAACATGTTAGAAAAAGAATTCTCAAATTGTATTTTCAATTTGTGAAAACTCATCTATTTTGTAAAAACATGCACGCACATGAACTTTAAACATGCACGAACAAAAAATTGATTTTGTAAATTTAATTAAACATAAAACATCAATTCCAAACTTAATGAAACTTTGGGAAATGTTTGTAAATATGCTTTTGAACATGTTACAAAAAAGAATTTTCCATTTTGCATTCCCTAATTATGAAATCTTATCATTTTGTGAAATCACATTAGTATGAACTTGTAAAAGCTTGATTTTGACAAAATGAGTTTAAACAAAGTTTTGAAACTTTTCCAATAGATTTATAGACTTGATAAAAGATATTAAATAATATCATTAATCCTATAATTCAAAACGGCGATAAATCAAACCAAATGTGTGTGTTTATGTGATATTGAGCTCTAAGTATTAACACACAAGTATAAACCTAAAACTATTTACCCATGCTTGGAATCTTCAATATGCTCATCTTGGTAAACTCGCAGATGAAGCTTAAACTTGAATTTTTAACTTGAATTGCATGACTTCACTCTACTATTCCACCAACCTCCATTGAATATGATCGTGAAAGCTCGATTCCATCCATCCTCCAACATATTGTTTGCCCAGAATAATTACAAAAATACAAACACTAGACAAACAACATTAGTATTAAATTGTTT
This sequence comes from Asparagus officinalis, assembly GCF_001876935.1. Classification (NCBI taxonomy): domain Eukaryota; kingdom Viridiplantae; phylum Streptophyta; class Magnoliopsida; order Asparagales; family Asparagaceae; genus Asparagus; species Asparagus officinalis. The sequence goes on along the minus strand of NC_033800.1, from coordinate 64,569,205 downwards.
GTTAAACATCATCAAAACAAAAAGACCAACAATCTTCCCCTTTTTTAAAATGACAAATAATTTACAAAAATATATATGCATGAAAGGAAATGAATATAGAAATTATAATTATCATGCATATAAACAAGAAATGCACACTCATAATATTTCTCCCCCTTTGACAACATCAAAAAGGAGTAAATGATAAGAGAGCGAATGCCTCCCTACTTATAAGCACGGTGAGTACAAACACAAATATAGGGAAAAGTTCCCCCTATCAAAATACCTCATGAAAGTATGAAATGAATACTAAGGCATACATATGTGAGTAAGAAAGATGAAAACATGCTAAACACAACTCACATACATAAAGACATTGAGAACACAAATAAATATGTCATTATGAAAATAGTGTCTCATGAAAAAAACCTATAAACCGTGTATAAAATAGATTTATAAAATCAAAAGAATGAAAGAACATAAGAATCATGAAAAAAATATTTTCAAATGAAGGCAAGACATGAGAATCATAAAATTATGACAAACATGAAGGTCCAAATGAAAACAAATCACTCATATGAAATCATAAATCAAAATTTAAGTCATATGAGACCAAACCAATATCAAATTTTGTCATATTCGAAAAAAAAAACAAGAGAGGCAACCAAATCAAGATTTTGAGCTTGTTTTAACCCATATAATTTTTTTAGCACCCAGTAAACATAATTTGGAAAAGAAACACCCAATAATCTGCGGGGTTGCTCAAACACAAACCTCTCATGACAATCAAAACAAAAAATCACGAAAACAAAAGAATTGACTAAAAAATTGTTTTCATATTCAAAGATTTTAAAAATGTGTTTTTTCAAAAACTAAGACATAAAAAAATAAAAATCTTAAAAATCTTGGTTTAAAAGGATTTTGCCACTAAGCATTCTTGGTGTCGGATTGGTTAGGGATATGACCCCTATCATTCAAGCTCAAAGCCCTAGGGTTATGAACCCTCTTGGGCGCATGTGGTGCACGAGCACGGTCATAATAAAAATTACTCATTTGCAAAAGTAAGTTTATCTTGGAAATTATTTTGTAAATGAGAAACTCTCCTCAAATCAAAATAAAATTTGATCAAATGACCAAAATGATCACAAAACTCACATTTGTACATATAGGCATGTTTATAATGATCTATATGTGTGTGTACATGTGAATGTGATGAAGAAACTTGATGAAATGCAAAAAGAACATTATCATTCTTATGTTTGTGTGCATCATAGCGAAATTTAGCTAAATGGTCTTTACGGCCACAAATAGAGCATTTGTAAACTTTGCTATATATGTGTGCATAATGAGTGGATGATTTAGAGTTAGATTTGTCACACATATTCATAAGCTATTTATGGTTATCAATGCATGAAGTTAATGTTGAATCTGAAGATATGCAATTTTTGATAAGATTCAACTCAACATTAGGCACAATATCATTGATAATAGAAGTAGAGCATGTATGGTTATCAAATTCATTTCTAATACGTTCTACTTCTAGCATGACATCTTTATTTGCGTGAGTTAAGCTAGCAATAGATGAGCTCAAATTTTTATTTTCCAAATTCAACATAACATTTTTTTCTTTAAGTATAACATTCTCTTTAGCAATGATATCAAATTTGGAACCTAGCAACTCATGATCGGATTTTAGTTCTACATGCCTACTTTTAAGACCAATAAAATTATTTTGTAATTTCTTGTAGGTATGCACTAATCTATCACATGTAAAGGTGAGTTCACTAATAGATAATTTATTATCACAATCAGAATCGCTTACCATACTAGGGTTATCCCCTAATGAACGGGTGCACGATGCTCCAATTGAACTTAAAGAGGAAGCCGCCAAAGCTCGTTGGATTGCCTCTAAGTTTCCTTAAAGCGCTTCTAAGAATTTCCATAATGTATAAGCGCTATCAAAATAATCAAGCTTGTTAGACATAAATAAATCAAATACATTTAATAAAAATTCTAACACAAGCTTGTTCATAGTAAACATCTTTTTATCATGTTTACTCCACTTGAATTTCCTCCAATGTGGGCACAATGTAAGCACAATCAATGACTTTCCATAAATCGATATTTTTAGATTGAATAAATATTTTGAATCTAAAACACCATTGAGCATAAGGAAAAGCATTGAATTTAGAAGCAACACTAGGATCATAGCTTAATCTCATATCCATAATTAAAAAATTATGCAAGCAAGATAACAAAAAAATCTTAAAATTAGATTAGCACAAAAGATAACTTGGATTTTTAACTCAAGACGATTAGACCTTAAATAAAAGAGCATCAAGCTGTGATACCAATTAAAAAACACCCTAATGCTACTAGGAAAGAACCCTAGAGAGGGGTGAATAAGGTTTATGCTAATCTAATCTGATTTATGCTAATTTATAACTAATTAATAATATATCCTAACAAGAATGATATTCAATAAGATATGAGCAAGGATATATATAAACTAACACAATGGTAAAATAAACAATAAACAAACAAGAGTGATAGTGCGCAAATAAATAATGTAAACACACAATATGATAACAGAGTTCATACCTTCCGTCCTACGTCTCTGCTCCCCACTCCTGAGGAGAAATCCACTATCACAATCGAGTTTTCTACGCTCACCCGAATAATGTAAACACACAATACACCTCACACTCGGTTTTCTAGTTCACTAAAAATTTTACAATCTCACATACTTGCAATCCCACTTTACACTCTCTAAGTGTAGGTCTCTAGCCCGTGTCTCCCTCAAGTGTTAGGAATTACAACCTACATTTAGGCATTACCACCTACCCTACTCCTCTTGGGACGACTCCGTCTCTCACCACACACTCCTCTCGGTGTACAAGTGTATTACAAAGTGATCTACACAAGTAAGCATGAATACAAAGATTTGTTCTCTAATACAAGATGAGAACTATATGTAAGCTCACTCTCTAAGTCACACAATCAAGATTTGTTCTCTAATACAAGATGAGAACTATATGTAAGCTCACTCTCTAAGTCACACAATCTCACAACCCCAATTATACTATGTATGCAAATAAAGTCACACAATCTCACAACCCCAATTATACTATGTATGCAAATACAATAAGCTCAATGGTTGTGTGTGTAAACAAAAAGATAAATTAAAACTAAACTTAATGTAATTCTAGCTAATAGAAATTATAATCAAAACAATAAATAGCTAGAAATAGAGTTTAGAAAAACTTCTCTATTTAACAATAGTAGGAGAGATGAAGTTGAAGCCCAAACAAGGAATAGATGATCTCCTCTTTCTCTTGTGAAACTTTCTTCACAAAATAAACTTGTAAACAAACTTAAACTCACTTTAAACACTTGTAAAACTCTTGTAAAACTCTTTCTTAGATATCTTAGAAGTATGAGAGCATGGGGTATACATAGGCTCATGAAACAACCCCAAAAACCAAGAGAAAACAAGCAAAAAAACAAAAAATATCAAATCTAAAAAACTAGCCATTATAGGCTAAAAAGACGTCATCAGTCGACTGATAGAATCTATCGGTCGACTGAAAACGTCGACAGACAGTTCTAGATTTTGGCAGATAATTTTGCATATCTGGCTTTGTAAAATAAATTAAAAATAGTAAATCAACTTCAAAAATCATGAAATGCTGAGAACAGTATTTAAACATGTAGAAAAATATTTTAGAGAAATAATTTATTAAATATCACTTCTCATTTGTGAGAAATAATTATTTGAACACAGATATTATAGTTTCTGAGAACTGCAGACATACATGATTTTGTAAAATCAAATTGACACCGTAAATCAACTCCAAAAATGATAAGATTTTGGGAAATGGTTATAAACATGTAATAGAACATGTTAGAAAAAGAATTTTCAAATTGTATTTTCAATTTGTGAAAACTCATCTATTTTGTAAAAACATGCACGAACATGAACTTTAAACATGCACGAACAAAAACTTTATTTTGTAAATTAAATTAAACATAACAAATCAATTCCAAACTTAATAAAACTTTGGTAAATGTTTATAAATATACTTTTGAACATGTTACAAAAAATAATTTTCTATTTTGCATTCCCCAATTGTGAAATCTCATCATTTTATAAAATCACATAAGTATGAACTTGTAAAAGCTTGATTTTGACAAAATGAATTTAAACAAAGTTTTGAAATCTTTCCAATAGATTTAGAGACTTGATAAAAGATATAAAATAACATCATTAAGTCTCTAATCTAAAACAGCAATAAATCAAACCAAATATGTGTGTGTGATATTGAGCTCTAAGTATTAACACACAAGTATAAACCCTAAACTATTTATCCAAGCTTGGAATCTTCAATATGCTCGTCTTGGTAAACTTGCGGATGAAGCTTGAACTTGAATCTTTAACCTAAATTGCATGACTTCACTCCACTATTCCCTTAATCTCCATTGAATATGATTGTGAAAGCTCGATTCCATCCATCCTCCAACACGTTGTTTGTCTAGAATAATTACAAAAACACAAACACTAGACAAACAACATTAGTAATAAATTGTTTCTTAAACATAATCAAAACAAAAAGGCCAACACCTATAAATATTATTAACATTAAAGATCACGGTTTATAAATTATAATCAATTAATGTTAATCTTTAATATTATAATATTTTATTAGTTTTATGTGATTTAGTCCTTTATTAATTAATGTTACTTATGTATTTTTGTTGCTTCAACTTATTAGTAAAATTATATGAAGTTATTTTAATTTATACAGTGATGTTAATTTTCAGCCATTTTATATTTTAAAAATTTTAAATCCTTAGTTGGATATTTATAATCTATTATTATTGCTACTTTTTACCAACATAAACTTAGACTACGTTATGATGCTGAAAAGAGATAATAACCTTTAAATTGGTAGCTAAATTTCTATCTTAATAAAGAATATCTAACAATCTCTAACAATTACTCCTTTTTTTGCTAAGTTTAATTGCGTAGAGACTTTATATAGTTTAATTCGTTAGTGATGTGAAGTTAATTAGGTCTCTCATTAATTTTGGTCCTTTCGTTGAGATAATTCGATTGTCTATAATGGTGGAAGGAGAGTCACCAACTACTAATAATAAAACTTTATCAAATCAACGGAGGCTTGATGAACCAGAGATGGGTTTCAAAGAGTACAAGAAAAAGGTCGAGGGCCTAGCGGAGGCGATCGATTGACTTTGTCTGTAGATAAAGTGTGCAATGACAAAGAAAATAATGACGACGATAATCAATATTGGTAGATTCATGGTGGATACAGAGGCTATGAAAGGTTTGATGATCGGCAGACCGAGAGGTGGCCAACAGATTCGCATGCAGAGCCACAACCTACATAGTCATAGTGGGCAGAGCTGTAGGGTCGTGACAAGCAAAGGGCAGAGCTACAGGGTCATGGTAGACCACAGACTATGGGTGGCCGTGGTAGACTTCCAGTAGGTCTTCGACCATGCTAGTAGTGGTGTGGCAGGTCAAAGGTATGGATATAGCCATTAGAGAGCCTATGGAGGAGATGAGATTGCTGAGGAAGAGATGGAACTTGAGGTTGATGATGACCGATTTACTTGCTGGGTACCACGTCATGCTAGAGGGGGAGACGTTGATGATTACTACATGAATTCGGGTTAGGATCTAGATAGAGATTGGGGCTATGAGCAAAGGTGACCTCATCATGGTTAGGGAGGATATCAACATTGCCAAGGAGGATTTGGACATGAGAATTATGATAGAGATGACATAGATGATTACCGTTATGATCAGGGGCATCAAAGACCAAAGATCGACATCCCACACTTTGAGGGTAGTGATCCTTATGAATAGCTAGAGAAGATTGAATAATATTTCAGCGTGCATGAGATGGACCAAGATAAGAGAGTGGAGGTGGCTAGTTTTTATCTTGACGATTGAACGAACACTTAGTGGAGGTGGCTGAAGGCACATTGTGAAAAAGCAGGCAGGAGGTTAGAATGGACTGCTTTTGTGGAGTTGTTCATGCTTCAGTGGAGACCATCACTTGTAATGGACCATTATGAATTGTTATTTAAACTAAGACACGATGGGAATGTTGCTGAATATATTGAGGAGTTTTGAAGACTACATGTACTTGTGAAGAATTGACCAGAAGATTCACTATTGAAGACTTTTGGGGAAGGGCTGATGTAAAACCCCAAAAATTTGAATATTTTGTAATTAAAAAATAATGTGTTGTATTATGAAAAAAATAATATTTATTAATATTTGAGTATGCTAGGAATTGATTTGAGATTAATCCAATGTATATATGTAAATATAGAAGTGATATCATGCACACATACATGGGCCGGAATCTGGGAAAAACGACTAGTTAAAAGTATATGCATTTTACATACTTAAAAGACCAAAGTTGTAGGTCTCTTCAAGATATTTCTAACAAATCTTATATCACCTTATTCTAAGGTCGAACGTGAAAGTTATGGTCAAAATACCGATGGTTGTTTTCCTAATCAGACTAGGTTTCCTGGTTCGGGTCAAACATGTTTGTTTCGGGTTTGCCTCTATAAATACCTATGTTTTTCATAAAAATTCTTCTCTTTTATCATATCTATGAACCCTAGTAGTCACCCTCTCCCCTCAAAAACCCTAGATTTTTTTATGAATTTTGATAGCTTTGTGTAGCACATTACCGATACGAGGGCGAGATCTTCGACGTGTGACGAGGGAGAACAGGTTGTTTATACTCGTGGATTGCTTGTTGTTTATCTTAGAGGCTTAGAAAAATATTTGAGGTAAGATTATATTTATTCAAGCCCATCCCCATAGTTAAATAACTAGTGTAGATGATTAATATGATGTTGTATATGTGTTTTCATGCTTTAATCTTAACCAGAGGTGTTAAAAGTCAGATTTTTGATAGTAAATCTTAAATAAATATTAGATTAGTAATCTTTTCTTACTATTTATGATAGTATCATGATCATGATCATTAGGGTTATTCATAATTTTTTCTTACTATTTATGATAGTATCATGATCATGATCATTAGGGTTATTCATAATTTTATTTATATATAAGAAATTTAAGTGATAGTATCATGATCATGATCATTAGGGTTATTCATAATTTTATTTATATATAAGAAATTTAAGTGATGTACTAAATATATATATTTTCTGCAGAAAACTACAACACTAGTATAATTTTTAACTGGGATTATAAGATAGAAAACAAATAGAAAATTTAACCAAAATAGTTCCAAATGAAAGTTATATGTATCTAGTTTCTAAAACAGAAAACCATTCTTAAAAAGAGTTTGTATAGAGTATGATATGTTATGTTTACTAACAACATGTCCTGCAGAAAAGCTGCTGCACATTTATAATATTTAGCTGGAGATTTGGTATAACAAATGAACTCCAAACTGAACCAAACTTATGCTATTTGAAAAATGTATAAATCTAGTTTTCAAAACAGAAAACCATTTATAAAAGTAGTGTTTCTATAGAAAGATATGCTCATTTTACTAACAGAAGTCCCGTCTATTTTCCTGCTCATTTTGTGGAGCTGTGTTGCGTCGTTTTGAGATGCATTCGCGGAGTTTTGAGCCTCTTGATGTTACACGTATAGTCATGAATATGTTGTCTTACACATTTAAGAATCCTAAGAGGATTATGATAAATTTTGATTTGATCATATTTGAATTAGATATCGTTCATATACATGTTGGATCGTTGATGAGCATAGCTCAGTACTATATGGGATAGTACGGTGACATACCAGATATACACGGTTTATACATGAGGTAACTGTTATTGATGAGCATAGCTTAGTACTATATAGGATAGTGCATCGACATACCAGAGATACAAAGATTTATATAAGGTGGATATTGTTGATGAGCTCAGTTCAGTACTACATGAGGTAGTGCATCGATATTCCACATGTACAGGCCATTGAGTTAGATTTTAGGAGGCTTGATCTAGCCGTCAGTCCCGCACTAGGGTGCGATGAGGCTCATGAGCCGTATTTTTAGGATGCCTATTTTGTAGTCCGTCCCGCACTCATATTACGCACTGAGTTCACGATGAGACTAATGGGCCGTGTGCACAGTTCAGGATACCCACAGGGTAGTCCGTTACACTGAGATAATTACTTGATGGCCTAAGTGTGCCAGATATAGATTATGAATATGACCTACCACTGAGCTATATGATCGATATACGTTGCTTTTGAAAGTATATAAAATTATATGTTGGTATTTTATTCTATCACCCCAGTGATAGTGGAAGATATTATAAATACGATGTGTTGATGTCTTATTTTTTAACTGCCGTCTTTATTTCTTAGTTGGAATCAATGATTAGAGATTCACAACTTGAGATATATGGTATATATATGAGGGTTTCCTTATTTGGATTATTTCGCTCGACGTACCAGTCTCGTGTTGTGGATTTCTAATTGTTGATTTTATTAGATTATCTTTTCTTAGTTCGGTATTAATGTTTAGATATCTACAATTTGAGACATATGATATATATATGAGGGTTTTCTTGTTTGGATTATTTCGCTCGATGTACTATGTCTCGTGTTGTAGGTTTCTAAATATTAATCCCACTTAGATATGGGAAAAAAAAATCTAGGTAGACTATGCTTAATAGATAGAGCATTCACTCTATCTAGCAACCCTTCCCCTGGGAGCGGATGGAGGTAATCTTGCTGTAGCGCTCTGATGCTCTTGTTGTTATTCTTTTTCTTTTAAATTACTTTTTAGGTAGTTCAGAGTTTCAAAGAGCCACAGGGTGACGGAGTTCTGGCATAGTCGTCGTCGCGTATTTTTACTTGTAGAGACTCCACTGTAGTTTTGAGTTTCATTCAGACATTAGAGTTTTATATTCATATTGTAAAAGCAGTGTGCCTTAGTACGATTTTTAGTTGATTCATGTTAAGATATTTTTATTATTCAGATATCAGATGTATTATAGTTGAGATATGATTCTTTTTATTTATGAGATATCTCTTATGTATTATAGTTGAGATATGATTCTTTTTATTTATGAGATATCTCTTCTATATCATGTCTATTATATTTATTCCCTTTATTTTGCCTGTTTTGTATTTGCACTTCTATTTGGTTCAACTAGAGGATATTGCTGTGGTTGGTGAAACATGTTTATGCACAGTATGGGTGCATGGCAGGTTTGACATGTCTGGTTTTACCTTGGACTGCAGCTTTGTGTGAACCCAGGGACGTCACAGTTGGTATCAGAGCTCTAGTTCTAGCATCCTAGGATCATTTCTGTGTCGAGTCGTGGAGCTAGGATAGAGTTTCTTAGGAATTATGTATAGAGTCCGATAGGAATTCTTAGAATGAGTGAGGACGTTATATACATATATTCAAAAATTTATATATTTTTTTGGTGACAACTAACTTACTTTGATTGAAAAGTAAATGCATGAATGATAAATGATACGATTTTTCCTATTAGTATATGTTATATTTTTTTTATGATTGGGATCTCACTTACTGTGTCAAATAAGCTCTCATCTTGGTATTTTAAACATTGGAACGAGGATGTGGTCGAGGTAAAGCTTGTACCCGGAGAGCTGGGCAAGTAGAGCCCGAGCCGCAGTAGGCTCCACAGTATCTGATCGACTTGGTAACACTGATTACAAAAGCAGAGACTAGCAACACTCGAGGAGTGAGTAACAAGCAAGATTTTACTCTCTGAAGTTCCACCACCAGTTGTACCAACCGTACCTATTGAAGAGGTAATGCCGAAGGTCTCACCATCGCCACATCTAGCTATTAATAGAGTCGCGGAGCAGGAAGCTTGGCTCGATAAGATTAAGGAAGATATTAGAAATTAGGAGCATAAAAATTTTAGGGCACATCGGATTCAGTTACAACCTATAAATGGAGAAAATATGTGGGAAATACTTTTAGAATTACTTAATGTTGACTTAGTTCATAGGCAAAGATTAGTTATATTCAGCTTAAAGGACGACGCCGGAGGATAGCACCGATTTTAGTTATGCCCGAGCAGTGAATGTTAATTTCATAGAAGGACTTTATCTACTATTTTGAAAAGTAGCTAGACCTTACCCGATTGGAGCAGAGAGACGTACTAAGAGTTAAATTTGGAAGCAGGATTGTCTGGAGACCAGGGCAAGGACAATAAACCTTTTTGCAAGACCGGGAGGAACCCAGTAATGTGGTAAGGGTTTTCATCACCACCAGTAGATCAGTGGTCAGGGTCAACAGTCGTAGGACTACAGTTACGGCCAGTAGCAGAAGATTGAGGCATCACCTGCCATTCCAAGGATAGAGGGACCAGCAGGCCAGATTCACGTTATCCAGGAAATTCCTAAAGGATAGATAGTCTCATAAATTCTACCTCTAGTAATATAGCAGTCACCAGCCACCGGCAGAGTTTATGTATTCATACCGCGTGATCATGGTGCGAGCGGAGCTTTCTTAGTGATTATTATTTTCCAACTCGGATCTTGTTCGATTCAGAAACTTCTTATTCTTTCTCTCATACATTCATGGATAGGTTTTAGCTAGTTGCACATCCTTTAGATATATCGTTATTCGTTTCTACTCCTTTAGGGGAGGTGTCCCTATTAGGGAGTGGCCATAGGAGATGTGTCATCAGTGTAGACGAGTCCGAGTTTATCATAGATCTAATTGTTTTGTAGATGTTTGTATTCAACGTTATTATTGGTATAGATTGGCTATCATCCTACCATGTTTTATGTTAGTATAGACTGTTTTGCTAAAACAGTCAGTTTACGAGCATCCAATGGGTCTGAGTTGATAGTAGCGACCTCACAGGGTAACCAGTTTGTGGAGTTATTTCTAGCGTACATCGAGGAGGTGATGCAAAGGGATCATGGTGCCGATTTGAGTGAGACGTGAGTGGTCTTAGAGTACCAGGATGTCTTTCGGGACATACCGGGTTTACCTCCAGTGAGAGAGGTCGAGTTTTTTTTTTGCATTGAGTTACAGCTATGTATGACACTAATATCCTGAGCTTCCTATCGTATGGCACCTGCTGAGATGAGGGAGCTACAGACCCAGTTAGATGAGTTATTATCTCAGAGTTTTATTCGTCGGGGTTATTCTCCATGGGGAGCGTCGGTCCTTTTCGTGAAGAAGAAGGACTATAGTATGCACATATGTATAAATTTTCATGAGTTGAACAAGGTCACTATCCGGAATATGTACCCATTACTGAGGATTGACGACTTGTTCGACCAGCTGCAGGGAACACATCATTTCTCTATGATTGATCTTCGTTTTGGCTATCATCAGTTACGGGTTCGGGAGATGGATATTCCCAAGACCGTCTTTCTGACTCGATATGGGTTTTTCGAATTCCTTATCATGCTATTTGGTCTGACCAATGCACCCACGGTATTCATGGATTTGATAAACCAGATTTTCCGTCCATACTTGGACCAGTTCGTGATCGTCTTTATTGACAACGTCCTTAATATATTCAAGATCGGAGGCAGAGCACGAGCACCATCTCCATTTGGCATTACAGACATTGCAAGAGCATCAGCTGTACGCCAAGTTCGGCAAGTGTGAGTTTTGACTTTCTGAAGTTAGATTTTTGGGCCGTGTTATTAGCAGAGGGTATTGCAGTAGACCCAGCTAAGATGGAGGTCGTACTAGATTGGGAGCCGCCGAAGACGGTTACAAATATTCATAGTTTCCTGGAATTAGCAGGCTATTATAGAAGTTCATTCAGGACTTCTCGAAGATTTGCGACACCGCTTCACGTTTTACAAAGAAGGGTATACAGTTTGTTTGGGGTACAAAGTGCTAGGAGGCCTTTAAAACTTTGAAGACTAAGTTTCCGAGTAGTAATAAGACCTTTGTCGTCTACACAAATTCACCATTATCGGGTCTAGGGGTATTTTGATATAGACCCAGAGAGTAGTAGAATACATTTAACGATAGTTAAGGACGCATGAGTAGAACTATCCTACGCACGACTTGGAGCTAGCAAAAGTGGTCTTTGCACTGAAAACATGGAGACATTACTCGTATGGAATACAATTCGAGATATTTTTATTCGGATCACTAGAACTTGAAATATCTTTTTCTCAGAAGGAACTAAATCAAAGACAGTAATGATGGGATGAGTTTATTAATGGTTATGAGTTCGCGATTCAGTATCATCCAGGGAAGGCAAACATTATGGCAGACACGTTGAGCAGGAAGCGTCGACATCGGATTTCAACTTTGAGATTCTTATTGTACCGAGATCTTTACACCCTCAGCCAGTTTGATTTTAGACTGGAGACTTATGCGAGGATATTCATCCAAGAGAAAGTGAGATTACATGGAGCTCCAGAGAAGATTGTATCAAACCGAGGATTAGTTTTCACTTTGCACTTTTGGTGGAGCTTCCAGAATTCTTTCGGTAGCCAGTTGTCATATTCTTGTGGTTTTTATCCATAAACAGATGGACAAATGGAGAGAGTCAATTAAGGGTTAGAGGATATGTTGTGGGCTTGTGTTATAGATTTCCAGGGCAGTTGGAAGAACCACATCCCGTTGATTGAATTCGCTTATAACAACAGTTATCAAGTAACAATTGGTATGGCACCATATGAGGTATTGTACGGGAGGCCTTGTAGATCGCCTAGCTGCTGGGCAGAACTAGAGGATAACCTATTGCTTAGACCAGAGTTAGTGAGACAGACTATAGAAAAAGTGGTAATAATTCGGGAGCGTATTTTTCAGCTCAGAGTCATCAGAAGAGTTGTGCAGATCAGAAACGACGACCATTAGAGTTTCAGGTTAGGGACTATGTATTATTAAAAATATCATCAATGAAGGGATTTCGGTGATTTGGTAGACGGGGGAAGCTTTTCCTGAGGTATATTGGTCCATTCAGGAGAGTGGAGCGCTTTGGAGCCGTTTCATATCGGCTAGATCTTTCAGCATCGATGTTGAGTATACACGATATCTTCCATGTTTTGATACTTAAGAAGCATCTACATGATGAGGAGCAGCAGCGAGTGTTAGACACGCCAAAGGTTGAGATTCTTGATGATATAACTATTATTACAATTTCTGTGTGTATTCTTGCCAAGGTGGACAAGAGACTTAGAAACAAACTGATACCTTTAGTTAAAGTTCAATGGAATCGGAAAGGAGCTGAGAAGGTTTCTTGGGGCGCAATAAGGATATGCATCACGACGACTTGCACCTATTTACTTGCACCTATTTGAGCATGTAAATTGTTTGGATATGATTTGTCTATGTTTATGATTATCTATATGCTCATATCTATACTTAACGCTAGAATGGTGGTATTAGCCCTTAGCTCCTAATTATTCAGAACATATGGTATATATATAGGGGGGTTCCTTGTTTGGATTTTTCGCTCGACGTACTTGTTCCGCTTAGTTAGGGGTTAAGTGGAGTATTTACATTCTAGATAGTTAAGTATAGATATCGAGGAAGATTCTTGGGAGCGTAAAGATGTTACGCATCGCGACTACCCGCACCTGTTTGAACAGATAAGTTGATTGATTTTGATTGGTGTTCATGATTACCCATATAGTCATATTTATATTTAACGCTAGAATGAGGTGTTAACACTTAATTTCTAATCATTCGGAACACATGGTATATATATGGGGGGTTCTTTATTTGGATTTTTTGCCCGACGTACTAGTTTCGTTTAGTTAGGGGTTAAGTGGGAATATTCACATTCTAGAGTATTAAATATATATATTTTAATATTTTATATCTAAAAATTATAGTAATGTATTATTAACCTCTAAGATACGTTTGCGGAATTTCGGGGACGAAATTCTTTTAAGGGGGGAAGAATGTAAAACCCCAAAAATTTGAATATTTTGTAATAAATAATAAATGTGTTGTATTATAAAAATTGAATATTTTGTAATAAATAATAAATGTGTTGTATTATAAAAAATAATATTTATTAACATTTGAGTATTCTAGGAATTGATTTGAGTTCAATCTAATGTATATATGTGAATATAAAAGTGATATCATGCACACGTGCACGGGTCGGAATCTAGGAAAAACAACTTGTTAAAAGTATATGCATTTTATATACTGAATCAGTTAGAATATGGAAAAATGTAAAAGACTGAAGTTGTAGGTATCTTAAAGGAATTTCCAACAAATCTTATATCACCTCATTCTGAGGTCGGACGTGAAAGTTATGACCAAAATACCGATGATTATTTTCCTAGTCAAACTAGGTTTCCTGGTTCGGGTCAAACATGTTTGTTTCTGGTTTGCCTCTATAAATACCTATGTTTTTCATGAAAATTCCTCTTTTTTATCATATCTATGAATCCTAGTAGCCACTCTCTCCTCTCAAAAACCCTAGATTTTTTTATGAAATTTGAGAGCTTTGTGGAGCACAATACCGACACGAGGGTGAGATCTTCAACGTGTGACAAGGGAGAACGGGTTGTTTATACTCGTGAATTGCTTACTATTTATCTTAGAGGCTTAGAACGACATTTGAGGCAAGATTATCTTCATCCAAACCCATTCCCATAGTTAAATAACTAGTGTAGATGATTAATATGATGTTGAATATGTGTTTTCATGCTTTAATCTTAACCTGAGGTATTAAAAGTCAGATTTTTGATAGTAAATCTTAAATTAATACTAGATTAGTAATCTTTTCTTAGTATTTATGATAGTATTATAATCATGATCATTAGGTTTATTCATAATTTTATTTATATATGAGAAATTTAAGTGATGTACTAAATATATATTTTCTGTAGAAAATCGCAGCACTTGTTTAATTTTTAACTAAGATTTTAAGATAGAAAACAAACATCAAATTTAACCAAAATAGTTCCAAATGAAAGATTTATGTATCTTGTTTCTAAAACAGAAAATCATTCTTAAAAAGAGTTTGTATAGAGTAAGATATGTTATGTTTACTAATAACATGTCCTGTAGAAAAACTACTGCATATGTATAATGTTTAACTAAAGATTTGGTATAACAAATAAACTCTAAACTAAACCAAACTTATGCCATTTGAAATATGTGTGAATCTTGTTTTCAAAACAGAAAACCATTTATAAAAATAGTGTTTCTGTAGAAAGATATACTCGTTTTACTAACAGAAGTCCCGTCTATTTTTCTGCTCATTTTGTGGAGCTATGTTGCGTCGTTTTGAGATACGTTCGCAGAGTTTTGAGCCGCTTGATGTTACACGTATAGTCATAAATATATTGTCTTATACATTTAAGGTTCCTAAGGGGATTATGATAAATTTTGATTTGATCATATTTGAATTAGATATCGTTCATATACATGTTGGATGTCGTTGATGAGCACAGCTCAGTACTATATGGGATAGTACGTCGACATACCAGATATACACGGTTTATACATGAGATAACTATTGTTAATGAGCATAGCTCAGTACTATATGAGATAGTACGTCGACATACCAGAGATACAAAGATTTATATGAGGTGGATATCGTTGATGAGCTCAGTTTAGTACTACATAAGGTAGTACGTCGATATTCCATATGTACAGACCATTGAGTCGGATTTTAAGAGGCTTGATCTAGCCATGTGTCCCGCACTAGGGTGCGGTAAGGCTCATGAGCCGTATTTCTACGATGCCTATTTGGTAGTCCGTCCCGCACTCATGTTACGTACTGAGATCTCGATGAGACTAATGATCCGTGTACACAGTTCAGAATACCTACATGGTAGTCCGTTGCTTTGAGACAATTACTTGATAGCCTAAGTGTTGCAGATGTAGATTATGAATACGACCTACCACTGATCTATATGAACGAGATACTTTGCTTTTGAAAGTATACAAAATTATGTGTTGGTATTTTATTCTATATTTCCAGTGATAGTGGAAGATGTTATAAATACGATGTTTTGATGTCTTATTTCTTTTACTACATTCTTTATTTCTTAGTTGGAATTAATAATTAGAGATTCACAACTTGAGACATATGGTATATATATTAGGGTTTCCTTGTTTGGATTATTTCTCTCGACGTACCAGTCTCGTGTTGTGGATTTCTAATTGTTGGTTTTATTAGATTATCTTTTATTAGTTCAGTATTAATATTTAGATATCTACAATTTAAGACATATGGTATATATATGAAGGTTTCCTTGTTTGGATTATTTCACTCGACGTACTACGTCTCGTGTTGTAGGTTTCTAAATATTAATCCCACTTAGATACGGGGAAAATGAATCTACGTAGACTATGCTTAATAGATAGAGCATTCACTCCATCTAGCAGCCCTTCCCCTGGTGGCGGATAGAGGTAATCTTACTGTAGTGCTCCTGAGGCTCTTGTTGTTATTCTTTTTCTTTTAAATTACGTTTCAGGTAGTTCGAAGTTTTGGAAAGCCGTAGGGTGATGGAGTTCTGGTATAGTCGCTGTCCCGTATTTTTACTTGTAGAGACTCCACTGTAGTTTTGAGTTTCAGTCAGACATTAGAGTTTCATATTCATATTATAAAGGCAGTGTGCCTTAGTATGATTTTTAGTTGATTCATGTTGATATATTTTCATTATTCAGATATCAAATGTATTATAGTTGAGACATGATTCTTTTTATTTATGAGATATCTCTTCTATATCATGTCTATTACATTTATTCCCTTTATTTTACCTGTTTTGTACCTGCACTTCTATTTGTTTCCACTAGAGGATATTACTGTGATTGGTGAAACGTGTTTATGCATAGTGTGGGTGCATGTCAGGTTTGACATCTCTGGTTTCACCTAGGACTGCAGCCTTGTGTGAACCCAGGGGCGTCACAACTGAAGCCATGGATTACTTTAAAGGTGAAGTTAAAGTAGCTACAGAGATTGACCAAGACGATGAGAATAGAGGAGATTATAGAGGAGAGCAAATCTAGCAGCTAGAAGGCAAATAAGGAGTCTGGTAGTAAGAGATCGACGTATATAGAGTTTAACAAGGTGGGAAAAGCTTTAGGTACACGTATAGGGATCAATATAGCAAAAAAGGAGGTGAGAAAGCTTTCGAGAGATGAGGTACATGATAGGATAAAGAAGGGTTTATGCTTCAAGTGCAAAGAGAAGTGGGTTAAGGAGCATCGTTGCAAGCAAGGAGTAGCTTTCATGATCATGGAGTTTAGTGATGAGGGACATGGCATGGATGCATTAGGTTTCGACAGTGAAAGAGAGGGGCTTGATGACAAAGTGGGGGATTTGACAGGTGCTGAGTTGTCCCTAAACACGATCACCGAGGTTTCCAGACCGTCTTTGCTGAGGATGACATCTTGGATAGGGAAATGTGAGGTGTCACTTTTGGTTGGTCCTAGATCTTGGCATAAATTCATTAATGTAGGGATCACTAGGAAGGTGGGGTTAAAAGGTACGATAGTAGAGTCACTTGAGGTGTGGATCACTAATGAGGACATGATGCAGTGTGAGGAGATTGTCCAGGATGTTAGTATGAAAGTCTAGGGGGCTAAGATTATGACTGATCTTCCTATGTTGGCGTTGGTTGGTATGGATGTTGTCCTAGAAAATTCTTGGTTGAGTCGATTTGGTGATGTCAAGATAAATTTTAAGGCTATCCAGATGGTGTTTAATTTGAAGGGTAAGAAGCATACTTGGATGGTGAATTCTAGGGGATTGAAAAGTAATGAAGCTAATTCATTTTACCAGTTGCATATAGAGGGAGCACAGTGCTTTGCTATTGTCACAGAGATAGGGTATCAGCGAGATTCCAAGAGTCTTCTATTACTGGATGCTAAGGCGATGGAGGTAGTATCAAGACATCAAAGGATCACAGAGGTACCAACCGAGCTACTACCATCCAGAGTATGAGATTATCGGATTGTTCTGAGGAATGAATCAAAGCTAGTTAATGTATCACCTTATCACTATGCACACTTTTAGAAGGAGATTGAAAGGTAGGTCAAGAAGATGCAAAAGAGTGCATTGATCATGTCGAGTCAGAGTCCATTCTCTTTGCCTATTCTCTTGGTGAGGAAGAAGGATGTGACATAGAGATTTTGCATAGACTACAGAGTGTAGGATCTGAAATAGATACACTAGAACACTAGAGGA
>NC_033800.1:64526864-64551063 GCF_001876935.1 Asparagus officinalis | reverse complement strand
GTGAACAGTGTTCTTTTAAAAATTATGCAAAGTAGATTATAAATTGTAAAGAAAGAATGGTAACAATCTCAGAAAATCACAATCACAAACAATAGTTTTTATACTGGTCCCACCAATCTGGTGTACATCCAGTCCCCAAGCAAATCCCGCTTGGGGTTTCTACTATAATTTTGAATTAAGTACAAAATTAAAATCAAACCTGACCAATTTTTAAGTCCCTACAAATTGTAACACTAATTGAGAGACCCTTGCCAATTGCACACTGATCTCTAGACCAAGAGATCAACCTCTCTTAAACCGAGAGAACTTTCCCTTAATTAAACAACTCAATTCCTATAAGCCTTGATTTGAAGTGTTGTGTACCAGAGGCTTAGAAATACTTTTAACCTCCAGAAATTACCTAAATAATATGTATTTTGAATGATGATCAAAGGCAATTTCAGTAAAGATATTTTTCTCAAAACTTACTGAAATCTGAAATTTTTGACTTTTGAAAAATGCACAAAGAATGAAGCTTACAGGTATATCATCATGTGTCATTTTTCTGAACATATAACCTTTTTATAGCCCTTGAAAAGACAAGTTTTTAAACTTTAAATTTCTGAACATATAACCTTTTTATAGCCCTTGAAAAGACAAGTTTTTAAACTTTAAAAACGTTTAAAAATGGCTATAAACTGTCAATGACAAGTTTTTAAACTTTAAAAACGTTTAAAAATGGCTATAAACTGTCAATGATTCAAACATTAACGTTAAGAAAAATTACATTAGTAGTCGACTGTAATGCATAGTAGTCGACTACTCTGTAATACAAAAAGTATGGAATTTAGAAACTAAAACTTAGTAGTAGACTATTCTTCTTAGTAGTCGACTACTCTGTATTACAGAAAATATTGAAAACAAAAATCAAATATCAGTAGTTGACTATAATTGTTAGTAGTCGACTACATTGTGAAATAAACATTCTGTAAAATAATTTTCAAAGCTCAGTAGTCGACTATATTTACTTGTAGTCGACTACTTTGTAAAACTAAAGTTCTGTAAATTAAATTTTAAAGCTGAGTAGTCGACTATAATTCTTAGGAGTCGACTACTCTGTAGTTTTACAGAAACTTATATCTTGAACTTAGACTACAATAGTCGACTATTATTCTTATTAGTCGATTATTAAAGAGTAAAAATGTTATGTATGAACTATTTTTAGACTTAATGATAAACTAGAAACTCTAATGGTTAACATAGGGGATTTCTATTGTTAACCAATACACTAAGCCTTTGTTAGTGTGTTCTAATTTCTATGTGTGTTTGTATGAGGGATCAAGGCTTGTACAAAAATTCTAAGTAAAGATAAATATAAAAATTACATTGATGTATTTGTTCTTCATCTTCTTTACTTCATAATGCCTTGAACTCATATTGCACTTGTTCATTTTTGACATTGAAAGCTACAACTAAATGTTAGTGCAAATGTATAACACACATAGTGATTCTCAATATGAATAAATTGTTATCATCAAAATTATATCATGGGGACATGATATCTAATATTCTCCTCCTTTTTTATTAAAACAAACAATTTATGCATATGTAAGTATATTTAAAAAATAAAAACTTTGATAAACAAATATATTTACTCCCCCTGCATAAAAGCACATTAGAGTCTATAATTCATATTGTTGAGTCTATAAAACATAAATTCTGAAAACATTCTCCACCTTTGTCATTAGCAAAAAGAAATATATAACTATCCTAAACATATCATAATTTCTTCTTCATAAGCTAGCACTTCAAACAGATCATCCAGATTATGAATATAGTCCATAACTTCACTCATCCAAATAGGTAGGCAAAGACTTCCCGTAAAAACCAAAAGTTCCATAATGTTCATCACCATAATCTGTTTAAAATATATATAGCACATGAATTAACTTTTTAATCATCATAAACGTAACATAAAATTCAATCTCATAAAACATACTAAAAGTTAAAGTAACATAGTAGCAACACAACACATATTACATATCTTAAAAATAAATAACTACGACATAGTTTGTGATATTCAAACTCAAACAACCAACATAACACATATTACCATTGTTTTAACACTAAACATAAAATTATCCAAACAAATCTAAATGATGCATGCGTAATCTTCTAAGGTGCTAGAGGTGGTTGATGTCCTTGAAAGAAAGCACTGGGCTTCATATCCAAGGTATCAAACTTCATATTCATTGTGTCAAACTTCATCTCCAGAATATCAAATTTGTTCATATTCATTGTGTCAAACTTCATCTCCAGAATATCAAATTTGTTGGTTAAGGCCTCTTGATTTTTTAGCATGAGCACATTTTGATCAAAAATATCAAATTTGTTGGTTAAGGCCTCTTGATTTTTTAGCATGAGCACATTTTGATCAAACAAGGCTTTTTGACCTACTTCCAAATCTAGTATTCTAGAAGACATTATATTGTATTGTGCATCTGAGAAACAAGAGGATTTATGCAATTGTGGTATTGGTGGTGGAATATGAGAGGAGGAGGGTCCAGCTTTATTAGTGTTTTATGATTGGGGTTGACGTTCTGTTTCAGGTTGATGTTGAGGTTCATCTTGGTGAATTTTAAAGTTTGTTAATTTCATCCTAGTTAGGGCATTGGAATCAAAGAATTCAATGGAATGAACGACAAAATTTTCAGACTCAATATCAACATGAAATTTATCAAAGATTTTCGTTAAAAAGGCACCGTAAGGAAGAAATCCTTTTGGTATTGTCAGAAGATTATCAGAATAAACTTCAGCCCAATTAACTTGGATATTCTCCATTATAGCATATAATGCTTTTGTTAAGTCTAGGGAAATGAAATGGAAACTTTCAGTTTTTGAAAACAGGTTATAAGCTAAGATTCGAGCAATGAAACGAGGAATTGGACGTAGCTTATTTGAATTATTCAATGGTTTACTATAACCAAGAAGAAAAATATGATTGGATAGCAATTCTGAATCATTCATTCTGATTGACCTAAGAGAGACTCCTCAGAAAGGAATGTTAAAATTTTTTCCAATTGACTTAGAAGTCAAGTCAATTTCTACTCCTTTGACAAGAGTTCTAAGCTTTCCAGTTCTACTAATAGTTCCTATACGTTCTATATTAGTATAGAACAATTGAAGCAGAAAAGGATATGTGCGTTTTCTATTTTTAGCAGAGAATAATTCAAGCAACCCCACATTTTCAAAATATGATCCAAAATTCCATGGGATAAAATCATCAAATTTCACAAATCGTCCTGGAAGAACTTTAAATATGGATATTTTGTTAAATTCTTTAAGTAAATCAGGACTTTTTTAAATATATGATGATTTCATCGTAAACATTAGTATGAACTTGCTTAGCTTTCTTAGCTCTAGACATGATAAATCAGAAATATACCAAAAGATAAGAAAGATCAAGTTGAAAAATTACCAAAAACAGATGAAACCCTAGGATTAGTCGACTATTATTGGATGTAGTCGACTACAGAGACTGTCAAACTGAAGAAACCAAAGTATTTGATGAAGATTTTGAGAAGAAAAATGAAAATCTGATGATGCCCTAACTTGGATTCAATGGATTCTGAAGAGGGGAAGAAGAGAGATCGGTTATGAGAAGAAAAAGATGGGTTTTGTGTTTTTGATTTTTCTTTAGAATAAAAATTGTAATTTGTATAGTTAGGATTAAATTAAGAATAAATGAATGGTGAAGATTTGCTCTTAAATATGTGGCTAGGATTGATGGGATTAGAATCAATGATTGAGATGAATTTTACTTAAGTGAAAAGGGTATTGGGTTTAGGGTATAAAGGGTTTAAATCCAATATAATGAAAAACTATGTTTGGAAAAATCTGAGGTTGTAGTCGACTACTAAGAAAATTAGTCGACTACACCGTAAGTGACAGAACTCTGGATTTCAGATTAAACACAGATTAGTCGACTATTAAGAGAATTAGTCGACTACGCTGTAATTGACAGAAAGTTGATTTTTAGATTTTAACTCATAATAGTCGAATACACTGAAATTTACAGAATAACTTATATGCAAAGCTTGTGCATGTAGTCAATTATAGGTAAATTTATTCGACTATAAAGGGTATGTATGCATATGTATTTGTTTTAAAACTTTAAATTAAATCTTCAATTGAACATATACCTAATTCCCTTCTTAATTTAACATGAATTTCTTCTTTTAGGGTGCGTTTGGGAACTTTGATTTGGATTTGGGAAGTTGATTTAAAATCAAGGGATTTTAAATTTAGGATTTGAAATCCATGATTTAAGAAATCTTTTGTTTGGATATCTTTATTAAATGAAAGGATTTGAAATCTTTGATTTTAAAATCTAATGTTTGGGTACTTTATTATACATGAATTTGAATTTAAAATTGATGAAAAATTATTCTCTTAACTCATCTTGTTTACATCAAATGCAATGGAGATGTGTAAAATAGTAACAAAAAACACAAATTTAGGTAATTTTGGCGATGATAGCACAAATAATTACTTACAGTCCAGAATTAGCACCTAGAGAAAAAACACAGGTAATATAAAAAAGAAAAAGATTAAGAAAACAAAAAAGGAAGCATGTACTTCGGATCTCAGAACTCAACACATTCAAACATACGTTCAGATACTTGAATTAAACAGTCAAAACTATTCAGATCCTTGATTTTAACAAGTAACGGTCGAAACAAAGACCATAGTCTATGAAATACAGAACATGTAAAATAAAAAAAATCAGACAAGAAATGACCCAAAGTGAAGAACAAAAATGAGAATGCCTGTTCTTTCCAACAAATTGAAAGAAAAAAGAATACAGAGCTGAAAGAAAAAAAGAATACAGAGCTAAAAGAACAAATTGAAAGAAGTTCCAACCATCGTGACCAAAGCTGATCTTGGCTCCGAAGAGCTTTCAATTTTGCTGATGAAATTGCTCAATTCCATCCACAAGGAATGCAGCATTTAGTTCTGATACCCGCGGAAGAGCATCAGCATAGTCCTAATCAAGGATCCTTCTTCGAATATAATACAGCAACAAGAGAACTCAATGCCTGCGGAACTCGCAAAATTGATGTTTCATTGGTAGAAGATGTAGTGAGAAGAGCCTTCTCAGCATCCTCATATAAATGCAATTCACTCATTGCAGACATCGTTAGGTTGTGCGTTGAGCTGGAGAAATAGCCATTAGCTTCTTCAACACCTCAGCCACAAGACCATACGCATTATACGACTATCTGCAATAAATTTAAAGTAACGCCAACGGCATCGCAACCGACGCCGTCGTGACGCAGCCGGCATTCAGGATCCGGGTGAATGAAGAACACAAGCTCGATCAACAACAGTCCAAAGAAGGCCTTGTAGGCATTGAAAATTGCCTATAGTTCTCCACAACCGGTTCAGTGTTAACGAGCGACGATGAACGTCGCAATAAATTTAAAGTAACTGTCAGCATATAAAGTTCATATTATACGAGAGAGAACAGGCATGAATGATAGAAGTAAAATGAATCTTGAGCTTTATAATATACGATATGATGAGACCCGCTAGTGAATGATGTACAAAATTCATTTATCCATCTGCAGGCTATTTCAACTTAAATAATAGCTACAAGTTGAGGAAAAAGGTATGATAAAAATCGATGCAACAAAATATGTCATAGCTTTCTGAGGAAAACATTATATAGTTACAATTGATGTTACATAAAAATGATGTTATCTGGCTCCACAATACCAGCAAAAATGTGCATTGTAGATTCCAGATAAAAATAAAAATATATATAGCCATGTGCGGAATCTATGGTAAGAAGCTGGGCTTTAGATGATAACTTCATTATACAAGGATGCCAGCTTCCCATTCTAGCAGCCGTCTTCTTTTTAGCAGTCTCTAATTATTGATGAAACCTGACATTCCATGAATATGCAGGTAAGAATCACAAAGATAATGTAAAGTCATAATCACCTGCAAGCATGAAAGGTGAATATTTGATACAAGTAGTTGAGGTATATGCTTTTCATCAGAAGCACAGGCAACTTATTAACTGTGCATAGATTAAACAAAGCAAGACTACAGCTTTTCACAGTCAATAAATGATGAATTAGTGACAAAATCCATCATCAAAGATCACAAAATCCATTAATATAGTACTTGCAAAGGTATATTAGCTGGAAATACTTTCTAATATTGTAACTAATCCCATCATCAAAGATCACAAAATCCATTAATATAGTACTTGCAAAGGTATATTAGCTGGAAATACTTTCTAATATTGTAACTAATCCCATCATCAAAGATCACAAAATCCATTAATATAGTACTTGCAAAGGTATATTAGCTGGAAATACTTTCTAATATTGTAACTAATCCCATCATCAAAGATCACAAAATCTATTAATATAGTACATATATAAGACTTCAACCAAAAAAAACAATAATTACATATGGTATATATGATTGGGTATAGCACACGAATATGATTTTTGGTCATTTCTGAAATTTTCAGTCCATTACATATGGTATATATGATTTATAACTTGACTCCTGGCATGTTTCATTTCTTGATTGTGATTCAGAGACAAAGGACACAAATGAATAGGAAGCATCTAGAAAATGGCAACCATGTCCATTCTGAAACAATGAACGGTTCATGACGATCGGACTGATATCGTAATTGATGGGAGTATTCGATTTCGATTAGGGCTGCCCGCATTAGCTCCCCAGATTAAAAAAGCCTTAGCCAAGCCCTAGCAGCATCCTTATGGTATATAATTCACGGGTATAGTTCCTAAGATTTGATACCCAGCCTGGATGCATCCTTATGTCTTATAATTGTGGCCGAAGGTCTATAAGGATCGAAGTTGTAACTTCAAAGGGGAGAACGATAGAGAGCAGTTATGCTTCTATTGTGGTGATCATGCCACAAATTCAACGTATCATGACTTTTGATTATGTACAGTCATTCACATTTGACCAAACTTGTGCTATCGATGGTGCTTCTTTTTTGTATGTGAATGCTGGTATTTGTATATCCAATAATGCCACACACTTGTGCTATCGATGGTGCTTCTTTTTTGTATGTGAATGCTGGTATTTGTATATCCAATAATGCCACACATGAAAGAAACTCAAACTATGGAATTAATGTATGTGAATGCTGGTATTTGTATATCCAATAATGCCACACATGAAAGAAACTCAAACTATGGAATTAATCAACTTTCAGGATTACCCAACTCAAGTTAAACAATTTTGTCTACTGACAATATTTTTTTCTTAGAAATTTATGTGTTGCAGAGGGCTAAACAATTAATCATCTGCGCACAGAATTAAAACGGAGAAGTTGAGATCAATCCCTGATATTTGCTAGTTCCGAAGGTGTAATTAGTGTCGTTATGTACACTTTCTCTAAAAACTTAATTCACTAACAATTAACAAATATGTATGCTAATTAGTTATTGGCAACTTCTTACTGCTGAATTCAATACAGCTAGCAAACGGATCTCTGTGTAACAGAATATGAAGGGAGTATATATGCTAAAGTGGCAGAGACAGAAAATTAATTTCAAGGGAGTCATTCTTTTCAATGAAGGGGTTCAATTAATTAATTAATCCCTGATATTAATTTTATATCTTCTTCCCTATCAATTGTTATGATAATCATTTAGCTGAATATTCCTAATGCTTTCTTAAACAAGTAATACTCATGTCTATATCCTCAAAATACGAGAAGGGATACGAGTCAGATAGTGCATCAACTTACACAAATACAGTTCACAGAGTTAGAACCATCAAAATTATGCAAAATTAGTCCAAAAAGAAAAAAAAGGATTATTACCAGAAGGATTATTACCAGCAAGTTAATGAGAAGAAGAATTAGAATC
Source organism: Asparagus officinalis (assembly GCF_001876935.1). NCBI lineage: Eukaryota > Viridiplantae > Streptophyta > Magnoliopsida > Asparagales > Asparagaceae > Asparagus > Asparagus officinalis. The sequence continues at coordinate 64,543,159 of NC_033800.1, read as the reverse complement.
ACAGAAGGATTATTACCAGCAAGCGCTCCTCTTTGCTGTTGTGGACGAAGAACGAACCGAGGAGAGAGAGACCCTCAGAAGTGGAAGAGGATAAGAGCTGAAGAATAATAGGGGCAGGGGGAGAGGCGGCGGCAGGAGGGGGGGGGGTGGAATTTGAAATCACTTGTTTTGGGCTTTCAAATTCCTCTTTGTTAAATCAATTGATTTAAAATCTATGTTCAAATCAGAACCCAAACTAGATATTTGGATTTGAAATACCCTGTATTTTAAATCCAGGCCCAAATCCAAGTTCCCAAATGCACCCTTAACGGTTTTGTTAATATATCTGCTATTTGCTTATCAGTAGATATAAATTCTAATGAAATATCACCTTTAAGCACATGATCACGTAAGAAATGATGTCTAATATCAATATGTTTTGTACATGAATGTTGAATAGGATTTTTAGATAAATTGATTGCACTTGAATTGTCACACATTATGGATGATATGGGATAATTTATGCCATAATCAGATAATGTTTGTTTCGTCCATAATACTTTAGCACATACTAGACTTATAGCAATATATTCTGCATCAGTCGTTGATAATGATACTGAATTTTGCTTTTTACTAAACCAAGATACAAGTGAATGTCCTAAGAAATAACATGTTCCACTTGTACTTTTTCTCTCGGATTTGTATCCGGCAAAATCAGCATTACTATAAGATAATAAATCAAATGTGCTATTCTTTGGATAAAACAACCCATAATTTGTAGTATCTTTAAGATATCTAAAAATTCTTTTCACGGATTTAAGGTGTGATTCTTTAGGATTAGATTGAAATCTAGCACATAAACATACACTAAACATAATATCAGGTCTACTAGCAGTAATGTAAAGAAGTGATCCAATCATACCTCAATAGAGCTTTTGATCAACATTCTTACCATTTTCATCTTTGTCAAGAGATATAGTAGTACTCATTGGTGTTGGTTTGCTTGTTATATTTTCCATTCTAAAGCATTTGAGTAACTCATTAGCATACTTGCTTTGATTGATGAATATTCCATCTTTTAATTGTTTAATTTGAAGTCTAAGGAAGAAATTGAGTTCACCCATGTGACTCATTTCAAATTCATCCTGCATAGTCTTAGCAAACTCTTGACAAAAATTATTATTAGTAGAACCAAAAATAATATCATCTACATATATTTGAATTAATAAAATATCTTTATTTATTTTCTTAATAAACAATGTTGAATCAACCTTTCCAATTTCAAAACCTAAAATTAAAAGAAAATTCTTTAATCTATCATACCAAGCACGAGGTGCTTGTTTAAGACCATATAAAGTTTTTTTTAAGTTTAAAAACATGGTTAGGAAAACTTTCATGTTCAAAACCGGGAGGTTGTTCTGCAAAAGCTTATTCTTTTATAAAACCATTTATAAAGCACTTTTAACATCCATTTTAAATAGTTTAAAATTCATAAAACATGCAAAAGCAAGTAAAATTCTAATAGATTCTAAACAAGCAACCGATGCATATGTTTCATCATAATCAATACCTTCTTCTTGATTATAACCTTGTGCAACTAATCTTGCTTTGTTTCTAACAACTTGACCAGATTTATCTAATTTGTTTCTAAAAATCCATTTTGTTCCAAAGATTGATTTATTTTGAGGTCTAGGTATAAGATCTCAAATATTATTTCTTGTAAATTGGTTAAGTTCATCTTGCATAGCAATTATCCAAAAATCATCAAGTAAGGCTTCTTTTATATTTTTAGGTTCAATAGTTGAAATAAAAGCAGTATGAGCAATCAAATTAAAATAAGATCCAGTAGTTACTTTATCAGAAATATTACTAATAATTAAATCATGTGGATGATTTTTAACTTCTATAAAATTCTTTGGTAAATCATTTTGTAAATTTTCATCTTTTGAAGCAACTATCATTGGGGTATCATTGATAGTATCAACTAATTCATCATCATTGTTTGAAACAATAGGTGTTTTTGTAACAATTTCATCAAAAGAAACATGCATTGATTCTTCAATGACTAAATTTCTTTCATTGAATATTCTATGGTTAGAGTATCCAACAAATATTCCATCGTCAGATTTAGAATCAAATTTATCCAAATTATCCTTTGTGTTTACAATAAAACATTTACAACCAAAAACATTGAAATAAGAAACTTTTGGAATTCTATCATAAAATAATTCATAAGATGTTTTCTTTAAGATAGGTCTTTAATAAAACCCTGTTTAGAACATAACATGCTGTAGAAACAGCTTCTGCCCAAAAATACTTTGTTAAATTACTATCACATTTAACATGGTTCTAGCACATTCTTGTAAAATTCTATTTTTTCTTTCTACAACTCCATTTTGTGGTGCTGCTCTAGGAAAAGAAAAAGTATGAGAAATACCATGTTTATCATAAAAATTTGCAAATAATTCATTTTCAAATTCACCTCTATGATCATTACGTATAAAAATTATAGAAAGAGATTTTTGATTTTGAATTCTTTTGCAAAATATAGAAAACTCATTAAAAGCATCGTTTTTATGTTTAAGAAATATTACCCATATAAATCTTGAATAATCATCAATAAGAACAAAAGCATATCTACTACCATTTAAAGATGCTACTCTTGAAGGACCAAAAAGATCAATATGAATTAATTTTAATGGTCTACTTGTAGATATTATATTTTTAGATTTGAAAGAAGATTTATGTATTTTTCCTTGTTAACATGCATCACAAAAATTGTCTTTATAAGAAAGCTTAGGTAAACCTTTTACAGAATCATTTTTAGAAATCTTAGAAATATGTTTAAAATTAACATGTCTAAAACGTTTATGCCATAAAATAGAATCATTAGAAGATGCAAGAAGACAATGTTCATTAGAAATATTATTCATAGATAATACATATAAATTATTTTTTCTATATCCTTTAAATAATATAATCAAATCTATGTCATAAATCAAGCAAGATTCTTTTTCAAAAACAATTTTAAAACCTTTATCACAAAGTTGACTTATACTAAGCAAATTATGTTTAAGACCATCAACTGATAAAACATTGTTAATAAAAGGTTTATTTGGATTACTGACAATTCCAAAACCGATAACTTTTCCTTTGTTGTTATTTCCAAAAGTGACAGTACCATCATCCTTATTTTGAAAAGATGACAACAATTATATGTTTTCGATCATATGTTTGGAACAATTGCTATCCAAAATCTAGCTATCTTTCTTGGGTACCTAAAATGATAAACATTTACAAATTTGGTACCCATGTTATGTTTGGTCCATGAAATTAACCTTTAGAAACCAAACACATGAAGAGTTTGATTTGCCTAAATAGTTAGTTGATAAACAAACATTTTTAATATAATCAGAAATATAAATTTTTTTATGTAATGAAGTTAATTCTTTAGGCACCTAAATAAAAAAGAATTTTAATTTCTTTTTACATATATCATCATTTATATTACAAGAAGATTTTACAAAAATGGTTTTCTTAGATATATTTCTATTAACTTGAAAACCTAAACCTTTTGTCTTTTAAGATTCTTTTTAAAAAGAAAGTATTTTATTAAGATTTTAAAGTATTTTATTAAGATTTTCTTTAACTTTATTGAATTTACTAACATTTAAATATATATCATCATATTTTAATTTAATAGAAGAAATATCTTTATCTAAACTATTATTGCGAATATTTAAATTATTACATTCTGATTTTAGATAAATGTTCTCATTGGATAAATATTGATTTTCTTTAAGCAAGAAATAATTTTTTTTCTTTCAAATTAATTTCTTGAGAGTTAGAATTGTAGATGAATTAAAATCTGAAATTTCTTCAAGTAATCTTTTATTTTCTCCTTTAAGAAAATTATGTGAAGCCTTTAATCTCAAAAAAGTTTTATATAATTCATTAAAAGCATCTAAAAGTTCTTCATTGTCACTTACTTCATCTTGTGCCATAAAGCACATATGAGCACTTTCTGTTTCTTTAATTTCTTCATCTGAAGATGAATCATCACTATCATCCCATGTAGCCTCCATAGCTTTTATTTTCTTGTTGCTTTGAATATTGTTGAAGTTGTTGAAAAATCTGATTTTTGCTTATTCTTCAACAATGGACAGTCTTTCTTCATATGACCTGATTTGTTACACTTGAAACAAAGTAAGTTATTTGAATTTGAATTATTTGATTTAAACTTACCTCGTTTTATGAATTTTCTAAATTTGCGTGCAAACATGCTCATTTCTTCATCATTATCTGAATCTTCTTTATCGGAAGTAGCCTTGAATGCAAGCACTTTCTTATTCTTTGTTTCATCCTCATTCTTTCTATCTTTAATTTTAACTTCATAAGCCATAAGATTGCCGATAAGGTTTTCAACCGTAAGAGTTGACAAATCATTTGCTTCTTCAATTGCGGTAACCTTCTTTTCCCATTGTGGAGTAATTGAATGTAGTATTTTTCTTACCATCTCCACTTGAGTATATGTTTTACCAAGACCAATGAGAGAATTAGTGATGTCGGTGAATCTTGTAAACATTTCTCTAATGGTCTCATTTTCCTTCATCTTGAACAATTCAAATCTATGTACAAGAACATAAATTTTAGATTCTTTAACTTTATTTGTATCTTCATGAGTTACCTCTAGTGTGTGCGAAATATCATAGGCAGATGTGGCCGTTGACACTCTATTGAACTCATTCTTATCAAGTGCACAGAATAGTGCATTCATGGGTTTGGAGTCCAAGTTTGCATTGTTTCTTTGAGATGTAGTCCATTCTGAGAAAGGGGTTGTTGGCTTCTCATATTTTGTTTCCACAATATTCCAAAGTTTATAGCAAATTAATTAGAGATAGATTTTTATTCGGCACTTCCAATAGTTGTAGTTCAATCAATCGAACATTGGTGGATGATATGTAGAATGACCTTCTTTGAATTGTGATGTATTTATTGATACCATCTTTAACCTTTCTCTGATACCAAATGTAGGATCTGAAATAGATACACTAGAACACTAGAGGAGGGGTGAATAGTGTTCTTTTAAAAATTATGCAAAGTAGATTATAAATTGTAAAGAAAGAATGGCAAAAATCTCAGAAAATCACATTCACAAACAATAGTTTTTATACTGGTTCCACCAATCTGGTGTACATCCAGTCCCTAAGCAAATCTCACTTGAGATTTTCACTATAATTTTGAATCAAGTACAAAATTAAAATCAAACCTGACCAATTTGTAAGTTCCTACAAATTGCAACACCAATTGACAGACCCTTGCCAATTGCACACTGATCTCTAGACCAAGAGATCAACCTCTCTTAAACCGAGAGAACTTTCCTTGAATTAAACAACTCAATTCCTATAAGCCTTGATTTGAAGTGTTGTGTAGCAGAGGCTTAGGAATACTTTTAACCTCCGAAAATTGCCTAAATAATATGTATTTTGAATGATGATCAAAGGCAATTTCAGTAAAGATCTTTTTCTCAAAACTTACTGAAATCTAAAATTTTTAACAAAGGCAATTTCACGAAGGCAATTTCACAAAGAATGAAGCTTATAGGTATATCATCATGTGTCATTTTTCTGAACATATAACCTTTTTATAGCCATTGAAAATACAAGTTTTTAAACTTTAAAAACGTTTAAAAACGACTATAAACTGTCAATGATTCAAACATTAACGTTCAGAAAAACTGTATTAGTAGTCGACTGTAATGCATAGTAGTCGACTACTCTGTAATACAAAAAGTATGGAATTTAGAAACTGAAACTTAGTAGTCGACTATTCTTCTTAGTAGTCGACTACTCTGTATTACAGAAAATATGGAAAACAAAAATTAAATATCAGTAGTCGACTATAATTGTTAGTAGTCGACTACATTGTAAAATAAACATTCTGTAAAACAATTTTCAAAGCTCAGTAGTCGACTATATTTACTTGTAGTCGACTACTCTGTAAAACTAAAGTTCTGTAAATCAAAATTTAAAGCTGAGTAGTCGACTATAATTCTTAGTAGTCGACTACTCTGTAGTTTTACAGAAACTTATATCTTGAATTTAGACTACAATAGTCGACTATTATTCTTATTAGTCGACTATTAAAGAGTAAAAATGTTATGTATGAACTATTTTTAGACTTAATGATAAACTAGAAACTCTAATGGTTAACATAGGGATTTCTATTGTTAACCAACACACTCAGCCTGTGTTAGTGTGTTCTAATTTCTATGTGCGTTTGTGTGAGTGATCAAGGCTTGTAAAAAAATTCTAAGTAAAGATAAATGTAAAAATTACATTGATGTATTTGTTCTTCATCTTCTTTACTTCATAATGCCTTGAACTCATATTGCACTTGTTCATTTTTGATGTTGAAAGCTGTAATTAAATGTTAGTGCAAATGTATAACACACATAGTGATTCTCAATATAAATAAATTGTTATCATCAAAATTATATCAAGGGGACATGATATCCAACACAGAGCTCTAAACGAGGCCACGATGAAGGATCAATTTTGGATTCCTAATATGGACAAGATGTTAGTGTGACGCCCCTGGGTTCACACAAGGCTGCAGTCCGAGGTGAAACCAGAAATGTCAAACCTGCCATGCACCACACCGTGCAATAACATGTTTCACCATCATAATTTCTATCTCTCTAGTGGAATCAACAACAGGTATAGTACAAAGCAAGTAATAGATTATACAGGAATCAACTGATGAAATAATAGAGATCAAATTAATATTTCACCATCTAATATGTTGGAGTACAAATAAATGTCTGAAATAAATAAACTGGAGTTCTCATCAAGTCTCAAATACAAAATGTCTGACAAGAGAAAATAAGGCACACAGCCTTTACAACTTCTAGAATAAAACTCTCAAATGTCTAAACAGAAGTCTACAGTGGAGCTCAAAGAAAATATAACTAAAATAGATGGCTGAAGCTAAAGTGCATCGCCGTCAACCTGCGACTCTCCGGGCTCCTGGCTCGTTACCTGAAAGGGGGAGGGACAACGAGCGTCAAAGCGCTAGCGAGCAACATCACAACCAACCCCAAGGGATAGGGCTCGTTGTATATGAAAATATCGTTAATACATAATAATATAAATCATTTACACAAACATTTATGGGTTTTAGTACTTAGGGAAATACAACACGAGCATAGGTACGTCGAGCGAAATAATCCAAACAAGGAAACCCTCATGTATATACCTTGTATCTCAAATTGTAGATCCCTAAATATTAAACCCGAGGTTGGTCATAAGAAATAAATAAAGAAAAGAATACATACTCATCTCTACCAATAAAGTGTAAACATGACAAAGCTACAATAGGTGTCATGCGCAACCTAGGTAGCTATCATGTCCCAGCCTAATACAATATATCCTGTACCCAACTTGATTACGTGTCATGCTCAAGGTTTAGCAAAAGTCTAAAACATGATTAAAATGAATTATAGTCCAACACGAGGACTTTAATGGATTATAGTCTAACACGAGGACTTTAGTGGATTATAGTCCAGCACGAGGACTGCGTATAAGAAAGTATGCATGTCTAATTCTCGTACATACCCTATTGTACTGACTTAAACTTGTGTCCGAAAGGTCATCTCGCATATGTATGTGAAATCATATTCACTGCAAATAAATACTCAATAAACAAAGCACTCCTCAAGTCCAAACGTGGTAGATAGTACCCTTGAAATATGTAGACACTGTATACATACATATGAGTCGACTCGTGCTCAATATGAGTCGACTCAGCAGAACACAAATAATAGCAGGAAAGGACTTCATGAGTCGACTCATGACAGTCATGGGTCGACTCATGACTTATGGGTCGACTCGTATACTGACGAGTCGACTCAGCAGAAACAAAAAGACAACACAACTAGACTTTGTGAGTCGACTCATGACAGTCATGGGTCGACTCAACCTGTTGAGTCGACTCATGATGAGCCGTGGGTCGACTCACGGGCTGAACAAAGCATTTCTCCCAACTGTAACTTGTTCAACACGATCCACACTTCCATTTTTCTGATCTACACTTCTATAGCCATGGATTCTCGACTATAATACAGTGAGAAAAACATATTTATTATGAGAAACGATTTTCTTGTAGGTTAAATCTAACATTTAACTCCTATACATGAAAGAAAGCATTTAATCAAAATAAAACTCACATTTTTATTCTTTAAATAAAATTCCAGATCTGGGTTTTCATGAAAAACTTGTTAGTGGGGATTTAAAATCCGAAATACATGATCTCTAGCATTAACCCTAACAAAGATGTTGATTTATACTTGAAAATAAGTCTTAGGCTCAATAAAACTTATGGAAAACAGTTGTAAACAATTAGAAACATGGGAGAAGGGTTGGGCGAGATGTTACTCGCCTCAAAAGTGATGATGAACAATCCCCTTTACTGCAATCCACGAAAAGCCGCTAAAAATCCCCAAAAATCGCCCAAGAAATCCCAAAAAACGAGCTAGGGTTTAGAGGGGGAGAAGAGGCTAGGGTTTCTCTAGGGTTTTCTGATGAACAAGAGTGTTTTCGGGTGGGGAGAAACATATATGAGTGGATAAAACCCGACCCAAAACCCAAACAAACCCGACTCAGAAAACCAGAAAAACCCCGATGAGTCGACTCATGGCAGTCATGGGTCGACTCATGACTCATGGGTCGACTCATGATATAATGAGTCGACTCAGCAGAGACTAAATAACAACAGGACTCGATTTCGTGAGTCGACTCATGACGGTCATGGGTCGACTCATGGACTAGAAACTGCATACTCTAACTCTGCTGCATATGATTGAAATCTAGCACACTCAACCTCATAACTGATGTACATATACATACTCAAAAAAATCTACGGGGTCTTACAGTTAGATGAGATACATGGAACTACAGTGTTCATGAAGCTGGACTTGTGGGTTGGTTAGCATCAGGTTTGGATGAGAGAGGAGGATGTATACAAGATTGCATTTCAGATTGTTGTGCCTTAGAAATAATCAAGTGTTAATTACATTCAACTGGATGTCACATGTCTCAAGCAGACTACACACTAATTCGACCCAGATACATTGACTTCTCATCTCCATTGAAGGCCAAGACAAAAGGCATCCCTTCTTATCCCCCTCAAAGGCTGAGATGAAAGGTGTCCCTTCTCATCTCCCTCAAAGGTCGAGACGAAAGGTATCTTTCTCGACCCTCTCGTAAAGGTGAGATAGAAGGTGATCATTCTCAAATTCCTTGTCAATAGCCAATCACTATCATATTAAATGCATAGCTAGAGTCATAATTACATCCCCTAAAGTCTTAATGACTCATTAGATCTTGTCAGCATCTTATTCCCCTTGTCAGCATCACACTAATCACAAGGGTGCCTCATGCTACCCATAGCCGACACCTGTAAAGTATTAGCTGAATAAGCTGACTGCCTGAGCTCGTCTAATATTACATAAATACCTTGGTCAGCTCGGTATAAATAAGCGCATCACCTATTGATTAAAGGTACATAATTTCTGTATACTTAGAGAACTATATCAGTTCATTTCTTCCCTTTAGAACATAAGTAACTTGATCATCAGAGGAACTACTAGAGAACCCAACTGTGATCCTCTAACGCATTGTACGTGTGAAGGACTCTCTTCCTGTTAGGAGAACAACCATCAATTGAGATTAGAGGACCCTAAAACTCTCCATAATCCACACTAAATTTCGATGTTTGATATCTGACATCAACACAGATGCATTCAGGGCATATGAGTAATTAGTGATGTAGTTCAGATTATGTAACGTGCCTTCTGTTTGTGTCGGAAATTGATTTCTTTATTGTCATTGAATTTGTTACAATCATTTATCGATTACAAATTCAAAAAAAGAGAAAAGTTAATCTTTTTATAAGATCTTCATACATAATGAAAAAATAAACAAATACAATCTCCTTAAAACACACGCAATAGACGTTTATCACCCGCTGCTTACGTGGGATCTTTGCATGTGCTAGGGACGTGTTAGTCCATAGACTATTGTAGATTAGATCCGGTTAACAGAAAAGTTAATTAACGCTCTTGCTTCACAAAGGAAACAATTGCAGAAGTGATAATCTCGACCAAGCGAGATTATGACTCTTCTCGAGATTAAAACCAAGTTTGATCTGGAGGAGAGGGGGAACATGCCTCATATCCTTCGAATAGCTTCCTCTTTACGCTGAAGTTCGCCAAGATCTTCTAGCCCTCCTCTAAAATTCGTACTCCACTCGTCAATTTGACAGCACCTCGCATTGCTCCTCTAAAATTCATGGCTCCCTTCCAACCGACAGCACTTCGCCCGTAAAATTTTAGATCCGGAGAAATGAGCCCCTAGGCTTGTATTCATAGGGCTTCAGAAGTGATGTTTGTGGATAAGAACAAGAGATATGGCCCTATCTTCAGTTAATAATGGCCTAACCACGTATAAGGATGATATCAAGTCAGTTGGGATGCTCTGGAATGAAGAAATCCCGATAAAATTATCAAAATACGTGTTTTGGGTACCGAGATGCGAGTCAACACATGGTGACTAGTAGCTGTGCGGGTCAGCTCATGGTGACCCGCAACTCTACAGGTCAGCTCATGGTGACCCGTGGTTGTGCGGGAAGTGTTCATGTATTTATCCAACTTTTTTCGAACTTTATATTTATTTCGTCGTTTTGACTGACTTGTAGGCTTTGCAGGCTTGCTTCATGCGTTTGTAGCTTCTATATTTTAATTCAGATAATCCCCTTTGACTTGGATTATGACATTCATCATCTTAGCTTAGTCTCGAACTATCTGTGGGAACCCATAGGCATTTTTGACGAATACACCTTCTAAATTCCAGGTAGCGATAAACACCATGTTTCGGCCATATTTGAGGAAGTATGTGTTGGTGTTTTTTGATAACATATTAATGTATTCACCTACTATGAAAGAGCATTTGCAACATTTGGATAGGGTTCTAAGAATTTTGGAAGAAAATAATTACTTCATTAAGTTGTCGAATTGTGATTTTGTGAAGTCAGAGTTAGAGTACTTGGGACATATTATCTCAGGTGAAGGGGTGAAGGTAGGCGAGAGGAAGATTGCTTTGATATTGGATTGGCCTTTGCCCAAAGATGTATCAACTTTATGAGGGTTTTTAGGGGTTGACGAATTTCTACCGAAGATTTATTTAGCATTATGGATTAATTGCCAGGTTGTTGACTAATATGTTGAAAAATGATGGATTTTAGTGGATGGATGAGTCTCGGTGAGCATTTGAGGATCTAAAGAAGGCTATATCTCAAACTCTGATCCTTTCATTGAAAAGGGATGGATTCAGTAGATGGATGAGTTCTAGGTGCATGCTGACACTAATGATGAGGGGATAAGAGATGTCAAAGGTGTTAGGACCATAAAGAGAACCTTGAGTACATATGCATAGGAGACGTTGGCAGTGGTGCAGGAAGTGAAGGCATGGAGGATGTACTTGTTAGGAAGGAAGTTCATTATTGTCAGTGATCAACAGATGTTGAGATACATGATGAAGAAGAAGATTATTACTCAAGAAAAGTAGAAGTTTATGATGAAGCTTCTAGGGGTTTGAGTTTAACATCATATATTAGTCCTGGAAGGAGAATAGAGTTGCCAATGCATTACCTCGGAAGGAGGGTAGTCTGTTGTTGTGGTTAGTGTGTAGCGAGGAGGAGGCAAACTTGCATACCATTAGAGTATTGATTAGAGAGTGTGGGATCATATTCGTCAGGTTTTGGATTTAGATGAGCGAGATTGGGATATTCATGACCGGATTGGATGAGGAGATCTAGAGGTACAAAGGTATGAGTTTTAAGATGGCTACTTTTCTACAAAAGCTATGTATATATATTCCCAGAGTACCTACCTTAAGAGATGACATTCCATCTCATTTTCATGACAATAGAGAAGGAGGTCATTCAGGTTGGCCTTGGACTTATATCAGGGTGAAGCATTTTTTTCTATTAAGAAGAACTGAAGGTAGCGGTGAAGGTAAAAGTAGCAGAATGTGATGTGTGTCAGAAGGTAAAATATTATCATAGCATTCTGAAAGGGTTGATGCAACCTTTGCTGATTCCAGAAAGAACTTTGGAGGACTTGTCGATGGATTTCATAGAGGGGTTGCCTAGTTTTCTGTGATTTGAGGCTATATTAGTTGTAGTGGATCGCTTAAGTAAGGGAGCACACTTTAATCTATTGAAGCATCCGTTTATGGTGGTGAGCATTAAATTTTTGTGGAAAATATGGTCAAATTGCATAGGATTCTGATGAGCATAGTCACCAATCAGAGAAAGCTATTTATGAGTTCCCTTTGCTAAGAGTTGTTTGCATGAGGAGTAAGTTGAAGGCAAGTTTATCATATCATCTGCAGATTGATGGACAGATAGAGGAAAGGACCACACATTAGAGATGTTTAAGGAGTTACTGTTATGAGGCGTAGAAAGGTGGAAGGATTTTATTCCATAGGCTGAATACTAGTACAATACTACATCCATTTTTTGATCAAGAAGAGCCTGTTCAGGGTGACATATGGATGGCCACTACCTATGCAACAGTCTTATGAGCTAGGAACGACGAAGAATGATGAGATGGAGGACGAGCTATTGGTTAGGGATGAAATTTTGTGTGGTATGAAAAAGGACTTAGCTAAAGCCCAATAATAGATGAAGAATTATTATGACAAAGGGTGATGAGATGTGATTTTTGAGCAGGATGACTTGGGGTATTTGAAGCTGTAGCAGCACCGATAGAGATCCTTGAAGAAAAAGTTAATGTGAAGTTATAACAACGGTATTATAGGCCCTTATAAGTGTTATAGTGGATTGGCGAAGTGGCATATAAGTTGGACTTGCCAGAGTCCTCTCTTTTGGACCTAGTTTTTTATCTATCCATGTTAAAGAAGAAAGTGGTGGATTCCAATTTGCTTGTGGGTGAATTTCCTTCATGTGATTCCGGGGGTAACATGTTATTGGTTCCTAATGAGGTGCTTCGCTATAAGAATTGGGTAAAGTGGCATACTAGAGAAAGGTGCGGTAAGTGTTAGTGCATTAGAAGATCTTGACGAAGGACAAGGCTACATGGGACGACTATAGTGAGCTCAAAGAGAGATTTCCTGATCTTACACTTGAGGACAAGTGTAATCTCGAAGGAGGTGAGAATGACATAATTCTAGAGCCATCATTGCATAGGAGTGATTATGCTCGAGCGGTGCATAACTACAAGAAGCTACATGCAAAAGGAATTGGAGTCTAAATAGGATTTGATTCGATTACAAGTAGGATTTGTTTAGCAGTAGGGATTTATTTAGGAGTAGGGAGTTATTTAAGAGTAGGAATTTGTTTACAAAGTGAATTTGTTTAAGAAGCCAAAACAGAGGTTATTTTAAGGCGGACTAGGTATTAAGGTATTTATTATATTTTTTTGGTGATTGAAAACTTGAGTGATTTATTAATAAAATTAGGATTTCTTTTCTTTGAAATTCCATATTTGTTCTTAATGTTTATGTGCTACGTATTTTGCTTGATTCATCGGTGATTGCATATAGGCTTTATACTACTTGATTTGTCAACGATATGAAGTCAATTGGGGCTCTCATCATTATTACATTTTAGTCCAAAAGATAAATGATGAAAAGGTTATGAAAGAAGCTCAACCAAACAATGAAAGAATAGTTAACAACTTGCAGACAGTCGATGGTGATCATGGCCTATCATAGGCAAGAGAGGTGACAACTGATTATGATCGCAGGCTGTTACGGGTTGGACTGGGTCAAATTAGTTTCACTAGGATTTTCTAGAAAATCCTTTTGTATTCAAGATCGTTCTCTATAAATATAGTTGTTCCTAAGGTCAACGGTTAAGAAGCGAGTCAAAGAGACCAGTTTATTTGTAAAAGAGAGGTATAGAAAAACAAACGAGAGAAATATGGAGTTTGTGAGATACTTTTTGCAAGCTTAAGAGAGGGTTTGTTGTAGGTTCTTTCGAGAACACAAGAAAGATTATATCTTTATTATCTATTGTTGATGATAATAATCAAAAAGATAATATGATGGGGGTGAGGTTTGATTAAGGGCTGCTAACTTCTCTGAATATCTGATTTTGAGTTGAGTAGCTTCGTCCTGCATAAATAACAATTCGTGAGAGGACGAAGACTGGTTCCCCCGTTGTTCCTCAGACGAACAATATAGTTGAGGGACTTGAGTGGGAAAATAATGAACTGTGTAAGTTCTCTTGTATAGTGTAGTGGAATTCTCAGATAATACTTAGAAATTGCTTAGCCAAAAATTCCCCTAGAAGTCTCTCTCCATGAATATAGATGATTGTCAAACCACATAAATTTCACGTCTTTGTGTTGTTGTTCTCTTTTCTGTGATAGATTGTCTTTTCTCCTTTATTCGAACACATATTTTCTCAGGATTTATCTATTGACGGGTGATCGGTTCCTTAAAAAGACAGAGCATATCTAGCTTAGATATCCAGTCAGATGCATCTGTACTAGATGCAGATTGAGTTCAACACTATATAAACATCTCAATGCTCACATTTTTCTCTCACTCGACGCTGATTGAGTTCAACACTATATAAACATGAGTTCAACACTATATAAACATCTCAATGCTCACATCGTTTTTCTCTTATAGAATTGAGATGTTTATATAGTGTTGAACTCAAACCGCATCTAGTGCAAATATGTCTGGCTAGATATCTCAACTAGATATACTTTGTCTTCTTAGAGAATTAATCAACCGACATGAAGCGAGCAAAATATGCTAAGTTGTAAGAGCACAACAATTAAGTTATAGTATTTAAGATATCAACCCACAGGAAATGAGAGTATTAGAAAGACTAATCTAAATTAGTTCTTAAAATGTGTAGGAACAAAGAAAGAGAGCGGTGTGTTTTGGATAGAGAGTTTTGTCACAAAAATAGAAGGTTAAAACAAGAGAGAAGAAAGAGAAGCCAATTAGAGAGAAAATAAAGAGGAGACTCAAAACAAGAAATCAAAATAAGAAACAATTAAAAGGATAGAGGAAATTAAGAGAGACAACTATGAATCTAGGATTGAATTCACTAGTTAATAATTTGAATTAAAAACTACTCTCTTTTAATTCTTATATTACTTTAGAATTCTTAAGCATCGACTATCAAATTACTTCAAATACACATAACCTATTAAATTTACATCCTACAAATATCATCATTTATAAAAAAGAAATAAACAACTAGATAGTAACCTTAAAATTGAATAAGCATAACCTATTAAATCACTTAAGGAAAGCATGAACTATCAAACTTTTTTTTACCAATTAGTTTTCTAGTGAATTATCCTAAACATGATTATTTTAAGCACATAGAGAGTAATTTAAAAACCAAAAGAAAATTAAACTAGTTTCATATAATCCTAGATGCCCTATAAGAATTTGTTACTCATATCACAAAATTAAAATAAAGAAAGAAAATTATATTAGAAAGCATTAAAGACAATAAAGTAAATCTAAACTACAAAGTAAATAAATAAAGAAAGAAAGTCTACTCTGTGATACATAAAAGGAAAGAAAAATAAAAGCTAGACTAGAAAGTAATAAAAGAGTAAAGACATAAATCTATAAATCTACACTACAAAACATGAAATAAATCTACAATACAGAATAATAAATTTACTCTAGCAAACATGAAATTAAAAACCTAAAACATGTAAAAACTATGAAAAAAGAAAAGTAAAATAAAAAGAAAAAAAATAAAGATTTATATTGTAAATGGTTGGCCCCTTGAGAAACAAATCTTGATCACTAAAGGAGAAGAAGAAACAAAATAAAAAAGTACTTTTTATTTATTTTAAGTAAAAATTTTATAATTTGGAAGGTCTTCTAAATTTAAGAATAACCCTCCTATCTAAAATAGAGTTTATAAAATTTTACACATTTCTAACACTCACTCTCTATCCCTATTTATTATAGCATACAACAACCAACATCAGCCATTGAATTAAGTTTAGGTTTCAAGAAATCAAAATTAGTCATTGAATTATTTCTATTACAAATTAATTGATAAGCTACAATAATTAATCAATTACCTACAGTAGCTAATCGATTGGCTACAATAGCTAATTTATGATTCTGCCCTTTCTTCACTAAAATAATTATCATCTTGAGTTTTATAACTCCGATTTGACTCAAGCTTGATTTGTTAGATTTATTATTGAATAACGAATAATTTTATATGATTTTTAGCTGGAT
>NC_033800.1:64482734-64526625 GCF_001876935.1 Asparagus officinalis | reverse complement strand
TATATATATATAAGTGTTCCTAAGGTGACGCATTAGATAATCATCTAAGGACGCGACCTAAAATCACATAATTGAGCTATATTGTGGATGATCCACTCCGTTGAACTTGATCTACATATTCTAAAACCCCAACACACCAAATTTGGGGTGAACTCATAGTCGTTTGACCCTCTGTCGAGCCATGTGAAAAGTTCTATTCACTCAAAACTGTTAAAATTGATACGAGTGGATGAATGGTCAAACGACGACGGGTTCACTCTAAACTTGGTGTGTTGGATTTTTAGAATATGTAGATCAAGTTCAACGGAGCAGATCATCAACAATGTAGCTCAATCATGTGATTTTAGGCAGCGTCCTTAGATGATTATCTAAGGCGTCACCTTAGGAACACTTCAACTATCATGACAATTTTTGCTTTAACTTTTCTTGAGCTTTACTTGGGCTTTTCTTAGGATCATTGAGTTTCAATCGAGCGTAATATATCTTCATTAAGCCTTTATTTACTTAATTTATTTTTTAACAAAATTATAAAATAAATGATATTAGATGGTATATTTATTCAATAAAGTAGATAGTAAGGATATAAAAGTGTAATAAAAAATAGCGATCATGAAAATAGAGAAATACTGAGAAAAACTATGTTTGAGTAAAAGAGAAAAGAAAATCTATTGTAGAAAAGTGAACAAGAGCACAAAGACACGGGATTTATGTGGGTTAACAATCACTTGTATTCATGGGGAGAGACTTGAGTCCTCCTTTATTCTAGAGATAATAAAGATACAATCTTTCTTGCGTTCTTAAAAGAACCCACAACAAACCCTTTCCCAATCTTCCCAAAAAATATCTCACAAACTCCAAAAATCTCTCATTTGTTTTTCTCTCTCTCTTTTACAAATATATATGTATCTTTGACTTTCTTCTCAATCGAAGGCCAACCTCTAGAACAACTCTATTTATAGAATACAATTCTGAATGTAAATGGATTTTCCAAAAAATCATAATGAAACTAATTTGACCCAATCCAACCCGCGGCACACTGCGATCATAGTTGGCTATCACCTCTCTTGATTATGGTAGATGATGGAGATAAAAATATGCTAAGTTACAAGGGTAAAATAATCAAATTATAGTATTTATAGATATCGATCCACGGGTGAGGAGAGTATTAGAAAGACGATTATATTTGGGTTCTTAAATTGTGTAGGAAACTAATTAGAAGGTAAATAAAAGTAGTGTATATTTTGGGTAGAGGTTTATCACAAAAATTGTGTAACTTGAGGGCTATCTTTTATTAGCATTCAATAAGTATTCATCAATATTTGTTAAGCAAAAAAAAAAAGATTTCCCCTACTTTTTTTGTTTAATATTCGATAAATATTTGTTAATTGTTCGAAATCAAAAAATATATAGTTCATTCATTTAGAAATATAGACATTACACCTGAATAAATTTAGAAATTTTGGTATAAATATGTACATTATACCTAAAAAATATAGTGGTGACAATATAGAAAGAAACAAATATGGAAAAACAAATACTTATTTAATAAAGCAAGAAAAATATAGTTTTCTCCAAATATAAAAATTAAACATCAACACAAACACCTCCCATACAATAATCATATTCAATAGTACAAAACTACTTGCATAGAAAAGAAAATAGTAGTCTGAAGGTTCAAATTGACATGCACTAAGAAGATCATATAGTTTATTCATGATAAAAATCATAATCTTTCCAAATGACCATTTGTTAAGGGAAGCAGACCCCAAATGACTATTGGCTACTTAGGCTTTCTCCCATTTGCAACTTCTTTGTTGAAGAGATCCTGATAAAGCACAAATCAAAATCGAGGAGCACAAGTTATAAATGAGAATCCAAAACTACAATATACATAAAGATCAATTTACATCTTCTCTACCTCTAAGTCTTATGCCCTCGTTGCCGGGGCCAGGTCGATTCCGGGGCCGGGCCGGGCAAAATCGAAGCCCGGACCCGGGCCCTGGTGGCCCGGGCCTGAGCGGGCCGGGCCGGGTTATTTTGATTTTTTTAATTTTTTTAATTTTTATTTTTTTTTAATTTTTTAAAAATCCCCATAATTCATAAAATATACATAAAAATTACAGAAAATGCTAATAAAAAACAATCATATTATTAATAACTTAAAATAACATAAATTACAAGTACAAAATATTATAAAAATAAAAGATGATAAAAGGTGACCCGAGCCTGGTCCGAGCCCGGGCCCGGGCCTGAGCGGGCTGGGCTCCGGGCCAGCCCGGTTTTTTCCTATTTTTAATTTTTTTAAAATTTTATAAAACAATAAATTATAAAGTATACATAAAATTTACATAAAATAACATAAATTTTTTAATAACTTGAAATGACATAAATTACAAGTACAAAAAATTATAAAAATAAAAGATGATAAAAATAATTTCTTTATTAATAATCTGTAAATCCTTTACAATTACAAATTTATTTTTAAATTCGTCACATCACAATAGATGAGTAAATCCCAACTAGGTTGGAAAATTCAACAATTGTATTAATCTATTTGAGCAAAATAGTCACATATTGTGAGGGGGGGGGGCACCACCACGTGAATGATGCAATCACGTGAATGAAGCAAAGGGAAACCTCACGCGGATTGTGACCTGGCCCACCCGAACCTCCTAAGCAACTATATATAGTTGTTTAATTGCAGACTTAGGGTTTTGTGCAAGGCTGGAGACTTTTTTTGTGGGTGGCTACGAAGAGGTGCAGGGCTTGGAAAAATAAAGTGTGCAAGCAAGGGGATTTAATGTATGGCTGCAGAAAGGAAAATAAAAGGAGAAATTGTGGCTGCAGTTGTTTGGGGCTGTGGGTATTTTTTCGGCAGAAGAAAATTTGTATGCAGTCCTTTTGTACTTTGAGAGAATATTTGTGTGAGGGATCTGAGAGTTAGTGAGAGGGTTTTATTTGTGAGATTGTAAACCCTAATTGTATCTCTCCCTCTATTAGTAGATCTCCCCCTCCTTGCCCCGTGGACGTAGGCTATTTGCCGAAGCACTTAAAATTTGTGTTCTTGCAGTGATTTGTAATAGCTTGTAGGTTCCCTCGACGCGCAGTCCTAGAGCTGACGAGAGGAAGAGCTGATATCTTACTTTGATGAGATATCTGGCTTTTGGTTCTTGTTTCCTTTGAGAAACAAGAATTTTATTGTGATCTAATCTCTTGTTGTGCACCTAGTGCACCGGAGGTGTTGTCGAAATTTCCGCTGCGCTCAACAAGTGGTATCAGAGCTCCGGGTTGGATTTGGGGCTTGTTTGAAGGATTCACTGAAGGATTCCTATTTGAAGAATTAGATCGACAACATGGGAGAAACTAGCTCATCGGGATCGTCTCTTTCAAAGGCGATACAGAGTCTGAAGATTGATGTTTCGAAGTTCGACGGCAAGATTAATTTTGGATTGTGGAGGTGTCAAGTGATGGACGCCTTGGATGTACAAAATTTGGAGGAAACTCTTTAGTTACAAGAGAAACCCGCTGATATGGAGGACAATGTTTGGAAGAAAATGAATAGTAGGGCTTGTGGAGTTATTCGGTCATGCTTGACGCCGGATCTTATTTATGACGTAATGAACGAGACGTCGGCAAAGAGAATGTGGGAAACACTCAATGAGAAGTATCTGACGAAGTGCATTGAGAATTGGCTTCACTTGAAGAAGAGGTTTTACCAATTTAAGATGAAGAGGGGAGTTTCCATTCGGGAGCATGTTAACAACTTCACGAAGCTAATTTCGGATATGGCCAATGTAAATATCATGGTTGAGGATGAAGACAAGACGATGCTATTATTGTGTTCGTTGCCGGAGGATGATTTTGGAACGTTTATTCTCACTATGATAAATGGAAGAACTATGGTTAGCTACAAGGAGGTGACCTCAGCTTTGGTGAATTATGAGTTGAGGAAGAGTGATGGCGAACCCTCCCTCAGCTTTGGTGAATTATGAGTTGAGGAAGAGTGATGGCGAACCCTCCGAGAAGGCATCGGGAGATGCATTAGCAGTTCGAGGCCGTGGTCCAAACCGTCGTCCAGGTGATCGCTCAAGATCGAAGTCAAGAGGTGGCCATAGAAATATTGGTAGGAACCAGTGTCGTTTTTGTAAAAAAGAAGGACATTGGAAGAACGACTGCCCAAAATTGAAAGACAAAGCCGGGAAGAATAAAGGGAAAGCTGTACAAGCTTCAGAAGTGAATGTTGTCAAGGCTAGTGATGACAATTTAGATACGGATTCTTCAGGCTATTCTTGCTCTGCATTACCGTCAGTTTGTTACGCTGACTCTACAGAGTGGATGATGGATTCTGGTGCTACATACCATATTTGCCCTAGGAGGGATTGGTTCTCTAGCTTTGAGGAGTTGGAAAGAGGGGATGTCGTACTCATGGGTAATGATCACGCATGCCCTATTGGTGGTATTGGTACAGTACGGATCCGAATTGACGGGGTGACTCAGGAGCTGAAGGAAGTGAGATTCGTTCCTTAATTGACGAAGAATATCATTTCGCTTGGAACTTTGGAGGCAGCTGGTTATAAGGTGATCTTGGAGAATGCGACTCTGAAGGTCACAAAGGGGTCCATGGTGGTGATGCGAGGTGTCAGGGAAAACAACCTTTACTACTTGAAGGGCAAGACAATAACAGGGGGTCTGGCAGCTTTGATTACCACAGAGGAAGATACTACTAGATTATGGCACATGAGATTGGGACACACTGGTGATAAGTCCCTACAGGTATTAGCGAAGCAGGGGCTATTGAAGGGTGCAAAGACCTGCAAGATGGAGCTGTGTGAACATTGCATACTTGGGAAGAAGACAAGAGTGAAATTCGGCACCGCTATTCATAATACTCAAGGTATATTGGACTACATTCACATAGATGTTTGGGGTCCTTCCAAGCACACATCACTTGGTGGGACCAACTATTTTGTCACTTTCATTGATGACTATTCCAGGAGGAATTGGGTATACCCGATGAAGCATAAACATCTGGTCCTGGATATTTTTATGAAGTGAAAAAAGAAAGTGGAGTTGCAGACAGGTAGAAAGGTGAAGAATCTACGTTCAGATAATGGTGGAGAGTATAAGAGTGATCCGTTTCTGTAGTTTTGTCGGGATCATGGCATTAGGCGACACTTCACAGTACGTGAGACACCGCAACAGAACGGGGTGGCTGAGAGATTGAACCGTACATTGCTGGAGAAGGTGCGATGTATGATGACGCAGAGTGGATTGTTAAGATCCTTTTGGGCCGAAGCGTTGGTTTATGCGAGCCATCTCTTGAATAGGTTGCCGTGCACTGCGATACAGGGGAAGACTCCGTTGGAGCGTTGGTCTGGTTCGGTAGCTAGTGACTATGAGTCGCTTCGGATATTTGGGTGTCCAGCTTATTACCATGTCAGTGATGGTAAATTGAATCCGAGGGCGAGGAAAACAGTCTTTGTGGGATTTAGAGATGGAGTTAAAGGCTTCAAGTTATGGGATCCACATGACAAGAAGATAGTTATTAGCAGGGATGTCACATTTGACGAGGCGTAGCCTCAAGTTCCTCAGCAGGTGGAGGAAGACCAGACAGTTGGGATATCGCAACAGGTGGAGGATGATGTGACTCCACCCACTCTAGATAGCATTGTATACATTGAGGCTCCTACAGATATGACACTGGGAGGAGATGAGATGACAGCCGGGCATTTAGAGGATACAGTGGATGTTGGGACTCAGGAACAGGGTCATGTTCAGGAGTCCATTGCAGCTAATAGACCAAGAAGCATCATTCGTCAGCCAGCTAGATATGACGATGTCATGGTTGCATATGCTTTATCAGCAGAAGTCGTCGATGATTTAGTTCCTTCTACATTCAAGGAACCAGAGTCAAGCTCTGATTAGATTAGGTGGAGGGAAGCTATGGAGGAAGAGATGCAGTCTCTTCATAAGAATGTCACTTGGGAACTTGCAAAGCTACCGAAAGGTAAGAAGGCTATTGGATGCAAGTGGGTGTATGCAACGAAAGATGGATCTTCTATTGGGGAAATTAGATTCAAAGCCAGATTGGTTGCCAAGAGATATGCACAACTAGAGGGCGTTGATTACAACGAGGTATTTTCACCTGTTGTAAAGCATTCATCGATTCGTATTTTATTGGCATTGGTGGCACAGCTGGATTTGGATTTGGTCGATTCGTATTTTATTGGCATTGGTGGCACAGCTGGATTTGGATTTGGTCCAGATGGATGTGAAAACAGCCTTTCTACATGGGATTTGGTCCAGATGGATGTGAAAACAGCCTTTCTACATGGAGATTTAGAAGAGGAGATCTACATGACAAAACCTATGGGGTTCAAAGCTGCAGGAAAGGAAGAATTGGTATGCAAGTTGAAGAAGTCTATTTACGGATTGAAGCAATCGCCGCGACAATGGTATAAGAGATTTGACGGCTTTATGATTGGCCGAGGGTACACGAGGAGCCCATATGACCCGTGTGTTTACATGCACAAGCTATAGAATGGTGAGTATATCTATTTGCTATTATATGTTGATGATATGCTCATAGCTTTCAGGAATACTTCAGCTATTAGGAAGTTGAAAAAGGAGCTGTCATCTGAATTTGAGATGAAGGATCTTGGAGAAGCAAAGAAGATATTTGGTATGGAGATTGAGAGAGACAGGGTGAAGGGGAGGTTGAAGTTGACACAGAGGAGTTACTTGCAGAAGATGCTAAAGAAATTCAGTTATGATGGCAATGCCAAGGCGGTGAGTACTCCATTAGCTCCTAACTTTAAGCTATCAGCTAAGATGTCACCTGTTTCAGTTGAGGACCGGGAATACATGTCCAAAGTTCCATATGTCAATGCTGTGAGTAGCTTGATGTATGCGATGGTGTGTACAAGACCAGATTTGTCACAGGCCGTGAGCATGGTATCTAGGTACATGCACGATCCCGGGAAGGGTCATTGGGAGGCCGTGAAGTGGATTCTACGGTATATCAAAGGTACCGTGGATGTTGGTTTGGTGTTTCAGAAGAATGAGAAGACAGGGCAGGATTTTATTGGTTACGTGGATTCTGATTATGCGGGGGATCTGGACAAGCGCCGGTCTATAGCGGATATGTGTTTACACTAGCAGGAGCATTGGTGTGTTGGAGATGCACACTTCAGTCTATAGTGGCTCTCTCCACTACGGAGGCAGAGTATATGGCGTTGACTGAAGCTGTGAAGGAGGCTTTGTGGTTGCAGTGATTATTGGAGAACTTGGGGATTGCACAAGAGACCCTTCGGGTATATTGTGATAGCATGTCATCTATCTATTTGGTGAAGAACTAAGTTTATCATGCACGCACGAAGCATATCGATGTCAGATTCCATTTTGTTCGTGACGTTTTGGATGAAGGAGACGTCATATTGGAGAAGGTCCACACGAAGGACAACCCTGCGGATATGTTGACCAAAGTTGTTTCAGGTGTCAAGTTTGGTCATTGTTTGGAGCTTTTGAACATTCTTCAATATTGAGGCCTTTGGAGGCCATTTGGGTGAACTACGTGAGGCTTGATTCCTTGGGCAAGAGAATACATAGGCAGTCTTTAAGATGCAGCCAGTTTGGATTAGTTGATTTTGATGGGGTGAGATTGTTTGGACTCTCGTTCGGATTCCCGACTTGTTGTCGAATGAGTAGGACATTTGTATGCTCTGGTGTCGGCTCAGTTTTGGAAAAACTTCACCGAGGTGGAGAATTGTGAATGTGGGGGGGGCCACCACCACGTGAATGATACAATCACGTGAATGAAGCCAAGGGAAACCTCACGCGGATTGTGACCTGGCCCACCCGAACCTCCTAAGCAACTATATATAGTTGTTTAATTGCAGACTTAGGGTTTTGTGCAAGGCTGGAGACTTTTTTGTGGGCGCTACGAAGAGGTGCAGGGCTTGGAAAAATAAAGTGTGCAAGCAAGGGAATTTAATGTGCGGCTGCAGAAAGGAAAATAAAAGGAGAAATTGCGGCTGCAGTTGTTTGGGGCTGTGGGTATTTTTTTGGCAGAAGAAAATTTGTGTGCAGTCCTTTTGTACTTTGAGAGAATATTTGTGTGAGGGATCTGAGAGTTAGTGAGAGTGTTTTATTTGTGAGATTGTAAACCCCAATTGTATCTCTCCCTCTATTAGTTGATCTCCCCCTCCTTGCCCCGTGGACGTAGGCTATTTGCCGAACCACGTAAAATTTATGTTCTTGCCGTGATTTGTAATAGCTTGTAGGTTCTCTCGACGCACAGTCCTAGAGCTGACGAGAGGAAGAGATGATATCTCACTTTGATGAGATATCTGGCTTTTGGTTCTTGTTTCTTTTGAGAAACAGGAATTTCATTGTGATCTAATCTCTTGTTATGCACCTAGCGCACCGGAGGTGCTGCCAAAATTTCCGCTGCACACAACACATATCATATTAATTAGATTAGTTATGATTAGAACAATAAAAAAACTACATAATTTATATATAATCATGCTCTGATACATTGGATATGTTAGTGTAACACATGCTAGTGTAATACATGTTAGCTTCCAAGTGAAATGCCCATCTTTTCACTTAACTAATAACTATTAAGATTAATTTTTTTAAAAAATTTGCCTCTGTCTTTATGATTCACCAATCATATCTTAGTTTCTTAAAACTTAATCTTATGCAATATATTATTGTACCCATAAAACAATCATGCACATGTTAGAATAAATCATAACCTATTAGTTTATAGTCATAATTTACACTTAGAAGAGAGATGCAAAACAATACTATTCTCTCAAATCTATCTTATGCATTAATAAGACATCATCTCTTCCTAACATTCAACCACATACAAAGTTACATGCAATGCAAAGTCAAATGACAACACTATCATAAAATCACAAGCATCTTCAATGAATAAGTATGAGAACAAGGGAAAATTATGTTAAGGCCTAAAAATTAAAACTTCATGTGACCTAACCTCACGTATCATTTCTATTATGTATTGACCCTAAATACAATTAGTTTTGGTGGTTTAGCCCCTATTTATCCTACCCAAGAAGAAAATCTAAAAAGATTTCAAAAATACCCTTCTTTTTCTTCCTCATCTACCCCCCTCCCCCCTCCCTCATGGAGATCATAGCTATGGTAAGATTTCCCCCTCTCAAGATCATAGCTATGGTAAGATTTTCCCCTCTTCCTCTCTTTTGCCAACTCCACCGTCAATGTCCACACCGAGCAAACATGCCTCCTCAAAATCGCCTATGAACTCCTCTCCTCTATCCTCCATCATTCCTATCAAACAAATCTCATGGTTAGACTATGATAATCATATTTTTATTACAATTTTAGATCCTCATTATCTATTTTACATGAATAAATATACCATTAATAATTATTGTTAGCTTAGTTTGCACATAAATGAATGAAAATATAAATAAATATTATTAAATGTAAAAACCCCTTAAAAATCTCTCTTCTCTATTTTGTAGCATGAAAAAAAAGAGGAAAATGATTAAAGCCCAAAGAGCAAAGCCCATAAAAAAATACACCAAGGAAATCAAACGTGGACTTGGTTGCAAATAGTTGGAATGAATTGGGTTTTTACGCAAAGCTTTGAATTGATTCTCATGACCGAATTTGATTGCTGCATGTTCAAATATGGCCGGACTTGATTTTGAAGCATTGAAGACCGGACTTTGGAAAAAAAAATCAAGCAAATGATGGCCCATCAACAAAGAATTCAGCCAAGGGCCGCTGCAGAGATTGATGAAGACAAGCAGCTGCAGATTATGTAAATCAAATGCATTATGTGACCGGACTTGGATTGCTGCTGAGAGTTGAATCAAATGGGCCGGAAAATTTGATTTTGAAAATCAAGTGAATCACATGGACTTGGATTGCTGCTGAGAGTTGAATCAAATGGGCCGGATTTTCTCCAAAAATCGTGGACCTGCTGCATTGTTAAATGAAGACCGGACCTAGGATTGGATTTTGCAAGAAAATCATTGTTGAAAATCAAATGAATGGGGACCAGACTTGGGCTGTAGATTTTAATCACAAAATGGGCCAGAGACTTGGATTTTGATTTTCTTTGAAAATCAAATAAATCATATGGACCTCTTATGATGGGCTAGAGAAGAACAAAAGACAAATTCAAAGGTGGAGATTGTTGCTTGGGGCTCAAGACAAATCTAATGATTCATATTCATTGAAGATTACTATAAATAGGGGTAGAGAGTGAGGGGTTAAGGGTGTGGAAAATTTTGTAAACTCCTTTTGGAGAGGAGGACTACTCTTAATTGAGAAGGCCTTTCAAAAATTGTAACTTTAGTTGCAATTAAATTCTAACTGCCTTTCAAAATTTAGAGTATGCCTACTTAGGGGAGAACGAGTCTTTACCAGTTATCATTTCTTCTGAGTTGACTACCAGTCAAAAGGAAGCTCTCTTAGCTGTTTTAAGAGAGAATAAGGAAGTCATTGGATGGACCATGGCTGATATCAAAGGGATTAGTCCAACCATTGTTCAACACCGAATCCATTTGATAGATGATGCCAAACCTACTAGAGATGCTCAACGTAGGTTAAACCCAGTGATGAAATAAGCCGTTAGAAAAGACATTCTGAAATGTCTCGATCATAGGATCATTTATCCCATTTCTGATAGTTCATGGGTGAGTCTAGTCCAAGTTGTTCCAAAGAAATCTGGGATCACCGTGATCCAAAATGAGGCTGATGAGTTGATTCCCACTCGAATCCAAATTGGATGGCGGGTCTGTATTGACTACAGAAAACTCAACTTAGCCACTCGGAAAGATCACTTCCCTCTTCCTTTCATTGACCAAATGTTAGAACGTTTAGCAGGACATGAGTTCTATTATTTTCTAGATGGATATTCAGGTTGCAATCAAATCCCTATCACTCCAACCACCTTCACTTGCCCGTATGGAACATTCGCATACCGACGCATGCCCTTTGGACTGTGTAACGCACCAGCCACATTCCAACGCTGCATGATCAGTATTTTCTCCGACGTGGTAGAGCGATTTCTCGAAATTTTCATGGATGACTTTTTCATTTTTTGTGACACATTTTCCCAATGTTTGCATCATCTTAAACTGGTCCTAGAACGGTGTAGGGAGAAAAATCTGACTCTCAATTGGGAGAAATGTCATTTCATGGTCAAACAAGGCATTGTCTTAGGACATGTAGTTTCGAATAGGGGAATCGAAGTGGACAAAGCTAAGGTAGATCTCATTTCCAATCTCCCTCCTCCCAAAACAGTCAAAGATGTCAGATCGTTTCTTGGTCATGCTGGTTTTTACCGACGTTTCATCAAGGATTTCAGCAAAATTGCTAGATCCTTGACCAACCTTTTAGCCAAGGATACATCATTTGTCTTCTCCCCCGACTGCCTCAAAGCTTTCGAATATCTGAAAAAGGAGCTAACCACAGCTCCTATCATTCATGCACCGGACTGGACCTTACCATTCGAACTGATGTGTGATGCATCTGATTCTGCAATCGGTGCTGTTTTAGGACAACGGTTTGATGGAAAACCGCATGTGATCTACTACGCCAGTAGGACTCTGAATGATGCCCAGCAAAACTACTCTGTCACAGAGAAAGAGTTTTTAGCTGTTGTCTTTGCCTTAGAAAAATTCAGGTCTTACCTCATCGGTTCTTTAACCAAAGTTTTCACAGATCATGCCGCACTAAAGTATCTTTTGACTAAAAAGGATGCTAAAGCACGGCTCATTACATGGATTCTCCTTCTTCAAGAGTTTGACATTCAAATTCTTGACAGAAGGGGAACAGAGAACCCCGTAGCAGATCACCTCTCTCGACTCCCAAATGCACCAACATCAACCGTTCCAATCAATGAACATTTTCCAGATGAACAACTCCTAGAAATCCAATCTGTTCCCTGGTTCGCCGACATTGTGAACTACATAGTCATGAACCAGATCCCTTCTCATTGGTCCAAACAGGATAGATCCCGTTTTCTCTCCCAAGTAAAATACTTTTACTGGGATGATCCATATCTGTTCAAATACTGTCCTGATCAGATCTTTAGGAGGTGTGTTCCCACTGAAGAAACTAGGAGTGTTATATCCTTTTGTCATGAGCAAGCATGTGGGGGCTACTTTGGCCCATGAAAAACAGCTAAAAAAATTCTCCAATCTGGGCTATACTGGCCCACTCTTTTCAAGGATTCATATGAGTTTTGCAAAACTTATAACCGCTGTCAGCTTTTAGGGAAGGTCACTAGAAGAAATATGATGCCCTTACAACCCATCTTATCCGTTGAACTTTTTGATCTGTGGGGTATCGATTTCATGGGACCATTTCCAAATTCCTTTGGAAATGTCTACATTCTAGTAGCCGTTGAATACATGTCAAAATGGGTTGAGGCGGTAGCTTGCAAAACTAATGACAACAAGGTCGTTGTCAAGTTTTTGAAAGAGAACATTTTTGCCCGGTTTGGAGTACCTCGAGCGATCATCAGTGATAACGGTACACATTTCTGTAACCGTTCTTTCGAGGCTTTGATGAGGAAATATTCAATCACACACAAATTGTCAACTCCTTATCACCCCCAAACCAGTGGACAAGTAGAGGTCACAAACAGGCAGATCAAACAAATCTTAGAAAAAACAGTTAATCATAACAGAAAAGATTGGTCTGTAAAATTATGTGATGCTCTGTGGGCGTATAGAACAGCTTTTAAGGCCAATTTGGGGAGTCACCTACCAGTAGAGTTGGAACATCGAGCAATGTGGGCAATAAAACAGTTGAATTTTGACTCAGACTCAGACGATAAGAACATGTTGCTCCAAATAAATGAGTTGGAAGAAATTAGAAATGATGCATACATAAACTCAAAAATTTACAAAGAGAAAACAAAAATTTTTCATGACAAATCAATTTTGCGAAAAAATTTCTCTCCAGGACAGAAAGTTTTATTGTACAATTCAAAAATGCATCTTTTTCCGGGAAAATTAAGATCAAGATGGACTGGTCCATTTTTTGTTAAACAAGTTTTTCCACATGGAGCTGTCGAGATAGAAAATCCTAAAAATGGTAATATTTTTAAAATAAATGGTCAACGTCTGAAACCATTTTTAGAATTTTCTACGCTCGGAGAGGAAGAGGTGTTGGTTCTTCATGAACCTCATTATCTATAAAAAAAAAAAAAAAACTAATTTTTCTTTTGTTTCTGACCTCATTATCTATAAAAAAAGAAAAAATTAACAATAAAAATAAAAATAAAAATAAATAAAAAATAAAAATAAATTTTTTTTCTCTTATTTGATTTCTTCATCCTCATACTAATAGTATTTGCAGATCCTTATCATCATTGTCGACCGAACAAATGTAAGTTCTTCAATTCTTATCTGCTTTACTTTGTGCATCAGCGAATTTGCATTGAGGACAATACAAAATTTAGGTGTGGAGGTGAGAAGTACATATTTTCCTCTTTATTTTACCTTTTTAGTTATATTTTTCTTTCTTTTTGTTAAAAAAAATTATAAAAATATTGTCACTTGCCAAATTAATAGAGTTAAGTAATAATTGATCAAATTGATAGATTTTAAATTTTCTAATTCTTAGTTAGTGACATATTCAAGTTCACCTTTTATGATAACTCCAAATAAAATTCTTAAGAAATGATTTTTCAACTAGTATACTTTACTTAAGTCTTACCTTAGATTTTTAATTAAAAATAATGAAATTTTTGCATGCTTAACTTAGAGTTGAAAATATTTTTTCAAGTTATCTTAATTTACACAAATTTTTTTAAAAGACTATATATACTTACACATACATATATTAAAAAAAAACTAACATTATAAAAGAAGAGTGCGAAAAATGGGCACCACAAAAAAAAACTCTTAAATTCAAGGTGATTCTATCTTATAAAGCCTAAGTTGACTGAGCAATTAAGCCCAAGGAGTATCTCTATACTTAATGACCTAAGCCCAATTGGGTTGGGATTCATTGGCCCAAAACTCGTTAAATGGTCACTTAGAAAGCCCGTTAAAATAGAAAACAATCACCAAGAATTAGAGAGTGGAAAAAATATACATATATATAACACTAACAATTGTTTTTATATATTGTTGTTTTGTATATATGGTCTTGAAAAACAATTTTTGATCAAGAGACTTGAAAGTTATTTAAAACAAAGAGTTGGCATGTTCTTTTCAAAACTTTTTAATTAAATTTCTAAGATTTGACTTGGTTTTGTATTGCTATAATGAAAAAGATTTTCTAGGGGATTTACATTGGAGTTATATATAAAAACGTTTTCTTGATTATTAACTAGCTTCAATTAGAATGTTTAAATATATCAAGGAAAATCTGTTATTTACTGACTTATTTAACTTGGCAAGTTGACCGAATTTTGTGGGTATATTCACTGCAAACCCTCACGAGACTACAACTCGTCCACTAGGGTAACCTAGGGGTTTAAAGGCTTGTTGTATGCGCTAAATACAACCGCGATTCCTGCGAAAGTGAGTTAGGATTTTCTTTTTATTTTCTTTGCTAGAGGACTAGCAAAAGTTTAGGTGTGGGGGTATTTGATAATCACATTTTATTACAATTTTATACCCTCATTATCTATTTTATATGAATAAATATACCACTAATAATTGGGCTTTTCTGTTAATTGGCAGGTTATGATGAATAAATCTCAAACTCCAATATCTCAACAAAAACCCTTGATTTAATGAAGGCCCATATGAAGCCAAAAGCGATTCTTTCAAATAATTTGCAACAGCCCAAATGGAAAATCAAGAAAAAGCCAAGCCCAAAGTACAGCCAAGCGCCAAGACACAAGCGCCAAAGCAAGAGAGTTCTTGGGCGGACAGCACAGGAGAAGAGGCAGGCATCGATGGCCTGGCATCGATGGAGGGCTATCGGATGGCCACGCATCGATGGCTTGTATGGCGATGGCCCGGGCATCCGATACCCCTATACGATGCGGGTATCGATACGCGACGGTCCCAGGGCCAGTTAGCAATGCCAATGCTTGATTTTCTGTTGGTTTTTGATAAGATTGAATCGCAATAGGCTCTCAATCACTGATGTTTAGCTATAAATAGGGGTAGAGAGTGAGGGGTTAGAGGTGTGAAAATTTTGTAAACTCCTTTTGGAGAGGAGGGCTACTCTTAATTGAGAAGGCCTTCCAAAAATTGTAACTTTAGTTGCAATTAATAAAAATAATTTTTTCCTCTTTAAATTTGTTCTTTCTCCTCTTTGTTGAATGATGAGGATGGAGATGAAGAGCAATTTGAAGGTTTGCATTTCTTTTCTCTTTTATTTCTTTTTAGTAATTTCTTTATTATTGCTTATTAGTTAGATTTAAATTCATGCTTGTAGTGTAGATTTATTTTCTTGTCTTTTTTATTTCTTTTTGCACTTTAATTTGTAGAATAGATTTATTTTCTCGCATTTAATTTTTGTAATATATTTTGTAGTGTAGATTTTTATTTTCTTTGTAGTTAGATTTATTTCTTGTTCATAGTTTAGATTTTTCTTTTCTTTTTATTTTTGTAATTAGTTCTTTTTCTTGTTTTTATTTCTTAAAGATGTGAATTTAATTCTTGTAGGAAGTTTAGAATTATATGAAACTAGTCTAATTTCCTTTATATTGTATGAATTATTCTCTTGCACTTAAAATGTTCATGTTTAGGATAATCAACTAGAGAACTAATCGGTAGAAGAAGAATTTGATAATCTATGCTTATCTTAAATGGTTTGATAGGTTATGCTTATGAATTCTAGGATTATTATCATGTTGTTGTTCTTATCATGAATAGTGATTTTAACTTAGATGATAATTTGATAGGTTACACTTTCCTTAAATGGTTTGATAATCTATGCTTAATAAATCTAAGTTGAAATATGATAAAAAGAGAATAGTTTATATTTTGTAATTGAAATTGGTTAGTGGATTATATTCTAGATTTCTTACCTCTTTTGAATCCTTCATCTTAACTTTCTTAAATTTTCTTTTCATTTTTGGTTTTATTTCTTGATTTTATTAATTCATATTTCTTGCCTTGTGATTTCATTTATTCTTTAATTCTTCCTTCTCTCCTCTAAAATTCAATTTATTATCTTTTGCATATATTCATAACAATCACTCAACAAAATCACATTCACACTTATTCTTTATTCCTAATTGTCACGCACAAAATATAAGAACCAAGTTTAATAATCTCTTAAAATCACCTTCTTCGTGGGATCGATATCTTTTTATACTATAACTTGATAAATTGTGCACTTGCAATTTTGGTACATAATTATGCCGCATCAAGTTTTTGGCGCCGTTGCCGGGGAAGGTGCTAAAATAGGATTTTATTAACTTGATTCTTTAACTTGTGTATTTTTCTTGTGAAGGAACCGCTTGGAGCTTGAAAATCTTGGATTGAAGATCAAGAATTTGGAGCATTGCTTTCGGGTAAGTCTTCTTTCTAGTTTTCAATTCCACCCTCTTTAGCTAGCTTCACAATTAGAGACAATTAGGATTTAAAAAAAAAATTCATTTTTTGTTGACCATAATAAAATCCATCTTTCACTTAGATATTAACTAACAAGATAATAAACTCAAACAATTTTCCCCTTCTCACTTTTGATTATTGTTGACCATAAAAAAAATATAAAGATTTTCTTTTTACCATCCTTTTTAGTCGCTTTTAATTTCTAGGGTTGCATTTCATATAGTGTAGGAATTCACCAAAGTGATTGTAGCACTTGATTTGGCACACACTTAAATCATTCTTAAGGGCAAAACCCCAATCAAGATAAGGTAAGGGATTTCATCACCCTTTCCTTAGCCCACAAATCACTAATTCCTCACTTCACAAACCCAAGCCTTCTAAAACTCATTAGACGTTGGCCCCTAAGGATTCGAGCTCAATAAGGAACAAGAAATCCTTAAGTGAACGGTTTAAGTTTTCTCAGAATAGTTGGTGTCTAAGGCAAGGTTTAGGGGTTGCGTAAAGCGCTCCGCAAGGAAAGAGGTACTTAATTGATCTTTGATCACCCTCTAGTACTATCCTTACCTGGCTAACTACCTGGGTAAAACTTTGATCTTTTCACTGTAGGAATTTTTGGTTAGGAGCTGGTCTAGTGGAGTTAGGCTAAACCCTAGAGTTAGAGTTGATTGAAAAGTGATTGCCTTGATTTGTTTTAGTTAGGATTTTTCTTTTTCTTAATCTTCTCATATTAAAAAAAACTAATTTTCTTTCTTTCTTTAAAAAAAAAATACTAATTTTCTTTCTTTCCTTCCTTTAAAAAAAATTAATTTTCTTTCTTTCCTTAAAAGAAAAAAAAAACTATCTTTTTTTTTTTTTTTAACTAATTTTCTTAAAAAAAAAACTAATTTTCTAAAATTCTTTCCTTAAAAAAAAACTAATTTTCTTTAAAAAAAATTTTTGTTTTGGTGTATGCAAATTTGGGTTCGGGATAATTTTCATCGCTTAATCCGTGTTGAACCAATCCAAGAAATGGCAAATCAACCAGTTCTTCAGGATATGTGTTACCCCACCAGAAATGCAATTCCATCTTGCATAAGACTCCCCGAAGTAAATGGAGCAAATTTCGAGCTTAGACCGCATTTCATTAACATGCTTCC
This sequence comes from Asparagus officinalis, assembly GCF_001876935.1. NCBI lineage: Eukaryota > Viridiplantae > Streptophyta > Magnoliopsida > Asparagales > Asparagaceae > Asparagus > Asparagus officinalis. Next base: position 64,508,951 of record NC_033800.1, on the reverse strand, counting down.
CAAATTCCTAGGTAATGAAACAGAAGATGCATATATATTTATCTCGGAATTTGAGGAAGTATGTATTATGATTAAAATGAGGGAATTAACTGAAGATGCGATTAAGCTTAGATTTATTCCATTTGCTCTAAAGGACAAAGCTAAAAAATGGCTGTACAGCTTACCGATAAATTCCATCTCAACTTGGGAGGAATTTGTCACCGGTTTTCTCAAGAAATTTTTCCCTATTCACAAAACGGTAAAGCTTAGGAATAGCATTCAGAATTTTAAAATTGTCCCGGGAGAGCCATTCTGGAAATACTTTGACCGATTTAAAGATCTTTTAATCCAATGTCCTCATCACGGTCTAGAAAAATGGCGATTGTGCCAAGTCATATATGAAGGATTGGACTATTCTTCAAAAACATCTTTAGAATCGATGTGTCAGGGAGATTTTATGAGAAAAAACGCCGATGAAGCTTGGGAATTCCTAGAGAGTTTATCCGAGAAAACAATGCAGTGGGAAAACTGTGATGATAGGGTTTCATCTGTTTCCCAATCTAAGTCTAGTGGTTTTTCCTTAGAGTCAAACATTGCTTCTGAAGCGAAGATGGCGACGATTATGCGGAGGTTAGAAGCCTTAGAAGTTAAGGAACGAGCTCCGGCTCAAATCAATCACATTTCTACCCCGGGATGTCATAACTGTCGGTCTCCTACCCATGTTTCAGAGGAATGTCCTCTTCTAGGAAACAACCACGCTTTAGAACAGATGAACGCTGTATTCCAGCGTCTCAGAAATGATCCATTTTCTCCAACCTACAATCCAGGTTGGAGAAATCATCCTAACTTTGCTTGGAACCAAGGAAACTCTCCCGGAAATCAAAACTTCATTCCCGCGTCAAACCCACAATTCCCGAGGGGAAACATTGTCCCGTTCAATGCACCGAACAATTTTTCTAATCCACCTTTTCCAAACCAACATCCTCATCCTCACCAGCCTACAAATTAATCAAATTCCGATCATGACAAACGTTTAAGTGTCTTAGAAAAGGGTTTAGAAGCTATGATCAAAGCTTCTACACAAACTACCAACATGTTGACCCAATCATCCACCACTCTAAATTCTTTCATGCAAACCACCGGCCAAGTGCTCAACTCAAACACTCAAGCCATAGCCCGGTTAGAAACCCAACTTGGGCAACTAGCCGCTGCCGTGAGTGAGAGAGAAAAAGGAAAATTCCCTAGTCAACTTGTTGCAAACCCTAAAGACACTGGATCCAGTTCCAACAATCCAGCTCAACTGAATGCAATTCACACTCTGCGATCAGGAAAACAAATAGACAATCAGGTTAGGATGCTACCGGATCAAACCCCTTCTCCTATTCAAAACACTCCTTCTGATGAAACAATTCCTTCCGATGACCAAAATGCTGAACTTGAGATTGAGCCTGATCTAGATACGTATAGGCCCGTTGCCCCCTTTCCAGATAGACTCAAACCTAGGGAAAACTCCCCGCAGGTTGAGAAAATCCTAGAAACATTCAAACAGGTCAAGATCAACATCCCTCTCTTAGATGCAATCGAACAAATCCCCTCTTATGCAAAGTTCTTGAAGGACTTATGCACTAAGAAAAGAACTACAAATGTCCCTAAGAAAGTCTTCTTAGCTGCCAACCTCAGTGAAATTTTTTCAAAACCCATGCCGTTGAAATACAAGGACCCTGGTTGTCCCACAATTCCATGCGTCATAGGAAACACTCACATTGATAAGGCACTTTTAGACTTAGGAGCCAGCGTCAACCTCCTTCCTTATTCAGTCTATCAACAGCTAGGTGTAGGAGAACTTAAACCTACAAGATGCACTCTACAGTTAGCTGATAGATCTGTAAAAATTCCCAAAGGAGAGGTAGAGGATGTTCTGATCAAAGTTGGAGAGTTCATTTTCCCTGTTGATTTTATTGTCTTGGAAACGCAACCCGTTTCCAATCTCAAAAGTCAAATCCCCGTCATTCTAGGAAGACCGTTCTTAGCTACCTCAAATGCTTTGATAAATTGTAGAACCGGTCAGATGAAATTATCTTTTGGGAATATGACTGTTGACCTCAATATCTTCAACTTAGGGAGACAGCCTAGTGATCCATCTGATGAACCCATGGAAGTGAATTTCATTCAAGGAATATCCAGTGAACAACAAGAGGGAGAGTGTGAGTCTGATTCAAATGCATCTGATTTAATGATTGAGGAGCTTTCTGATGACGAACTAGAGATAGAACCGCTGATCAATCATGTTTTTGCTGTTGGCTGGCAACGAGAACCTTTAGAGATAGAACCCCGAGTCCAGCTTCGTCCATCTATGGAGGAACCCCCTAAGTTAGAGTTCAAACCTCTACCCGAAAATTTAGAGTATGCCTACTTAGGGGAGAACGAGTCTTTACCAGTTATCATTTCTTCTGAGTTGACTACCGGTCAAAAGGAAGCTCTCTTAGCTGTCTTAAGAGAGAATAGGGAAGCCATTGGATGGACCATGGCTGATATCAAAGGGATTAGTCCAACCATTGTTCAACACCGAATCCATTTGATAGATGATGCCAAACCTACTAGAGATGCTCAACGTAGGTTAAACCCAGTGATGAAAGAAGCAGTTAGGAAAGATATTCTGAAATGTCTCGATCATGGGATCATTTATCCCATTTCTGATAGTTCATGGGTGAGTCCAGTCCAAGTTGTTCCAAAGAAATCTGGGATCACCGTGATCCAAAATGAGGCTAATGAGCTGATTCCCACTCGAATCCAAACTGGATGGCGAGTATGTATTGACTACAGAAAACTCAACTTAGCCACTCGGAAAGATCACTTCCCTCTTCCTTTCATTGACCAAATGTTAGAGCGTTTAGCAGGACACGAGTTCTACTGTTTCCTGGATGGATATTCAGGTTACAATCAAATCCCTATCGCTCCAGAAGATCAGGAGAAAACCACCTTCACTTGCCCGTATGGAACATTCGCATACCGACGCATGCCTTTTGGCCTGTGCAATGCACCGGCCACATTCCAACGTTGCATGATCAGTATTTTTTCCGACATGGTAGAGCGATTTCTCGAAATTTTCATGGATGACTTTTCCATTTTTGGTGACACATTTTCCCAATGTTTGCATCATCTTAAACTGGTCCTAGAACGGTGTAGGGAGAAAAATCTGACTCTCAATTGGGAGAAATGTCATTTCATGGTCAAACAAGGCATTGTCTTAGGACATGTAGTTTCCAATAGGGGAATCGAAGTGGACAAAGCTAAGGTAGATCTCATTTCCAATCTCCATGGTTCGATGACATTGTGAACTACATAGTCATGAACTAGATCCCTTCTCAATTGTCCAAACAGGATAGATCCCGTTTTCTCTCCCAAGTAAAATACTTTTACTGGGATGATCCATATCTGTTCAAATACTGTCCTGATCAGATCTTTAGGAGGTGTGTTCCCACTGAAGAAACTAGGAGTGTTCTATCCTTCTGTCATGAGCAAGCCTGTGGGGGCCACTTTGGCCCGAGAAAAACAGCTGAAAAAGTTCTCCAATCTGGGCTGTATTGGCCCACTCTCTTCAAGGATTCATTTGAGTTTTGCAAAACCTGTAACCGCTGTCAGCTTTTAGGAAAGGTCACTAGAAGAAATATGATGCCCTTACAACCCATTTTATCCATTGAACTTTTTGATTTGTGGGGTATTGATTTCATGGGACCATTTCCAAATTCCTTTGGAAATGTCTACACTCTAGTAGCCGTTGAATACATGTCAAAATGGGTTGAGGCGGTAGCTTGCAAAACTAATGACAACAAGGTCGTTGTTAAAATTTTGAAACAGAACATTTTTTCCCGGTTTGGAGTACCTCGAGCGATCATCAGTGATAACGGTACACATTTCTGTAACCATTCTTTCGAGGCTCTGATGAGGAAATATTCAATCACACACAAATTGTCAACTCCTTATCACCCCCAAACCAGTGGACAAGTAGAGGTCACAAACAGACAGATCAAACAAATCTTAGAAAAAACAGTTAACCATAACAGAAAAGATTGGTCTGTAAAATTGTGTGATGCTCTGTGGGCGTATAGAACATCTTTCAAGGCCAATTTGGGGATGTTACCATACAGATTAGTGTTTGGGAAAGCTTGTCATATACTAGTAGAGTTGGAACATCGAGCAATGTGGGCAATAAAACAGTTGAATTTTGACTCAGACTCGGCAGGTAAAAACAGATTGCTCCAAATAAATGAGTTGGAAGAAATTCGGAATGATGCATACATAAACTCAAAAATTTACAAAGAGAAAACAAAAATTTTTCATGACAAATCAATTTTGCGAAAAAATTTCTCTCCAGGACAGAAAGTTTTATTATACAATTCAAAATTGCATCTTTTTCCGGGAAAATTAAGATCAAGATGGACAGGTCCATTTATTGTCAAACAGGTTTTTTCACATGGAGCTGTCGAGATAGAAAATCCTAAAAATGATAACATTTTTAAAATAAATGGTCAACGTCTGAAACCATTTTTAGAATTTTCTACGCTCGGAGAGGAAGAGGTGTTGGTTCTTCATGAACCTCATTATCTATAAAAAAAAGTTCTTTTATTTCTTAAAAAAAAGAAAAGAAAAAAAAGAAAAAAACATAACAAAAATTTGAATAAGTAACATAGGTAAAAACATAAAAAAAAATAAAAAAATAAAAAAAAATAATTACTTACAATTTTCTCTTATTTGATTTCTTCATCCTCATACTAACAGTAATTGTAGATCCTTATCATCATTGTCAACCGAACAACTGTAAGTTATTCAATTTTATCTGCTTTACTTTGTGCTTTAGCGAATTTGCATTGAGGACAATGAAAAATTTAGGTGTAGGGGTGAGAAAAACATATTTTCCTCTTTATTTTACCTTTTTAGTTATATTTTTCTTTCCTTAGAGTTAAGTAATAATTGATCAAATTGGTAGATTTTAAATTTTCTAATTCTTAGTTAGTGACATATTCAAGTTCACCTTTTATGATAACTCCAAATAAAATTCTTAAGAAATGATTTTTCAACTAGTATACTTTACTTAAGTCTTACCTTAGACTTTTAATTAAAAATAATGAAATTTTTGCATGCTTAACTTAGAGTTGAAAATATTTTTTCAAGTTATCTTGATTTACACAATTTTTTTTAAAAGACTATATATACTTACACATACATATATTAAAAAAAAACTAACATTATAAAAGAAGAGTGCGAAAAATGGGCACCACAAAAAAAAACTCTTAAATTCAAGGTGATTCTATCTTATAAAGCCTAAGTTGACTGAGCAATTAAGCCCAAGGAGTATCTCTATACTTAATGACCTAAGCCCAATTGGGTTGGGATTCATTGGCCCAAAACTCGTTAAATGGTCACTTAGAAAGCCCGTTAAAATAGAAAACAATCACCAAGAATTAGAGAGTGGAAAAAATATACATATATATAACACTAACAATTGTTTTTATATATTGTTGTTTTGTATATATGGTCTTGAAAAATAATTTTTGATCAAGAGACTTGAAAGTTATTTAAAACAAAGAGTTGGCATGTTCTTTTCAAAACTTTTTAATTAAATTTCTAAGATTTGACTTGGTTTTGTATTGCTATAATGAAAAAGATTTTCTAGGGGATTTACATTGGAGTTATATATAAAAACGTTTTCTTGATTATTAACTAGCTTCAATTAGAATGTTTAAATATATCAAGGAAAATCTGTTATTTACTGACTTATTTAACTTGGCAAGTTGACCGAATTTTGTGGGTATATTCACTGCAAACCCTCACGAGACTACAACTCGTCCACTAGGGTAACCTAGGGGTTTAAAGGCTTGTTGTAAGATACTTGAAAGTTATTTAAAACAAAGAGTTAGCATGTTCTTTTCAAAACTTTTTAATAAATTTCGAAGATTTGACTTGGTTTTGTATTGCTATAATGAAAAAGATTTTCTAGGGGATTTACATTGGAGTTATATATAAAAACGTTTTCTTGATTATTAACTAGCTTCAATTAGAATGTCTAAATATATCAAGGAAAATCTGTTATTTACTGACTTATTTAACTTGGCAAGTTGACCGAATTTTGTGGGTATATTCACTGCAAACCCTCACGAGACTATAACTCGTCCACTAGGGTAACCTAGGGGTTTAAAGGCTTGTTGTATGCGCTAATACAACCGTGATTCCTACGGAAAGTGAGTTAGAATTTTCTTTTTATTTTCTTTGCTAGAGGACTAGCAAAAGTTTAGGTATGGGGGTATTTGATAATCATATTTTTATTATAATTTTATATCATCATTATCTATTTTACATGAATAAATATACCATTAATAATTATTGTTAGTTTAGTTTGCACATAAATGAATGAAAATATAAAGAAATATTATTAAATGTAAAAACCCCTTAAAAATCTCTCTTCTCTATTTTGTAGCATGCAAAAAAAAGAGGAAAATGATTAAAGCCCAAAGAGCAAAGCCCATAAAAAAATACACCAAGGAAATCAAACGTGGACTTGGTTACAAATAGTTGGAATGAATTGGGTTTTTACGCAAAGCTTTGAATTGATTCTCATGACCGAATTTGATTGCTGCATGTTCAAATATGGCCGGACTTGATTTTGAAGCATTGAAGACCGGACTTTGGAAAAAAAAAATCAAGCAAATGATGGCCCATCAACAAAGAATTCAGCCAAGGGCCGCTGCAGAGATTGATGAAGACAAGCAGCTGCAGATTATGTAAATCAAATGCATTATGTGACCGGACTTGGATTGCTGCTGAGAGTTGAATCAAATGGGCCGGAAAATTTGATTTTGAAAATCAAGTGAATCACATGGACTTGGATTGCTGCTGAGAGTTGAATCAAATGGGCCGGATTTTCGCCAAAAATCATGGACCTGCTGCATTGTTAAATGAAGACCGGACCTAGGCTTGGATTTGCAAGAAAATCATTGTTGAAAATCAAATGAATGGGGACCAGACTTGGGCTGCAGATTTTAATCACATTTGCAAGAAAATCATTGTTGAAAATCAAATGAATGGGGACCAGACTTGGGCTGCAGATTTTAATCACAAAATGGGCCAGAGACTTGGATTTTGATTTTCTTTGAAAATCAAATAAATCATATGGGCCTCTTATGATGGGCTAGAGAAGAACAAAATACAAATTCAAAGGTGGAGATTGTTGCTTGGGGCTCAAGACAAAACTAATGGCTCATATTCATTGAAGATTACTATAAATAGGGGTAGAGAGTGAGGGGTTAAGGGTGTGGAAAATTTTGTAAACTCCTTTTGGAGAGGAGGACTACTCTTAATTGAGAAGGTCTTTCAAAAATTGTAACTTTAGTTGCGTTGAATGATGAGGATGGAGATGAAGAGCAATTTGAAGGTTTGCATTTCTTTTCTCTTTTATTTCTTTTTAGTAATTTCTTTATTATTGCTTATTAGTTAGATTTAAATTCTTGCTTGTAGTGTAGATTTATTTTCTTATCTTTTTATTTTTTTTGCACTTTAATTTGTAGAGTAGATTTATTTTCTTGTATATAATTCAGCAATTTATTTTGTAGTTTAGATTTTTATTTTCTTTGTAATTAGATTTATTTCTTGTTCATAGTTTAGATTTTTCTTTTCTTTTTAATTTTGTAATTAGTTCTTTTTCTTGTTTTTATTTCTTAAAGATGTGAATTTAATTCTTGTAGGAAGTTTAGAATTATATGAAAATAGTCTAATTTTCTTTATATTGTATGAATTATTCTCTTGCACTTAAAATGTTCATGTTTAGGATAATCAACTAGAGAACTAATCGGTAGAAGAAGAATTTGATAATCTATGCTTATCTTAAATGGTTTGATAGGTTATGCTTATGAATTCTAGGATTATTATCATGTTGTTGTTCTTATCATGAATAGTAATTTTAACTTAGATGATAATTTGATAGGTTACACTTTCCTTAAATGGTTTGATAATCTATGCTTAATAAATCTAAGTTGAAATATGATAAAAAGAGAATAGTTTGTATTTTGTAATTGAAATTGGTTAGTGGATTATATTCTAGATTTCTTACCTCTTTTGAATCATCCATCTTAACTTTCTTAAATTTTCTTTTCATTCTTGTTTTATTTCTTGATTTGATTCATTCATCTTTCTTGCCTTGTGATTTCATTTATTCTTTGATTATTTCTTCTCTAAAATTTAATTTATTATCTCTTGCACATAAATCAAAACAACCACTCATCACAATCACACTTATTCTTTATTCCTAATTGTCACGCACAAAACATAAGAACCATTTCTAATAATCTCTTAAAATCACCTTCCTCGTGGGATCGATATTTTTATACTATAACTTGATAAATTGTGCACTTGTAATTTTGGTACATGTTTATGCCACATCAGACTATTTGCAATTTTACTTATTAGTGGTAGATTAGAGCTTGCCTAGTTTATTTTTAATTGAAATGGATGAGTGAGATTTGGTTTTTTGGAGTAATAACTTAAATGGGTATATGATATGTGGTGGTTTGGAAATTACTTGTAAAGAGTTTGATAAAATACTAAAGAGATATTTGGTTTTTTGGACTATGATAGTAACAGATCATGTGCAAAGAAAATATCATAAAGATCTTGCCACATAATTGCGTGTATGTAAACATCAAAACTAGACAAACATATAATTGTATGGGTTGATTATGAACTGTGAAGGATTAGTTGTGAATCTTAGCTAGCTAATGTTAACTTTACTTATTAGATGTTAAGCTTATAGCATAACTATTAAGTTTATACAATGAATATTAATTTTGAGTGTTGAGTGTTAAGTCTACCCATTTGCTACTAAATTTACCTGCTTCTTGTTAAGCTTAGCTATTAGATGTTAACAGTATAGATTACCAGTTAACTTTAACAAATGAAAGTTAGATAAGTGAATTAACTAAATATATTTTAAAAACTATCAATTTGACAGTTATAGTATAACCTTAACAAGTACACCATAACCTTAACATGTATACTATAACCTTAATAAGTATGACATAACCATTACAGGTACATAACAAGATTAGCATGTATGTCATAAACTTTACCTATATGTTATAACTTTAACAGGTACATTATAATCTTAACATGTATGACCTAATTTTAAAATGTACGTCATTACCTTCATATATATTTCCAACAATATGCTCTTTCATTTGTGAATAATAGCGCTATTCATCTATGAGAACTATTAGTCCCTTGTTGAGTTGATCTGAATGGATAAGTGTGGAGAGAACATGTGACTATTTAATGTTCGTGGAATCTTTCACCACACGAAGGCTGTCACTTTTTATGGCAATCTCATACAATATCTATTTTCTGTAAATTAACATGAGTATTTGTCTTAACCATTAGCATATTCAATGACAATGTAACTATCAACATCTACCTTATCTTTCAATAGCAGTGCGTTAACTAGACCTTGATCCATTTGAGTTTCACTAAAATAATGAAATAACAACACGGCATACTAAGGCTCTGATCCATTTTGAAATCTTCTTTATTTACATGAATCATTCTCTCCCTGGGAGAAAATTTTTGCTTTTATGCACACAGTAGAGAAAAAAAAGATAAATTACTCAAGCAACCCAAAATATAGAAATTAACAAGTTGTGAACTTTTCAAAAAATAAATACTTTTAAGAAAAGATCACTACGTATGCATAAATTATATTTATGATGGTGAAAATGTAGCTTCAGATTTGCACCATTCTCCACTCATTTTTCTGCTATATTCTCTAGATCAATTCCTCATATAGAGTTCATCTTCCTTGAGTGAATATTCAATGTAGAAACGGGGCTGAATAAGATGACATAGGATGCTTAATAGACAATTTCATTGAGGATTGGGACAATCACAAGCTAAATGTGAATACATATATATTATTAACTTTCGGAAAGAAACGTCATATCTTCCAAACTGAAAAGATGAGTTTGACATATTATATATGTAAATTTCCTATCTTACCGAGATGAAGCCAACTAGATTGTTAGATTTCTAAAATCTCATCAGTATCATCAGTTTTTAGCAAAAATTCAAAAATAATTAATATTTTGTTTATTTTTAGTAATAACTTTAGAGTCTATTTTGATTCATGTTGGGCCGATTTGTTTCTTTTATTATAGGGAGTATTTGTAGGATAGAATATAATTTCAATTTTGATTCATGTTGGACCAATTTGTTTCTTTTATTATAGGGAGTCTTTGTATGGTATGAATTGATACTTTCTACTTCTTTCTAATTCTAGTTTCATTAGGAGTCTACCTTATTTTTGAATTTATGAAGAGACATGTAACCCCAAAATTTATAGATCACTTTTACCAATAAAATTTTTTATTAAATTTTTTTCATGGATTCAAAATTATTCGTAGATTCAAAAATTATTTTTTATCGATTCAAAGAGCACCTCTTGGTAGATTTCGAGCTTTATCACTTCGAAGATTGTTCTTTGGGAACCTTAATGCAGATGATTTTCTTGATTAGATTGATGATAGGGAGAGATTTTTTGGGTATTTAAGAATTACAGAAGATCAAAAGTTAAGCGAGCATCATCCCGACTTAAGGCATGAATGCGTTCATTAGTAGAAGCAAAAAATCTGATCATGGGTGAAGATGAAAGAATTATTGAAAGCTTATTTTATTCCTACCTATTATTATGTGTTCTATCTACACTTGAGTTTACACTCTAACGATGATCATGAAAGGATTGAGCAACACTAATCCATCTCTAAGCAAGACCCTAGAGTTGTAAACAACATTAAAGACGAAACAAAGATAGAAGAACCATCTCAAGAGCACAATATCTTTCGCACAAGATGCACTATAATGCAGAAGACTTGTGATGTTATCACTGAGAATAGTAGTAACAAAAATCTTGTCTCTCGATGTATGATGGATAAATTAGGTTTAAAGATAGAGAAACACCCACTTCTTTATAAATCGACTGGATTCACAAGGGCGATGACATGCATGTCAGTGAGATGTGTCAAGTACCTTTTTTCATCAGCCTCAACTATATTGATGAAGTGTTGTGTGATGTTGTTGAGATGAATTTTTATCATATGATTTTAGGTAGGCCATAGCAGTTTGATGTTAGTGTTACCCAGAGAAGAAGAGACAATGCTTAAATCTTTAAAAAGCATGGATGTCGAATTGCACTCATGTCAAGTCCAGAAAAGGAGTCATCCATGATAGAAACTAATGAGAAGAAAAAGTTTTGATGGTAGACAACGAAACTTTAGCCGAAGACTTGAAGTAATTTGAAGAGGTCTAGCCTTAGTTATAATTGGATAAGAAGAACCTTCCCCAATCAAGATTACTCTTGATGTGCAAGCTCCTGTGGCAACTAAGATTCTTTATGTTGATGGTGATATGTCAGTGAAGATGGATATTATGCATGAAGTTTCTGATGCTATTGTGAGTGATAATACACATATTGATGTTGTCCAATTGGATAAGGATATAATAGAAAGCGAAACAATTGATGATATATGTGGCTTACTTGATAGGTAGCCCAAAACAAAGGGGATGGAGTGTGAGAGAAATTCTTCTTTTAAATAAAGAGTGTTAATAATTTTGACAAGATTGAGATGAAACTTTAAGCACAAAAATATAAAAAGCAATAAGCAAAAGATTCCGAGAAGTTTTTTAGGTTATCTGTAGGTCCACATGCCATCAGTCATATAAACATAGTGTGGGAAAGATTCATTTAAAAGTTTGATTCAGAAGAAGCCCTAATTGAGAAGGTAAAACAACAAATAGAGAAAATCCATGCTAAGTGTAGGCACTAATAAATGCCTCGAAACAAAGGAGCATCAAAGCTCACCACAAGCATGACGAGGGTCATTACAATGGCGAACCTTATCTCAAACAACAAAGCTTGTCATTGGAGACAAAGTCTGAAGCTCGTCAATGGAGACGAAAGTCAAGCTCGTCAGTGAAGACAAAACTTATTATTGAAGACGAAGCTCGTCAGTGAAGACGAAGTTCGTCAGAAGAAGTCCATAAGGCTCGTCACACAATTGGACTCAACCATCAAGGATGAAGCTCGTCAGTGAAGATGAAACTTTTCCAAAATACAAGCTCACCACAGTGTGAATTTGTTTTGACAGACGAACCTCGCTGCGCATCGAGGCTCGTCTCATCAGACGAACCTCACCACACAGAGAGGCTCGTCCCACTACATGAAGTTTGATTGTAATAGTCTTGAAGACCCAGTCAGCTCACGTAGGCTAAATTCAGGGAGTCGATTATACCCATATACCATGAGTTCAGCACATAACTGATGTGCTAAAGGCCTATAAATAGCCTCCAGCAGCTACAAAGAGGCCAACTTTGGATCATTTGGCAACTCTTGCATTCAAGCTTGAGATTCGAACCTCAGTTCTCACAGTCTAAAGTCAACGGCAGCCATCAACAGCCACTTAAGCATTGTTTAAGAGACTAATTCCTCTTTGAATCCAAGCAATCTTGTTCTGATCATCAACGCGAAGCAAGCTAGACTCAAGCATCGATTGAGGCATCCTTCCGCCACTCAGAACCCATGTTAAACAAAGGAGAGGTCAAACCAACCTTCTTCTCTTCTGTAATTAATTAAGAGTGATTGTAACGAGACTCTTACCATGTGATAGAGTATTTTTCCAAAGGTAATACAATTAAAGGAATCAATCATTTTTTTAAGACCTTACAAAAGATGGCAACCACATCGGGAGACGTCATTCTCTCTGATGAAATGATGGTGGCATAATCACATAAGATTACGGTTGGAACTAAAATCGAGACTATTGTAATCGATTTCGACTAGTCTAAGTACTAGGAGTTCCTCTCCTCTCATACTACAAGTCCTTTAAAGGCACACAAGTGCCGCAGAGTCTCTTATGAGACTTTATCCCACTCGGCTTCTGATGATTCAACTCGAGTCAGCCTTGAGGAGAAATCTCTACCTCTGAATGTCGAGGGTTTGAAAACTAGCCGTCAAACTAAAAGGTGGGTTGTTAAGCAACCTCACCAAACATTGGCTACTGTAGAATCCACTGCTGATCTGCTTTAAAGGAGGGCGAGACAACATCGAAACCAGAATCAGGCTCGCCACAGAGACCGAGCCTTGGTCTCTTTGGATGATTTCAACTATAGGCCACAAGAAGATGTGTCTAAAGCTTGTAAGACAGTCGAGACTAAACTAACCGAGGTTTTTCAAAATGACAAGCCTCGTCTAAGCATCCAAGTGTGCTCTGATGACGAACCGTATTTTTAACATGGAGCTCGTCCAAAACAACCAGTACAAGTTCGCCCTGCTGGCCAAAATCAGGCCTGCTGAAATGACGAATCTCGCCTTCAGTGCAGAACTAGCATCATTGCTGAGCCACGGTCAGGTGGCCAAGTTCAGGTTTAACCCCAATGGTAAGCTCCTCCGTCGAACCAAGTTCGCCCGATTGACGAGCCTCGCATCAAGCATGATGTTCGTTTAATAAATCAGACTCGTCAATCTCTAATACTTGGAGATTCTTGTACGTGTGTTAGAAAGCTCCCTGTGTTAACAAGGGGTGGCCCAGCTACTGATCTCTGTGACTATTTGGTTCGTAAGCACAGTATGAACCAGATGAAATCTCAATGCAATTGTGAGAAGCTCATCTCCACAGTACTCTTCCAATGCCAGTGAGGGAGACCATTACCCAAGTCTTCGGTTTTTGAATGATTGTTGGGATTATTGGAAACCCCGTCATCCAGAAGAAGACGCTTTCATCCCAGAAGACGAAAGTGCAAGAACGAACTTGCTAAGGTTATAGTTAACATGGTTAGCAAGGGAAGGGAAAATCCCTAGCTGATTCATGTGACTCCTCTGACACTAAGTTCTATCCGAGGATGAAGGGAGTGCCCATCGGAGGGGATGGTGTCTATCAACACACCCTGTACCCGTACCCGTACTGGCTCGAGGATGATATTGGATTATCGGTGTTTAGCAGGTGTCTATGACAATGCTGATAGAGAACCTGACAATTTAGCCATTGCCACATCCCAAGCATCTAGCACTGATCAGAGTGAGTGGGCAAATGCTCATATGGCTGGAGGTGCAGAGGACTTGGCGAAAAAGCTAGAAGAACATCAAGTTATTCTTTTCCAACAGTAAGAAACTATCGCGCTCATGAGGGAGACGATAGATAAACTCACTAAGGAAAAGGAGAAAAAGAAGAAGAAAATTGCCAGTGAAGCTTTAGGATATGGATATCGATGACCTCCACCCAAAACTAGAGGATCTAGCCGTCGAATTCAAGAGGGCGCCGATACAGATGATGAAGATGAAAAAATTGTAAGAATTCAAAATGAATCATCAGAAGCAGAGTCTAATCCTTTGTGACGCTCCTGGTTTCACACAAGGTTGCAATCCAAGGTGAACCCAAGGATGTCAAACCTACCATGCATCCACACTATGCAATAACACGTTTCACTATCACAGTAATATCTCTCTAGTGAAAATCAACGATAAGTGTAGGTACAAAATAGGAAAATAAAGATAATAATACAATAGACATGATATCGAAAAGAGATAACCAAATAATCATGTTCTAACTGAATGAAGTATAACTGATATACTGAATCAAATGTAAAATATCTCTATACATAGAATCAAATGACATAGTACTAAGGCACTCAGCCTTTACAAAATGAAATACAACTCTAAAAGTCAGAGAATAAACTATAAATTGTTGTGGAGCTCTAAATAACTACTAATAATATAAGATGGAAGCTAAACTATGCCTCCATCAACCTATGACTCTCCGTATGCATGGTTCGCTGCCTGAAAAGAGGGGAAACAACGAGTGTTAAAGCTCTAGCGAGATCATCTCCACCGCTCCCAGGGAGAGGGGGTTAGGAGTATATATGAAAATAAGTTAGTACATATATAAAACCATTTATCTTGAACTAAGAGGAATTGAGATTTTGAAATTCACAACACGAGAATTAGTACATCGAGAGAAATAATCCAAACAAGGAAACCCTCATGTATATACCATGTCTCAATTTGTGAATCGCTAAATCCCAACTCCAGAGTCCTAGGAATGAAACAGTAAATAAAAGAAAAACAACTCCAAACTTTATCAATGCAAGTCACATCAAATCCTCATACTGCCCTCAGGTAGTTGGCACAATTACAAGGATAAACATCCGGTAACGTGAAGCTCGCATGAAATATATCATATAGAACAACCTCAAAATCATACCCTACTTTCGGGTAACTAACATGAATGAAATATGTACAATGCTCTATGTGAAACATACTAATACACATGAGTGAACTACGTTCATAAGAAATCTCTGCTTAAGACCCAAGCTATTAAATATTTCACAATATTATCTCTTACAAAGTTTTATAGCTCATCTCATCATCATGCGGAATGGACGACATGTTCAAGTATCCTAAGAAATTACGCTTACTAGCCTCATCGCATCAACTTGTCCTTATACAAACTATCTAACTAAAATTCTAAAGGAATATGAAATACATCAATCAAGTAGGAATGGAAAGTGCAAAAAAACAAACTGAAAGGAATAATTAAGCTTCGGCTTCTTTTTCTGCTCCGTCTACAAAGCACTCCTTTGAACTACTCTGACTCTGGCATGTCTCCAAGCTGGACCTGTTCATCCTCTAAATCTGACGTACACCAAAGAAAACAGATATACGTCAGCGTGCATGGCACACGGTAAGATCCCACAAAAAAATAGAATGGTCGAATGACTAATGCGATTACCGATGCAACAGAAATGAGAAGGAAACATGCAACTGAAAATCTAACAAAATCAACATGCAATCCACTACTAAATTATAATAATCATAAGGCCAACAACATACCATAACAGAGTCGAGTACTAGCTATCCTAAAATAGATCACAGGTCCATTTCTCACATAGATTTATCGTTCATATTCTCGGATAAATGACTGTTCGCATATCCCTTGCGTGCATCCAATATCACTACACAAACTTAGTCAGAGGACTACACGCAATCCGTTTTTAGCCTGGTCCGAACTCAAGCTAAACTCGAGTGAATATCAAACTTACTGACCAAAGTGACTAAACAAACTTCACTTTGACCGAACAAATGAACCCCAGTGCTACAGAAACTCATTGGTGCGAGCCTGGAAGATACATCAACAGCTATATCCGAACACATGAACAAAGACTTTTTCATCCCAACTCTTCTTGTTTTTCTAAGTCAACATAACACATGTCTCTAGGTCATGCAAGACCACTACGGTTATGACTACTAACAGTTTTCAATATTCACAACAAGAAATAACAAATACGACTGATCATGTACAATAATATCATGGCATATCAGGTAGTCAAAATTAAGAGTCATAAATTTATGAACAACTAACTACGTAATTCAGAAAATAATCTTTTTCACAAGACAATTTATTTTAAATTATTTCTTATTATAATTAATCTAAAATAATTCATTTTCCAAAATAATTTCCTTTAAATTATTTATAATTATTCTAAAATTATTTTTTTCAAAATAAATTCTTTTAAATTATTATAATTATCTAAAATGATTCTATTGCCAAAAAAATTATTTTAAATATCACAATTATCCTAAAAATGATTCTTTTGCCAAAATAAATTATTTTAATTCATAATAATTATTCTAAAATAAATTCTTTTAATTCATAATAATTATTCTAAAATAATATTTAAAATAAATATTAATTCGAATAATCCTTTTGTAAAATAAATTTCTTAAAAATTATCTTTCACCATAATTATTCTAAAAATAATCTTTTAAAATAATAAATTAACAATTCAAAATAACCTCTTTTGCAAAATAAATTATTTTAAATTATCTATTATAATAATTATTCAAAACTAATCCTTTTCCCAAATTAAATTCTTTTAAGATATTTATTATAATAATTATTTAAAACTTTCCCCTTTTCCAAAATAATTGCTCTTAATTTATTTCTCATAAATAATAATTCTAAAAATCTTTAAAATATTCTTTCTTTTAAAAACATCTCAAAATAACCCTTTTTACAAAATAATTTTTCTTTAAACTATTTATCATATTATCATTATTTAATATTATTCATTAACAAGCCCACATAGTTATCACAATCTTCATACCATAGCATAATCAAATTACAGTCTAGTCCAAGCAAATTCATAATAGGTCTAAAAATTGAAACGACAAGTCAAAGAGAAAGGGATCTTGCCTCGAGGTTTCGTCGAACGTATCGACATTAATGCGGGAGGCTACGTGTGAGGCGACAGCGACAAGCGGGCTGAGGTACGGTAACGAGCAGGGGAAGGGATGGCGCCGCCGGTCGTCAAGGCTTGAGGGTTGAACAGAGATGGGGGAAGACGGAGATGGCCAGAGGTGAGCAGCGAGTCTAGGGGTGGGTGGACTGCTGTCGGTGCTTAGGGAGAGGGACGGCATCGCTGCTGATGGCGGCATAGATCTGGGGAAGGAGGAGGGGTTGAGCGGCGACGAGGAGGGGGCGACACAGGTGTGGGCAGCGGCTAAAAGTGAATTGAAGGGCAGCTGGCTGAGGCGACGACAGCGATGGGTTTGACAGCGCGGGAGGTGGAAGAGGTGGTGAGGTGAGGAGGGGCTCAGGGCTGAGCTGAGGCGGCTCAAATTATGGTGGTTGAGCGGGCTTAGGTGGAGGGGCGGATGCTGGTGGATGTCCGTCGGCAGGTGTGGAAGACTGTGGAACGTCGGCAGTGAAGATCTAGCTCGGGGTGGCGGCTTGGAGGCTTGGTATGGTGTCGAAGCTGGTTTGAGGGATTGTTGGAGGTGAGGAGAGTGGAGTTGGGCGGAGAAGGGAGAATAGGAGGAGGCGGGCGAGCTTGGGTTCGGCGACTTCAGAGGGCGACTGCAAGGAGGTAGTGATGGTGGTTCGGGTTGATGAAGGCGGTGACGCAGGGGAGGTAAGAGCTCGGTGGGGGTTGATGGCGTGGGTGGTCGGCGATGTAGGCGGGGACGGAGGAGATGAATATATGTGGGTTTTGAGGGATTTGGGTTTGAGGGAGGAGTTGATGAAGAAGAAGAAGGGGAGAGAGATCTGAGGGAATTCTCTTGGGAGGAGGGAGAGAGTGAGAGAGGGGATGGGTGGCGGTTATGAAAAATGAGAGAGAGATGAGAGAGGGGAATTATAAATATACTTAGGGTTAGGTTAAAAATAACGAAGAATTAATTAAGAAAAGTAATTAGAGAAAAATTAAAACTAATTAAGAATAAGTAGAAAAATTAACAATAATTTGGGATAAAATTATTATAATTAATACAATACTTATATTAACAAAACAATAATATAACTAATATTAATTGAAAAGTTTTTACCATAACAAGTTAATTTATAATTATCAAAATCATTTAAATAAATATAAAATCGGATTTTTAAATTGTAGAAAATCAAGAAAATATAAATACTCTTTTAAAAATAATAATAATATTTTTGAATATCAAAAAAATTATTTTAAGTAGTATCAAAATTTTACGGTCATTATAGCTCATTAGCCTCCTCGCATCACCATGCGGAATGGATTGCCTCCTCAAATATCATAATCATATCACCATGCGGAATAGACTGCCTCCTTAGACATCCTATAAATACGGCTCATTAGCTTCATCGTATCACCATGTGGAACAGACTACCTCCTCAGACATCCTCATCAACGGTATACCGACGCACCACCTTAGGCGGTACTGAGCTGTGCCTATCAACGGTATCCATACACACATCTATACTATTCTAACTTATCATCTCCTAGTCATGGCAAAACAAAACATAAGGTTACCCATTCCCGAAGGTCTATGCGTATTCGAACCCAACTCGTCCTCCTCATGGACACGCATGTGTTTCATCGTGTGACTCGTACTTTGTGCATGTGAAACATACAAATGTGGAGAAACACAAATACTCAAATCAACAACATTTTGATCGACATAAGTATGTCATCGGTCGATCGGTAAACATCATGCACAAACGTACATATGTAACTTAGCAGGGATTGTTCGACCGACTCCTTTGTTTTGGTCGACCGACCCGAGCCTTACCTGATAAAGCGAGGAGGCTATTCGTTGTACCTATAGGATGCCCGAGGAGGTAGTCCATTATGTACAGTGATGCGATGAGGCTAGTGAGCCGTAATTTCGTAGGATACTTGAACAGGTAGTCCGTTTCGCATGATGATGCAATGAGCTATAAAACTTTGTAAGAGATAATATTGTGAAATATTTAATAGATTGAGTCTTAAGCAGAGATTTCTTATGAACGTAGTTCACCCATGTGTATTAGTATGTTTCACATAGAGCATTGTACAGATTTCATTCATGTTAGTTACCCGAGAGTAGGGTATGATTTTGAGGTCGTTCTAGACAACATATTTCATGCGAGCTTCAAGTTACCGGATGTTTATCATTGTGATTGCGCCAACTACCTGAGGGTAGTGTGAGGATTTGATGTGACTTGTATTGATGAGGTTTGGAGTTGTTTTTCTTTTATTTACTGTTTCATTCCTAGGACTCTGGGGTTAGGATTTAGTGATTCACAATTTGAGACATGGTATATACATGAGGGTTTCCTTTTTTGGATTATTTCTCTCGACTACTAATTCTCGTGTTGTGAATTTCAAAATCTTAATCCCTCTTAGTTCAAGATAGATGGTTTTATATATGCACTAACTTAATTTCATAAGTACTCCTAACCTCCTCCCCCTTGGGGCGGTAGAGATGATCTCGCTAGAGCTTTGGTACTCGTTATTTCCCCTATTTTCAGGCAGCGAGCCAGGCGTACGGAGAGTCGTAGGTTGATGGAGACGCAGTTTAGCTTCCATCTTATATTATTAGTAGTTATTTAGAGCTCCACAATAGTTTATAGTTTATTCTCTAACTTTTAGAGTTGTATTTCATTTTGTAAAGGTTGAGTGCCTTAGTACTAAGTCATTTGACTCTTTGTATCGAGATATTTCACATTTGATTCAGTTTATCAGTTATACTTCATTCAGTTAAAACATGATTATTTTGTTATCTCTTTTCTATATCATGTTTATTGTATTATTATCTTTATATGCCTGTTTTGTACCTATACTTGTCGTTGATTTCCACTAGAGAGATATTACTGTGATGGTGAAACACGTTATTGCACAGTGTGGGTGCATGGTAGGTTTGACATTATTGGGTTCACCTTAGACTACAGCCTTATGTGAAACTAGGAGCGTCACATCCTCACAGGAAAGAACGAGACCAGAAGTTGGACGACTTCCAAAAGCAACTTTATGAATTAAAGCTTCCAAGGAAACTTTAAGGAATTGGGGGTGACTAGACCATATACTGCCGAATTGGACGCTATCCCCTATCCTCCAAAGTTCAAGCCAATCAACCTTCTGCAGATCTAAGGCAAGGGATCTCCAACCCAACATATTTATTGCTTCCATGCACAAACTTGATGCAAGCTGGACGACTTCCAAAAGCAACTTGATGCATTGAAGCTTCAAGCAAATTTTAAGGAATGGGGGGTGACTAGACCATATCTTGCCAAATAGGACGTTGTCCCCTATCCGCCAAAGTTCAAGCCACTCAACCTTCTTATAAAACCCCGATAATTTTTGAATAATATATTAATATGAGATTAATTATGATATATGGATATTTAGTATGATAAATATCATTTAATGGTATATGAGTATAATACCATGTGTTTTGAGTAAGAACGAGTTCATACATGAGAGAGAATAGAGTCGAAACATGCACAATGGCCAAACTCATGAAAAAACTGGAAATGCCCAGTCCGGTCGACCGCCACGGTCGACCACTTCTCGTCAGGATGCGGGTATCTGGAAATTCAAATCTGTTGGCTCCACATCATGGAAAGATATTTGTTCAATGGGTCGTGAGGTAAATCAAAATTGTTCTCTTCAATACTTCCCTCCTTCTGTTGACAGTAATGGTATTCAATATGCTTCTATTCCGAGATCTGAGATTCTTCTCAATGTCGACAAATGGAACAACACTTTGATTGGTTATGTTCTTGGGGACAAACCGTTCTATTCTCATTTAAAAGGTTGTGTTGCTCGTTTATGGAAACTGTCATGTTCTCTTGATATATATTCTCGTGAAAATGGTTTCTTTTTCTTCAAATTTGGCAGCAATGAAGAACTAAACAGAGTTCTTAACGGGGGGCCTTGGTTATTTGATGGCAGACTAATAATCTTAAAAAAATGGTCTGAGAACATTGATTTAGAGAGAGAGCTTCTTACCTCGGTTCCTGTTTGGATTAGACTACCTTCGTTACATCTCAAACTTTGGTCAAATAATATTATTGGACGAATTGCTAGTCTTGTTGGTAATCCTCTTTATATTGATCAAGCTACAGCTACGGGTGAAAGATTAGCCTTCGCTAGATGCTTTGTGGAAATCTCTTCTAAAGCAAAGCTTCCAACAACTGTTAAGTTAGATTTGGGAAATGGAGAATGGTTAGAAACTTCTGTGGAGTATGAATGGATCCCCCCAAGATGCAGCAAATGCCATAATTTTGGACATGTCGAGTATCAATGTCCGGTTGTGCTAGTTGATAAATGGATTCCTAAATCAACAAATAATGGAGCTGATAACATAGACTCGGGGTCTACTGCTGCACTAGTCAACTTATATGACAAGGAACACGAAGAGTCTGATATTAATGATTCTCAGTCAAGTAAATCTGTTTTTATTGGAGATATAATTAATGATAATCATGTACATGAGGTTGTTTCTATAAATGCTGATGCTGGAAAGTTAATAAATGAGGATGCTACTATTACTGAAGTTAATTATGAAGATACTACTATTAATGATGTTATAACAGAATCTGAGTTTCTCATGCAGCATGATTTAAGAAACCAAGGTATTGCAGTACATGATATCAATGGAAGTCAAATTGCTAAGGAACTAGCTATGCAAGGAAATTACAAAGATATATCAGATTCTAAGATTGAGAAGTCTCAGACTAAGAAGGATGATGTTGCTAATACAGGTATCTCTGAAAAATTAAATGCTGGTGTTACTCCAGTTTTTTCTGTTACTGTCTCTACAAGTAGTCATTCTGATCAGGCCGAGAAAAATATAGCATTTATTAATACTAAGCAAACTGATGGTGGAAAGTTTAATGAATCAGTTATAGATTTCCCTATTGCCATTGATAATCCAGAATGGTTAAATGAAAAAAGCCAGCTGCTTATGAAGAAGAAATCTCAGTTCAAAATCAATAAAGATACTTCTTCAGGCCCAAAGAGGGTTACCAGGGCTTCTTCAGCTAATATCTCTTGACCATGTTGTTTTGGAATGTTAGAGGCATGAACAAGGTTAGTAGAAGAAGAGATATTAAAAGACATATTCTTTCTTTAAAGCCAAGTGTGGTTGGTTTGTTAGAGACTAAAGTTAAATCATCAAAATCCCACAGAATTACCAAATGTATCCCTCCTCTCTGGTCATATTGCAACAATTATTCTGCTTCTAACAGAGGAAGAATTTGGGTGGCATGGGATGCTGATACATGGAGGGGAGATGTAATATCTGTCACTTTGCAACAAATCACAATTAACCTTCATAATAAGGGAGGTTTCAATTTAATCTTGAGTGTTATCTATG
This sequence comes from Asparagus officinalis, assembly GCF_001876935.1. Taxonomy (NCBI): domain Eukaryota; kingdom Viridiplantae; phylum Streptophyta; class Magnoliopsida; order Asparagales; family Asparagaceae; genus Asparagus; species Asparagus officinalis. The sequence continues at coordinate 64,486,273 of NC_033800.1, read as the reverse complement.
GTGAGAATTCTGAAACAACCAGAACATCATTATGGACTGATATTAGTAATATTCATAAACAATACCACACTATGCCATGGTTATTAGTGGGAGATTTTAATGTCTGTAGATTCTCTTCCGAAAAAATTGGTGGTTCTCACCTGTCAATTAAGAAACTTCAGGAATTTAATGATTGTATTCAACTATGTGGCCTTTCTGATATCAAAAGCACTGGTTCAACCTGGACTTGGCACAATAAACAACAGGGCATACACAGAATATATGGTAAACTGGACAGAGCTATGGGAAATTCTAAGTTGATTGATCTGTTTCCTCAAGTTTTTACAGAGTATAAAAATACATCTTCAAGTGATCATACACCAGCTATCATCCGTCTTCAACCCAACATAAATTCTGGTCCAAAGCCTTTCAAATTCTTTAACTACTGGATGCAATGTCAAGGTTTTGCTGATGTTATCAAGAATGTCTGGGATAAACAGTTTACAGGTTCTCCTATGTTTATATTGGTATCTAAATTAAAAGAACTTAAGTTAGCTCTGAAAATCTGGTCAAAGCTTGCTCCTGTTTCCACAACAGCAAATATTATGAAATTATCAAAGCAGCTGGAATTTATTCAAAAAGAATTAAATAAGGATATGAATAATGAGAGTTTACAGGATACAGAAACTGCTCTGTGTTATGAGCTTGATGGCTGGTTAGGTAAGGAAGAGGAGGAATTGAGGCAAAAAAGTAGACAGCTATGGCTTCAGCAAGGGGATAGAAACAATCGTTTCTTTTATAATGCTATCAAACAAAGAAATTCTACAAATAACATCAGATCTTTGATTGGCAAAGATGGTTCTCTACTTTCTTCTGCTGAACATATTAAACTCTCTGCTCCTGCTTTCTATGAAGATCTTTTCAATCAAACTTCCTATTGGAATGTGTTTCCTAAGTTAACAGTGAAGAGAATTCTCACAGATGCAGCAAGACAATGGTTAGTTCAGGAAGTAAATTACAAGGAAATTAAATATGCTCTCTTTCAAATGCATCCAGATAAAGCACCAGGTCCTGACGGCTACAATCCTTATTTTTTTCAACAAAACTGGAATATTATCAAAGGGGATGTTGTCGTGGCAGTAAAATCCTTCTTCTCATCAGGTAAGATGCTCAAGCAAATTAATCATACTTTCATCACACTTGTTCCAAAATCAAAAAATGCCACATCCATCCATGAGTATAGACCTATCTCTTGCTGCAATGTTGTTTACAAACTTATTACTAAGATACTAAGCAATAGGCTTAAAGTGGTGGTGGGTGAATTGATTTCTAAGAATCAACATGCTTTTCTCAAAGGGAGACATATTGGTGAATGTTCATTGCTAGCTCATGAATTACTTAGAGATTTCAATAAGAAACATGGAAAAAGAGCATGTCTGAAAATTGATTTACACAAGGCTTTTGATAGCATTAACAGAGAATTTGTTTATTATATCATGCATCGGATGGGTTTTCCAGTTAAATGGATCGAATGGATCAAGGAATGCATCTCTACTCCTTCTTTTTCTGTCCTTCTGAATGGCTCCTCCACTGGTTTTTTCCAAAGTAATAGAGGTATAAGACAGGGTGATCCTCTATCTCCATATATCTTTGTTTTAGTCATGGAATTTTGGTCAATTGGCATGGAACTTGCTACTATATCAAGAAATATTCAAAACTTCCATAAGCATCAGGATCTTCAAATCTCTCATCTTTTATTTGCGGATGACATGTTGGTTTTTTGTAGAGCAAATAAAAAGTCTCTTGAAGGTATCAACAATTTGCTGTCATCTATGGAACAGAACACTGGATTGAAAATTAATAGGAGCAAAAGTAAAATTTTCTTCAGTAAAGGATGCATGAATAAAGATGAATTAAGCTCTATTGTGGGAATTTCAAGAGGAAAACTACCTATGAAATACTTGGGATTACCTTTATCTGTTAACTATCCAAAATCGAGAGATTTTGTCCCTTTAGTTGACAAAATCAGAAATAGAATTGAGGGATGGATGACAACAAGCTTATCTTTTGCTGGAAGAGTGGAACTAATAAAATCTATCCTATATAGTACCTCTGCTTACTGGTTTTTTGTATTTAACTTTCCTCAATCAATTGTAAAAAGTCTGGAATCTATATTTGCTAATTTCATGTGGATTGGAAAGCTTCATGCTATTAACTGGAAAGATGTTTGTCGACCAAAAAAAGAAGGAGGATTTGGACTGCGGAAAATTGATGATCTATGTCAAGCTGCGGCATTAAAGTTGATATGGAGATTACTTACTTCAGATAATTCACTCTGGGCAAACTGGATGCATGGCAGATATATTAAAGGAGGTAATTTTTGGAATGCTACAGCTAATATACTAGACTCTGGTACTTGGAAACATTTATCACATACAAAAAGTAAAGCTTTGGATTGCATTAGAAAATCCATAGGCAATGGTGATACAACTTCTATTTGGTTTGACCCATGGATTCAAGAAGGTAGAATCGTTGATCTGTTACATTCTATCTCCCCTCAACAAACTGGAACTAGCAATTGGACTGTATCTCGCCTCATCCATAACTCCCAATGGAACATTAGAATACCATGCTTAATTCCCCTGCTGCCTTCTATTGCTAAAACCTCTATTACAGGTCAAAAAGACAGCTGGAAATGGTTGCCTACTAGTAGCGGAGAGTTTACTTTTTATTCAGCTTGGAATCATATACGTAACTCTGGTGATATATTTGAACTCTACAATGTGGTTTGGTTTCCTTCTTCAACTCCAAGAATGTCTTATTGCTTGCTCAGAGCTCTATATAACAGATTGCCAACCAGGGACAGACTAATTAATTTTGGTATCTCTTCTTCGGAGAACTGTGTACTCTGCAATCTAGAGAAGGAATCTAGAGACCACCTTTATTTCCAATGCCCTTTCTCGGTATTCATCTGGAAATTGTGCAAGCTTAAACTGCAGATGAACGACGTAGATGTCAGAGATTTGAACACTGAAGCTAAAAACATCCAGAGTAAATTCAAATTGAAGGACAAATCTTATATTTTGGCAAGGTTAGTGCTAAACTCTACTGTCTGGCATGTTTGGCAGGAAAGAAACAGGAGGATTTTTCAGAATCAAAAATTGCACAAGATTATGGTTTTCAGGAGAATATATGAAGACATAAATATTTTGCTAAGAACGTGCAATTGGAAGGTTGGAAATTCAAAGTTTCTATCAAATTGGGGTTATGACAAAATGTGAGGAATTGATATTTTGTAGAGTTTAGTTCTTTGTTTACCTTTTGTTTGTACTGTAGTAGCAATCTATTGGCTTTGGGTCAATCTGGAGTTTTTACCAGGTTCTCTATAGTAGAGGGTGACGGCCATGGTCCTCTCCCCTCTCTATAGTTTCCTTGGTTTTAAATTTTCAGAGTAGCCTAGCCACTCATGTAATTAATGTACTAGTGTTTCGGTTTTAATGAAATTTACTTATCTTTCAAAAAAAAAAAAAATATATATATATATATGTGAGAAAAATAAA
>NC_033800.1:64456451-64482724 GCF_001876935.1 Asparagus officinalis | reverse complement strand
AAAAAAAAAATATATATATATATATATATGAGTTTTTTACATTTTTCTCAGTTTTTCTAAGTACCCTAACAGCCACCAAAACCCCCAAACTCTAGTTTGATTTCTTGGAGAAGATTGGAGGCTTTCGAGAAAAAAAAAATATATATATATATATATATGAGTTTTTTACATTTTTCTCAGTTTTTCTAAGTACCCTAACAGCCACCAAAACCCCCAAACTCTAGTTTGATTTCTTGGAGAAGATTGGAGGCTTTCGAGTGGGACTTTTCTTGGTTTTTGGCTTTTGGAGTGGAGATCTCTTTCAACCGTTCTTCTAAAACATTTTTTGGAAATCTCAGGTAAGTATCTTCTCTGCTAATCCTCCTCCCAGTTTTCAAAACCTTTTTTAAGAGATTTAAACATGTTTTGTAGAGCCTAAATGACTATATTATGAATAAAAAACAACTCGTTTGTATCATATGTATAAAGATTAGGTCTTTTCATGCTAAAAATGTTAAGAATGAATTTTACAGATGTATTTAAGATCTGAAGATGATTTTAAAATGTGGTTAATCTAAAAAAAGAAGTTTGATTCATCGTTTTGAGCTTTTATGCATGTTTTAGGGTTTTGAATATAAATATAATGCATAAAATCATGGTTATATATGTTGATTTCGTTTCTAGGTTTTTCTATCTGCTGTAACCTATTTGTATGCAAGATTCATGAAGTTTTTACCATGTTTAAATCACAAAAACACAACGTGAACACGATACACATAAAAAATCTGTAAAAACACGATTTTGGGCTCACGGTCGACCGTCACGGTCGACCGCGTGCAGGGCAGAGGCCTGGGTAGTCTTTAGAGCCCGTCGCGGTCGACTGCCATGGTCGACCGCCAGTCTGATGTTGGCATGTGTATGGTTTTGGTTTGATTTTGGTTTGTCGAGCGTTTCTCTCGACCTTTTGATGATTAACTATAATGTTAAAACTTATTAAACACCTGGGATAATGGTGAACTTCAGATGTGGACTCACAAATTGAGATATGTGCACTTAGGCTTGGTTTGTGTTAAATTAACACACTTTTGTCACAAGTTAAAATTTATAAATACACATGACTAGTATTTGATATTTCACGTATCCGGAAATAGGAAGATAAAACCTATTACCGCAGAACGATTGAGTAAGAGTATTACAATAGTATCATTATTACATGTATCCGAAATAGGGAGATAATAAATCCTATTACCACAGAGCGATTGAGTAAGAGCATTACAAGAGTATCGCTATAGCACCAGATGATGCACACATAGGTATTTGATCAGTTGTAAGTTTTACTTTCATGATAGATTACCTGCGAGTAAGGTATTTCTTTTGAGATTTTAGCACACCCGTTATGGACGGCAATTATATTCGAGTTAGTTTGGTTATCATTCTTTTATATTCGAGCACGCTACTCGGATGTACTTCGAGATGAGATATTTATTCTTTATGTTGGAGATTGGAGTATGTTTCCTTGACTATTTGTTTTTCATTCATAGAGAGCTATATAAATGATTTGATATATGCATGTACTAACTCTATTATCTTATATACTCCTACCCCTTCCCTTGGGGAGAGGTAGTGATGATCTTGCTAGCACTTTGACGCTCGTTGTTTTCCCTCTTTCAGGCAACGAGTCCGGTGCATGGAGAGTCGCAGGTTGATGGGACTTCCTAGTTGTCCATTTAGCTACTTATTATACCTTGTAGTTATTGCAGAACTCCACATGTAGTTGATTATTTTCAGACTCTAGATTGGTACTTTATTTTAGAGTTGAGAGCTTTTGTGAGACTTTGCTTATTTGACTCATTGTACTTGAGATCCAGTTTATACTCAGAGATATTTCTATTCTATTTCAGTTGGGCTCATTCTTGATATTTCTTATGCTTCTTCTGTGTATATCCAACGTTGCCTATTTCTATTTTGCCTGTCTGTACCTTCACCTATTTATTATTTCCAATAGAGAAATAGTAATTATGATGGTGAAACATGTCGTAGCATGGTGGTTAGTGCTTAGCAGGTTTGACAATCCGGATTTCATCTGGGACTGTAACCTTGTGTGAACCTTGGGGCATCACAGTTGGTATCAGAGCTCTAGTTCCAATATCCGTAGGATCATCCCTGTGTCATATTGTGGAGTTAGGATAGAATTTACTAGGGATCATGTGTACAGTCCGCTAGGAATCCTTAGTATGAGTGAGGACGTACTATATATGCACGCGGAAAAATCTAATTTTTTTATGATCTATTTGCTTTGAATAATAAAGCAAGATAAGAGATATATGTGATATGATTTACTTTTTGGTATATGTTATATCTTTCATGCTTGAGATCCTATTTACTGTGTAATAAGCTTTATTTTGGAATTATAGATGTCACGAAGAGGTCGTGGACGCTGAGTTACTCATGCTCAGGGAGTTGAGCAGGATGATAGGGAGCCCGAACCACAGCAAGCTCCACAGTACTTAGTGGATCTCAGAGTGCCCTTGGCAACTTGTTTGGTGGCTATTGAGGAGCAATTAGTAGATCAGGTTCGACAGGGAACACCCATTCAAGAGGAGATACCAGAGAGGACACCAGTAGTTGCACCACCACCTCCAGTTGAAGATGGAGTGGCGGAGCAGGAGGCTTGGCTTCGTTTGGTAGAGAGGTACCAGAAGTTGAAGGCTCCAGAGTTTCATGGTTCGACGGACTCCATTACGGCACACAAATGAAAGGAGGATGTAAGCAATATTCTGGACATGCTTAATGTGAATACTGTGCAGAAGCAAAGGTTAGCAGCTTTCAGTCTTAAGGGCGACGTAGGAGGATGGTATCGACTTCGTTTCACCCCAGAGCAAGGGATGAAGGTTTCGTGGGAGACCTTTATATATCTTTTTGATGAGCAGTATGTTTCGACTGCAGTGAAAGATGGAAAAGAGTTAGAGCTGGCTCGATTAGAGCAGGGGGATATGTCTATCATGGACTTTGAGAGTAAGTTCATGTCATTGCTTAGGTTCACCGGTATGTAGCACACAGAGGAGCGTCAGGCTCAGATGTTCCTGATGGGATTTCGTCTAGGGTTATGCCAGTATATAGTATCTCGGAGGTTTCGTTCAGTGCGGGAGGTGGCAGATGCTGCCATGGCTCAGGAGACAGATACAACCATATTCATCAAGGGCAAGGACAATGGTAAGTCAGGACAGTCCGAGAATAAAGGAAAGGGTAAGAGACCATTTGGAGGCTCAGGAGGACCCCATCAGCAGGGTAAGGGTCCGCATCAATAGGGTCCTCATAAGAAGGGCCATCAGCAGGACCAGAGAGCGCAGCAGCAGCGCCGATTTTAGGGAACTTGTTACAATTATAACAAGATTGGACATAGAGCAGCAGAGTGCCGTAGTGCACCCACAGTAGGCCAGCAGGGCAAGACTCAGCAGCATCAGCAGAATCGCGCTCAGGGACAGTAGCTGAGGATTCAGGCACCCAAGAGAGACAGATGGCATAATTCACTCTAGGTGATGCAGAACAGCAGACCGGTAGAGTTTATGTAGTTATTCCTCGTGATCATGGCATGAGCGGAGCTGTGATGGAAGGTCCATTCCATGTGAATTCCTTTCCAGCACGTATTCTTTTTGACTCTGGCGCTTCGTATTCTTTTATCTCCTATGATTTTACGGTTAGACTTCAGCTTGTAGCTCAGTCGTTAGATTTTTCTTTATCTATATCCACTCCGTTAGGAGAGATGTCTCTATTAGAGAATGTTTGTAGGAGATGCATCGTCAGCTTGGATGATTCTGAGTTCACGATTGATTTGATCGTGTTGCATATGTCTGAATTCGATGTGATTTTTGGTATGGATTGGCTATCTTCCTACCATGTGAGTATCGACTGTTTTACGAAAACAGTCAGTTTGCGATCATTTGATGTGTCTGAGTTAGTGGTAGCTACCTCCAGAGGCAACCAGTTTGCAGAGTCATTTCTGGCATATGTAGAGGATGTGATATTACGGGATCGGGACGCAGATTTGAGTGAGATGCAAGTAGTCTCAGAGTATCATGATGTTTTCCAGGACATACCAGGATTACCTCTAGTGAGAGAGGTCAAGTTTTGCATAGAGTTGTAGCCAGGCACCGTACCGATTTCCCGAGCTCCTTACCGTATAGCGCCTACTGAGATGAGGGAACTACAGGTCCAGATAGACGAGTTGTTGTCTCAGGGCTTCATTCGACGGAGTCATTCTCCGTGGGGAGCACCGGTCCTCTTTATGAAGAAGAAGGACGGGAGTATGCGATTATATGTAGATTATCACGAGTTGAACAAGGTCACTATCCGTAATAGGTACCCATTACCGAGGATTGATGACTTGTTCGACCAGTTGCAGGGAGTGTAGTGTTTCTCGAAGATAGATGTTCGTTCTGGTTATCATCAGTTGCGAGTTCGGGAGATGGATATTCCCAAGACTGCTTTCTTGACTCGATATGGGTCTTTCGAGTTTCTTGTCATATCATTTGGGCTGACCAATGCACCCGTAGTATTCATGGATTTGAAGAATCGGGTTTTTCATCCTTATTTGGACCAGTTCGTGATAGTTCTTATCGACGATGTTCTTATCTATTCGAGGTCGGAGGCCGAGGAGCAACATTTGAGGTTAGCATTGCAAATATTAAAAGAGCACCAGTTGTATGCTAAATTTAGCAAATGTGAATTCTGGTTATCAGATGTCAGATTTTTAGGCCATGTCATCAGCCGGGAGGGCATTGCAGTAGATCCGGCTAAGGTAGAAGTCGTACTTGATTGGGAGCTAGCGAAGATAGTTACCGAGATTTGTAGCTTCTTAGGTCAAGCAGGCTATTATAGAAAATTCATTCAGGACTTCTCGAGGATTGCCACACCGCTTACACACCTTACTAAGAAGGGTGTACAGTTTATTTGGAGCATAGAGTGCCAGAAGGCATTTGAGACTTTGAAGACTAAATTGACTTCAGCACCAGTTTTAGTTATTTCTAGTAGTGATAAGACTTTTGTTGTCTACACTGATGCATCTTTATTGGGTCTTGGAGGTGTATTGATGCAGACCCAGAGAGTTGTAGCTTATATTTCGAGGCAGTTGAGGACTCATGAGCAGAACTACCCCACGCATGACTTGGAGCTTGCAGCGGTGGTATTTGCACTGAAGGTGTGGATACATATTTTGTACGGAGTACAGTTTGAGCTATTCACGGATCATCAGAGTTTAAAATACCTCTTTTCTCATAAAGAACTTAATAAGAGATAGCGTCGATGGATAGAATTTATTAAGGATTATGAATTTACCATTCAGTATCATCCGGGAAAGGCGAATGTGGTAACAGATGCATTAAGCAGGAAGCGTCGTCATGGGCTAGCAGCTTTGAGGTGTTCACTTCATCAGGATCTTAATATCCTCAGTCACTTTGATTTCAGGCCAGAGATTGGCGGGAGCCGTGTGTTTTTAGGAGCTGTACAGCCATCTTGGAGAGATAGAGTAGTCGAAGCTTAGATAAAGGATTCTTGGATTCAAACCCGTAAGAGGGAAATTTTCAAAGAGTCCAAAGATGATTGGACTATAGGGATAGATGGAGGCCTTCGGATGAAGGGCAGAATTGTTATGACGAACAATTTATAACTAAAGAAGGAACTTTTTGATGAGGCGCATCGTAGCAGATATACAGTGCATCTAGGCACGACAAAAATGTACAAGGATCTGAAGAGGTATTTCTGATGGAGTGGTTTGTGCAGAGAGATTTCAGAGTATGTGGCTAAGTATTTTACATGTCAGCAAATTAAGGCAGAATATCAGAGACCTGCAGGAACCCTACAGCCTTTACCCATTCCCGAGTGGAAGTGGGAAGATATTTCCATGGATTTCATAGTGGGGTTGCCTAAGTCAAAGTAAGGAAATGATTCTATTTGGGTTATAATGGACAGATTGACTAAGTCTGCACATTTCTTACTAGTGAGGACGACTTATACAGCAGATATGTATGCGAGGATCTTCATTCGGGAGATTATTACATTGCATGGAGTCCCAGAGACAATTGTATCAGATCGGGGCTTAGTCTTCACATCTCATTTTTGGAGGAGTTTCCAGGATGTTTTTGGCAGTCAGTTGTCATTTAGCAGTGTTTTTCACCCCCAGACAGATGGTCAGACCGAGAGAGTGAATTAGATCTTAGAAGACATGTTGAGAGCGTGCATTATGGATTTTCAGGATAGCTGGGAGGATCACATTTCACTGATGGAATTTCCATATAATAACAGTTATCAAGCTACCATCGGGATGGCACCGTATGAAGCTTTGTACAGGAGACCTTACAGATCACCCATATGTAGGGCAGAGCAAGAGGATAGTTTATTGATTGGTCCGGACTTAGTTAGACAGACCACAGAGAAGGTAGCATTGATTCGAGAGCGCATTCTTGCAGCCCAGAGTCGGCAAAAGAGCTATACAGATCAGCGGAGATGACCTTTAGCGTTTCAGGTCGGAGACTTAGTTATGTTGAAAGTATCACCGATGAAGGGCGTTCAGCATTTCGGTAGACGGGGAAAGCATGCCTCAAGATATGTTCGTCCTTTCAGGATCATCGAACGCATTGGAGCTGTTTCTTATAGGTTAGACCTACCAGCATCGATGTCGAGTGTACACGATGTTTTTCATATTTTGATGCTTAAGAAGCATCTGCGAGATGATGAGCAGTAGAGAGTGATTGACTCACCTGAGATTGAGATTCAGGATGACTTGACTACAGTAGAGATTCCGGTATGCATACTTGCTAGAGAGAATAAAAAGCTTAGAAATAAAGTCATTCCATTAGTAAAAGTTCAGTGGAACCGGCAAGGAGCCGAAGAGATTTCTTGGGAGCACGAGGAGGATATTCGTCACGACTACCCGCACCTGTTTGGACAGGTACGATGTTGATGCTTTGACAATTGTCATTACCTATGTTGTTTAGACAAATTTATATTTACCTTTAACACTAGAATGGGGATATTGTCACCTAATCCTTAATCATTTGAAACATATGGTATATACATGAGGGTTTCATTGTTTGGATTATTTCGCTCGACGTACATATTTTGGTTAGTTAGGGATTTAGGTGTGAATGTTTGCATTCTAAGTTGTTAACTTTAAATATCATCGTGCTAATACTATGAGATGGGTGCAGAAGGTTTTCTATGTATGAAATGCACCTTCTTAATGTGTTTTTCCCAGTTTTTGAGCTTTGTGATGTGACTGCTAAATTTCAAGGATGAAATCCTCTTAAGGGGGGGGGGGGGGGGAAATGTAAAACTCCGATAATTTTTGAATGATATATTAATATGAGATTAATTATAATATATGGATATTTAGTATGATAAATATCATTTAATGGTATATGAGTATAATACCATGTGTTTTGAGTAAGAACGAGTTCATACATGAGAGAGAATAGAGTCGAAATATGCACAATGGCCAAACTCATGAAAAAACTGGAAATGCCCAGACCGGTCGACCGCCACGGTCGACCAAAAACCTGCAGAGAATTTTTCTCCTGTTTTAAGTTGGTTTCGGATTTCTAAACCCATATTCATTTTCCCTGATATATATATGAGTTTTTCAGTTTTCCTAAGAATGCTAACAGCCACCAAACTCTACTTTGATTTCTTGATGAAGATTGAAGGCTTTCGAGCGGGATTTTTTTGGTTTTTGGCTTTTGGAGTGGAGATCTCTTTCAACTGTGCTTCTAAAATATTTTTCAACAATCTCGGGCGAGTATCATCTCTGCTAATCCCCCTCCCAGTTTTCAAAATATTTTTTTAAGAGATTTAAACATGTTTTGTAGAGCCTAAATGACTAGATTATGAATAAAAGACAACTCGTTTGTATTATATGTATAAAGATTAGGTCATTTCATACTAAAAAGGTTGAGAACGAATTTTACAGATGTATTTAAGATTTGAAGATGATTTTAAAACGTGGTTAATCTAAAAAAAGAAGTTTGATTCATCGTTTTGAGCTTTTATGCATGTTTTAGGGTTTTGAATATAAATATAATGCATAAAATCATGGTTATATATGTTGATTTTGTTTCCAGATTTTTCTATCTGCTGTAACATATTTGTATGCAAGATTCATGAAGTTTTTACCATGTTTGAATCACAAAAACACGACGTGAACACGCCACACACAAAAATCTGTAAAAACTGGATTTTAGGCTCACGGTCGACCGTCACGGTCGACCGAGTGTAGGGTAGAAACCTGGGTAGTCTCTAGAGCCCGTCACGGTCGACCGCCAGTCTGATGTTGGCCTGTGTATGGTTTTGGTTTGATTTCGGTTTGTCGAGCGTTTCTCTCGACCTTGTGATGATTAACTACAATGTTAAAACTTGTTAAACACCTGGGCTGATGGTGAACTCAGATGTGGACTCGCACACCGAGATATGTGCACTTAGGCTTGGTTTGTGTTAAATTAACATAATTTTATCACAAGTTAAAATTTATAAATACACATGACTAGTATTTGATCTTTCACGTATCCGGAAATAGGAAGATAAAACCTATTACCACAGAATGATTGAGTAAGAGTATTACAATAGTATCGTTATTACATGTATCCGGAATAGGGAGATAATAAATCCTATTGTCGCAGAGCAATTGAGTAAGAGCATTACAAGAGTATCGCTATAGCACAAGATGATGCACACATAGATATTTGATCAGTTGTAAGTTTTACTTCCATGATAGATTACCCACGAGTAAGGTATTTCTTTTGATATTTTGGCACACCCGTTATGGACCGCAGTTATATTCAAGTTAGTTTTGTTGGCATCCTCTTATATTCGAGCAAGCTACTCAGATGTAGTTCGAGATGAGATATTTATTCTTTATGTTGGAGATTGGAGTATGTTTCCTTGACTATTTGTTTTTTTATTCATAGAGAGCTATATAAATGATTTGATATATGCATGTACTGATTCTATTTTCTTATATACTCCTACCCCTTCCCCTAGGGAGAGGTAGTGATGATCTCGCTAGCACTTTGACGCTCGTTGTTTCCCCTCTTTCAGGCAGCGAGTCCGGCACACGGAGAGTCGCAGGTTGATGGGTTGACGCTCGTTGTTTCCCCTCTTTCAGGCAGCGAGTCCGGCACACGGAGAGTCGCAGGTTGATGGGACTTCCTAGTTGTCCATTTAGCTACTTATTATACCTTATAGTTATTACAGAACTCCACATGTAGTTGATTATTTTTAGACTCTAGATTGGTACTTTATTTTAGAGTTAAGAGCTTTTGTGGGACTTTGCTTATTTGACTCATTGTATTTGAGATCCAGTTTATACTCAGAGATATTTCTATTCTATCTTAGTTGGGCACATTCTTGATATTTTTTATGTTTCTTCTGTGTATATCCAATATTGCCTATTTCTATTTTTCCTGTCCGTACCTTCACCTATTTATTGTTTCCACTAGAGAGACAGTTATTATGATGGTAAAACATGTCGTAGCATGATGGTTGGTGCTTGACAGGTTTGATAATCCGGGTTTCATCTGGGACTACAGTCTTGTGTGAACCCTGGGGCGTCAAACTTCTAAAGATCTATAGCAAGGGATCTCCTACCTAATATATTTATTACTTCCATGCGCAAACTGGACACATAGTGTGGAATTATCCCATCATGACTAGACTATTCATTAGTACCCTCAAAGGGGTTGTTTTTAACTGGTTCTGTAGACTGTTCACCGAGATTGCTGCATGTATGCTAGATTGTGTTAGATTGACACACTTTCGACACGAGTTAAATTGATAAACACATATGAATAGTGTTGTTTTATATATATCCGAAAATATGGAGATAAAACCTATTTGCCGCAGAACGATTGAGTAAGAGTATTACAATAGTATCGTTATTACTTGTATTCGGAATAGGGAGATAATAAAACCAATTTCCGTAGGGCGATTGAGTAGGAAATTATAAAAGTATAGTCATTCCATGTATCCGGGATAGGAAGATAAAACCTATTGCTGCAGAGCGATTGAGTGAGAATATTACAAGAGTATCGCTATTGCATAACGAGATGCACACATATATGTATTATCCCTTATAGTTACTCCCATGTTAGATTACCCATGAGTAGGGTACATTCTTTGGTTTGTGGCATACATAATATGGCCTATGATGATTTTTTTGAGTTGAACGATATTCTCTTATAATTGCGCCAACTACTTGAGAAGTAGTTCAAGATTTTAACATGATACAATTATAATAAGATCGGACATAGAGCGAAGGCTTATCGCAGTACACCAGCAGGAGACCAGCATGACAGAGGTCAGGGTTAATATTCTTAGGGTCGCGGTTACAGCCAGCATCGGAGGATAGATGTACTACCAGTTTTTTCGAGGATTTAGGAGCCAATAGGCCATAATTACGCTATTCAGAGTATTCATCAGTGTCAGATGGACCCATGTGTTTCACCGCCAGTAGCGCAGCAGGCGCCGGCCACCAGCAGAGTTTATGTATTCACGCTATGTGATCATAGTGCGAACAGAGTTTTCATAGTAATTTCTTATCCAGCTCGAATCTTGTTTGATTCAGGAACTTCGTATTCTTTCATATCTCATGCCTTCATGTATAGGCTTCAGTTAGTTACTCATCCCTTAGATGTTCTGTTATCAGTATCTACTCCTCTAGGGGAGGTGTCCCTATTAGAGAGTATATATAGGAGATGTGTCATTAATATAGATGATTTTTAGTCCATCTTTGACATGGTTGTCTTGTGGATGTCGAATTTCGACATCATTCTTGGTATGAAATAGTTATCATCCTATAATATTAGTATCGACTGTTTTGCTAAATCAGTACGTTTGTAAGCATTCGTTGGGGTTGTATAGATAGTAGCAACCTCATAGGGTAACCAGAATGCGGAGTCATTTTTGGCATACGTCTAGGAGATGATGATACGGGATCGGGGTGCAATTTTGAGGGAGACCGGAGTCGTCTCAGAGTATCAGAATGTCGTTCAGGACATACCTACTTTTCTCCACTGAGAGAGGTTGTTTCTCTGCATCGAGTTGCAGCAGGCACCGTACCGATATTCCGAGCACCCTATCATGTGGCTCCCGTTGAGATGAGGGGGCTACAGACACAGCTAGATGAGATGTTATCTCAGAGTTTTATTCTATGGAGTCTTGTAGTGGGGGCACCGGTCCTCTTCGTAGAGAAGAAGGACTATAGCATGCGATTGTGTATTTATTATCATGGATTGAGCAAAGTCACTATTCGGATCAGGTATCCACCATTGAGGATTTATGACTTGTTCGACCAGCTGCGGGGAGCGCAGCATTTCTCGAAGATTGATCTTCGTCCTAGTTATTTCTAGTTGTGAGTGCAGTAAATGGATATTTTCAAAACCGCATTTTCTAACTCGTTATGGGTCTTTTGATTGTCATGCCATTTGGGCTGACCAATGCATCCGCGGTATTCATGGATTTGATGAACCGGGTTTTGCGTCCATGTTAGGACCAGTTCGTAGTCATTTTATCGATGACATCCTTATATTTTTAGGATCGGAGGTAGAACACGAGCAGCATCCTCTATTAGCATTGTGGGCAGAGCGGATAGTCGAGATTAGAGGCATCAGTGATATGCTGAGTTCAGCAAATACGAGTTTTGGCTATAAGAGATCAGATTTTTAGGCCACGTCATCAGCAAGGGGGCATAACAGTGGATCCATCCATTGTTGAGGCTGTACTTGATTTGGGAGCCGCTAAGAACCATTACAGAGATTCGTATTTTTGGTAGGGTATGAGAGAAAGTTCATTCGGGACTTTTCAAAGATTATGATACAACTTGCACATATTATGAAGAAGGGTGTATAGTTTGCTTTGGGCACGGGGTGCCAGGAAGCCTTTGAGACTATTAAGGCTAGATAGACTACAGTAACAATTTTGACTTTTCTAAGTAGTGATACAATATCTGTCGTTTACGTGGACACGTCATTAGCAGGACTAGGAGGTGTTTGATGCAGATCCGGAGGGTATAACTTATATTTCGTGATAGTTGAGCCACTTCATACCAGATATACAGTGTATTCAGGTACAATAAAAATGTACAAAGATGTTAAAAGACACTTCTAGAGTAGTTTTTAGGATTTATTCAGTACCCAGTTGTGATATTCTAGTGTTCTCCACCCACGGACGTAGAGACAAACAGAGAGAGTAAACTAAGTGTCGGAAAACATGTAGCAAACATGTATTATAGACTTGCAGGATAGCTGGGAGGATCATATTCCATTAATTGAGTATGATTATATTATCATTTATCATAAACTTTTGGTATCGCACCGTATGAGGAATAATACGGGAGGCACTATAGATTGCTTATTTATTGGACAAAATTACAAGAAAGTTTATTGCTTAGATAGGAGCTTATACGGCAGACTACAGAAAAGGTAACAGAGATTCGGGAACTCATTTTTGCAGCGCATAGTCGTCGGAAGAGTTACGTAGACCAGAGACGATGATCGTTAGAGTTCTAGATTGGGGACTATGTCTTATCGAATATATCGCCGATGTATTTAGTGAATCGGTAGACGGGGAAAGTTTACCCCAAGGTATATTGGCCCGTTCATGAGAGTTGAACATATTTGGAGCCGTTTTGTATGGGCTAGATCTTCTAGCATCAATGTCGAGTAGACACGATGTTTTCCATGTTTTGATAATTTAGAAGTAATTGCGCGACGAGGAGTAGCAGAGGGTGATTGATGCACCAGAATTTGAGTTTCAGATAGATTTAACTACCATGGAGATCACGGGTTATATTCTTACTAAAGAGAACGAGAGGCTTAGAAAGGAAGTAATACCTTAAGTTAAAGTTCAATAGAGATAGAAAAGAGATGAGGAGGCTTCTTGGGAGCGTGAGGAGGATATGCGTCGCGACTACCCGCAACTATTCGAGTGGGTAAATTGATTTGGTTATAGCTTATTGATGTTTATGATTTTTGATTGATCTATATGGTTATATTTATATTTAATGCTAAAATAGGGGTATTAACACTTAGCTCCTATTAATTCGGAATACATGGTATATATATAGTGGGGTTCCTTGTTTGGATTTTTCGCCCGACATACTAGTTCCGTTTAGTTAGGGGTTAAGTGGGAATATTCGTATTTTAGAGTGTTAAGTGTAGATATTTTAATATTTTATATCTGAAGATTTATGGTAATGTATTATTAACCTCTACGATACGATTGCGGAATTTCGAGGATGAAATTCTTTTAAGGGGGAAGAATGTAAAACCCCCTAAATTTAAATATTTTATGATAAATTATGATAAATATGTTATATAGTGACATGCACAAAGGCCAAAATAGTGACAATCTGAGAATAATGACCAGTTAAGAGTTTTTATATTTTACACACCGATTCGATCAGAATTTGGAAAAGTGTAAAAGAACAAAGTTGTAGGACTCTTCAACATATTTCCAACAAATCTTAGATCACCTCATTCTGAGGTCGTATGAGAAAGTTATAGCCAAAATACCAAAGATTGTTTTCCTAGTCAGACTAGGTTTCCTGGTTCGGGTCAAACAGTTTTGTTTCGGGTTTGCCTCTATAAATACCTGTGTTTTTCATGAAAATTCTTTTATTTTATCATATCTATGAACCCTAGTAGCCACCCTCTCCCCTCAAAAACCCTAGACCTTTTTCTTATGAGTTTGGAGAGCTTTGTGAAGTAAAACAACGGCACGAGGGCGAGATCATCAACGTGTAGCGAGGGAGAACGGGTTGTTCATGCTCATGGTTTGCTTGGTGATTGTTTCAGAGGCTTGCACATAAGATTAAGGTGAGATTACTTACATCCAAACCCATCCTCATAGTTAAATAATTAGCTTAGAAGTTTAATTTGTGTTTACATGCTTAGATCTTAATCTAATGTGAAAAAGATTAGATTTTTATTGTTAGATCTTAAACAAATGTTAGATCTACATGTTTTTCTTGTTGTTTATAATATAAATATGATCATGATCATTAGGGTTGCTTTTAAATTCATTTTTTATCTTGTTAATCATGTGCTAATCATGTTTAAACCCTAATTTGATTTTTAATTGAGTTTGCATGTGGATTAAAGATGAGAAAACCCTAGGTTTGTGATACCTAAGTGTTAAAAAATATGATTCAATGAATGTATATCTTTCCTAAGTTGATTGGCAATCATGCTTATGTTTAATATGTTAAAAGTCCATACTTTAGATTGAAGAATTTGGTTAATCTAAAGAAAGTTGTTTGATTCGTTGTTTTGAGCCTTCATGCATATTTTAGGGTTTTGAATACAAATCTAATGCATAAAATTATGTTCATAATTGTTGAGTTGTTTCCAGATGTTCACATCTACTGTGGCATGTTTGCATACAAATTTTATGAAGTTTTAGACATGTTTATATCGAGGAAACACGATGTGAACACGACATACACAAAGAGCATGAGAATCTGGAAACAGGGTTTACGGTCGACCGCCACGGTCGACCTCGTGCAGGACAGAGACCTGGGTAGTCTCTGGAGCCCGTCACGGTTGACCGCCAGTCTGTTTCGGTTTTGCATGAGTTTGTTTTTGGTTGTCGAACAAATTTCTCGATCTTATGATGATAGACTATGATATTAGTGATTGTTAAACACCTGGGATGATGGTGAACTTCTAATGTAGACACACACACCGAGATTAGTGCATGTATGCTAGATTATGTTAGATTGACACACTTTCGACACGAGTTAAATTGATAAACACATATGAATAATGTTGTTTTATACGTATCCGGAAATATGGAGATAAAACCTATTTGTCGCAGAACGATTGAGTAGGAAATTCTAAAAGTATCGTCATTCCATGTATCCGGGATAGGGAGATAAAACCTATTGCCACAGAGCGATTGAGTAAGAATATTACAAGAGTATCGCTATTGCATAAAGAGATGCACACATATATGTATTATCAGTTATAGTTACTCCCATGTTAAATTACCCATGAGTATGGTACATTCTTTGGTTTGTGGCATACATAATATGGCCTATGATGATTTTTTTTAGTTGAACGATATTCTCTAATAATTGCGCCAACTACTTGAGAAGTAGTTTGAGATTTTAACATTGGTTCTATATAGCTGAGGCTTGGAGTATTTATTTTGAGTGTTGTTTCCATTCATAGAGTTGGATTTGGTATTTTGGGATTTATAATTTGAGATGTGTAGTATATATATGAGCGTTTCCTTGTTTGGATTATTTCGCTCGACGTACTACGTCTCGTCTTGTAGGTGTCTAAATATTAACTCCTTTAGATACGGGGAAAATGATATAAGCAGACTATGCTTAATGGATAGAGCCTCCACTTCATCTAGCAGCCCTTCCCCTGGGGGCGGATGGAGGTGATCTTGCTGTAGCACTTTGACACTCTTGTTATTGTTCTTTTTGTTTTAATTGTATCTTTCGGGCAGATCAGAGTTTCGGAGAGCCGCAGGATGACGGAGTTCTAGCATAGTTGCCGTCACACGGTTTTAGCAGTTGAAGCTCCACTATATAGTTATGTCCAATGTCAGATCTTAGAGTTGTATTCATTTTGTAGAGGCTGAGTGCCTTTGTGAGATTTTATTTGACTCATTGTGTTGAGATGTATTTCAGACTCAGAGATATTTTTATTCTATTTCAGTTGGGCTCATTTGTTGATATACTTCTTCTGTGCATATCTGATTTTGTACTACTTCTATTATTTGCCTGTTTGTACCTTCACCTATTTGTTGTTTCCACTAGAGAGATAGTGACTGTGATGGTAAAACATGTCATAGCATAGTGTTTGGTGCTTGGCAGGTTTGATAATTCAGGTTTTATCTTGGACTACAGCCTTGTGTGAACCCTGGGGAGTCACAGTTGGTATCAGAGTTCTAATTCCAGCATCCTTAGGATCATCCTTTGTCGAGTTGTGGAGCTAGAATAGAGTTTCTTAGAATTCATGTATAGAGTCCGATAAGAATATCCTAGAATGAGTGAGGACGATATGTGCGTATATCTCAAAATTTCGGAATTTTTTTTATGATGATTATTTTATGTTGATTTAAAGTATTTGCGTGAATACTACATGTTATGAATAAGTATTGTGATACGTTATGTTGGGACGAGGAGGCGGTCGAGATAAAACTCACACCCAGAGAGCTAGGCAATCAGAGCCCGAGCCGCTGCAGGCTCCACAGTATCTGATCGACTTTATGGAACCATTTGCAGTATGCTTTTGTAATACTCGAGGAGCGAGAGGTACATCCGTTTTAGTCAGCAGTATCGTTATCTAGAGTTTCACCACCAATTGTACCAGTCAGGCCTAATGAAGAGGCAATACCAATAATTTTATCATCACCGGAGAATGGCAGCAAAGGATAGCAATGACTTTAGATTTTCACAGGAGCAGTGAATATCACTTATTTGGGAAAATTTTGTTTACTTCTTCGACAAGCAGTTAGAGCTAGTTCGACTAAAGTAGTGAGATATACCTATAGTTAAGAATAAAATCAAGACCAGCATTATGGAAATGACAAGGGCAAGAGGCCTATTCTGGGATCTAGAGGACACAGCAGCGGGGTAAGAATATTTACCATTAGCAACAAAGATATTATAAGAAGATAGCACAACATGATTTGATAGCGCTGCAACAGCGCATAATTCGGGACACATGATACAATTATGATAAGATCGGACATAGAGCGAAGGATTGTCGCAGTACAACAGCAGGAGACCAGCATGTAAGAGATCAGGGTTAATAGTCTTAGGGCCGCGGTTACAGACAGCATCGGAGAATAGATGTATTACAAGTTTTTCCGAGGATTTAGGAGCCAATAGGCCATAATTACGCTATTCAGAGTATTCATCAGTGTCAGATGAACCCATGTGTTTCACCGCCAGCAGCGCAGTAGGCGCCGGCCACCAGCAGAGTTTATGTAGTCGTGCCACGTGATCATATTGAGAACAGAGTTTTCGTAGTAATTTCTTATCCAGCTGGAAGCTTGTTTGATTCAGGAACTTCGTATTCTTTCATATCTCATGCCTTCATGTATAGGCTTCAGTTAGTTACTCATCCCTTAGATATTCTGTTATCAGTATCTACTCCTCTAGGGGAGGTGTCCCTATTAGAGAGTATATATAGGAGATTTGTCATCAATATATATGATTTTGAGTACATCTTTGACATGGTTGTCTTGTGGATGTCGAATTTCGACATCATTCTTGGTATGAAATAGTTATCATCCTATAATATTAGTATCGACTGTTTTGCTAAATCAGTACGTTTGTGAGCATTCGTTGGGATTGTATAGATAGTAGCAACCTCATAGGGTAACCAGAATGTGGAGTCATTTCTAGCATACGTCTAGGAGGTGATGATACGGGATCGAGGTGTAGTTTTGAGGGAGACCGGAGTCGTCTCAGAGTATCAGAATGTCGTTCAGGACATACCTATTTTTCTCCACTGAGAGAGGTTGTTTCCCTGCATCGAGTTGAAGCAGGCACCGTACCGATATTCCGAGCACCCTATCATGTGGCTCCCGTTGAGATGAGGGTGCTACAGACACAGCTAGATGAGATGTTATCTCAGAGTTTTATTCTAAGGAGTCTTGTAGTGGGGGCACCGGTCCTCTTCGTGGAGAAGAAGGACTATAGCATGCGATTGTGTATTGATTATCATGGGTTGAGCAAAGTCACTATTCGGGTCAGGTATCCACCATTGAGGATTTATGACTTGTTCGACCAGCTGCGGGGAGCGCAGCATTTCTTGAAGATTGATCTTCGTCCTAGTTATTTCCAGTTATGAGTGCGGTAAATGGATATTTTCAAAACCGCATTTTTTGACTCAATATGGGTCTTTTGAGTTCTTGTCATGCCATTTGGGCTGACCAATGCACCCGCGGTATTCATGGATTTGATGAACCGGGTTTTTCGTCCATGTTAGGACCAGTTCGTAGTCATTTTATCAACGACATCCTTATATTTTTAGGATCGGAGGCAGAACACGAGCAACATCCTCTATTTGCATTGCGGGCATTGCAGATAGTCGAGATTAGAGGCATCAGTGATATGCTGAGTTTAGCAAATACGAGTTTTGGCTATAAGAGATCATATTTTTAGGCCACGTCATCAGCAAGGGGGCATAACTATGGATCCATCCATTGTTGAGGTTATACTTGATTTGGGAGCCGCTAAGAATCATTACAGAGATTCGTAGTTTTAGTAGGGTATGAGAGAAAGTTCATTCAGGACTTTTCGAAGATTGTGATACAACTTGCACACCTTATGAAGAAGGGTGTATAGTTTGCTTTGGGCACGGGGTGCCAGGAAGCGATTGATACTATTGAGGCTAGATAGACTACAGTAATAATTTTGACTTTTCTGAGCAGTGATACAATATCTGTTGTTTACGTGGACACGTCATTAGCAGGAATCGGACGTGTTTTGATGCAGACCCGGAGGGTATAACTTATATTTTGCGATAGTTGAGCCGCTTCATACTAGATATACAGTGTATTCTATAGGATCTGAAATAGATACACTTGAACACTAGAGGGGGGGTGAATAGTATTCTTTTAAAATTTATGCAAAGTATATTATAAACTGCAAAGAAAAATAGCAATCTCAGAAATTTACAATCACAAACACAAAGATTTATACTGGTTCCACCAATCCGGTGTACATCCAGTCCCCAAGCAAATCCCGCTTGAGAGTTTCCACTATGATTTTGAATAAACTTACAAAATCAAACGCAAACCTGACCAATTTGCAAGTCCCTGCAAATTGCAACACCAATTGAAAAACACCTTGCCAATTTGAACACCAATCTCTAAACCAAGAGATTAACCTTCTCAAACCCGAGAAAAATTCTTTTGAAGCAAGAACACAATTGATCCTATAAGCCTTGAATGTGTAGTGAAGTGCAGCAGTGGCTTAGGATTCTTTTAATCTATGTAAATTGCCTAAACAATAGGTTTTTGAATAATGTACAGAGGCAATTTCAAAAACTTCTCTTTTTCTCAAAATCTGAATATTTTTCACTTGAAAAATTGCACAAAGATCAAAGCTTATGGGTATGTATATATCTGTAATTTTTTCTCAACAAATAACCTATTTATAGCCCTTAAAAAGACAATTTTTTGAACTTTAAAAACGTTTAAAAACGGCTATAAACAGTCATAAATTCAAACTTTTAATACTGTAAAAACAGTATCTGTAGTCGACTACTATTGACATTAGTCGACTACACTGAGTTCAAACAGACTCTGTGTATTCAGAAAATTTCTCAGTAGTCGACTACAATGTTCATTAGTCGACTACACTGTATTTTGACAAAAACTGATAAAATAAAATTTGAGTTCAGTAGTCGACTATAATGATGATTAGTCGACTACACTGTAAAATGACAGAAACTTATGTTTCTGTCAAACACTTGAGTAGTCGACTATAATACCTTGTAGTCGACTATACTGTAAATTGACAGAAACATGTATTTGAGTTTTATGCTTGAGTAGTCGACTATTCTTCTAATTAGTCGACTACTAAGAGTAAAAATTATGATATAGAATATTTTTATACTTAAGTTTTAACTATATTTCTAATGGTTAACATAGAGGATTTCTATAGTTAACCAACACACTAAGCCTGTGTTAGTGTGTTCTAATTTTGTGTGTGTGTGCGTGTGTGTGATCAAGGCTTGTACAAAAATTCTAAGTAAAGAAAATGTAAAATACATTATCTCATATGTTCTTCATTTTCTTCACTTCATAATGCCTTGAAAACAACTTGCACTTGTTCATATTCTGATATTAAAATCTGCATATTAAAGTTAGTGCACACACTGTATAAATTGTTATCATCAAAATACTATCATGGAGATATGATATTCAACATTCTCCCCCTTTTTGATGATAACAAATAATTTATGCATAAGAATATATTTTATAATCAGATTAAAACATATTGAAATAACCATACTTACTCCCCCTGCATATAATACTTACTCCCCCTGCATATATGCAAATTTGAGTTTATAACAGTACATAACATAACTAATCTATAGCACCTTTGTTATCAACAAAAAGAGGAAGCTAAACATGACATTATTTCTTCAGCATAAGCTAAAACTTCAAACAAATCATCAAGGTTATGAACATAGTCCATAACTTCACCCATCCAAATAGGTAGGTAAAGACTTGCCATAAAGACCAAAAGTTTCACAATGTTCATCACCATGATCTGTTTAAAATATGTAGCACATATATTAACTAACCAAACATCATCATAGATAATTAAACACACAATCAACATACATAACATAGTAGCAACATAAACAAATTACATATGTCCTAACAACTCACAACCACATAGTTTTTGATACTTAAAACAGAATAACATAATTGTTTTGAAACGTAACATAAAAACATCCTAAGGTGCTGGAGGAGGTTGCTGTCCTTGAAAATACGTACTAAGCTTTGTGTCCAAGTCTTCAAACTTCTTGATTAGCTCTTCTTGATTACTAATGATATATGAATTCTGTGCATATAGAGCTCTTTGACCAATTCCAAGTTCAAGGATACGTGAACTTAAAGTGTTGTATTGCACGTCTGAAAAGCATGAGGGTTCTGTGGGAAATAGTGGTGGTTGACTTGAAGAAGCTCCTGCTTGAGTTGAAGATTGTGGAATTTCTTCTTGATGAGGTTCAAGTTCATTTTGAGGATTTTGTTCTTGAATTTCAAAGTTTGTCAATTTCATCCTAGTTAGGACATTGGAATCAAAGAATTCAATGGAACGAACAACAGAATTTTCAGATTGGAGATCCACATAAAATTTGTCAAAGATTTTTGTTAGGAATGCACCATAAGGAAGAAATCCTCTTGGAATAGTCAGAAGATTGTCAAAGTAAACTTCAGCCCAATTAACTTGAATATTTCCCATTATAGCATATAGAGCTTTTGCCAAATCTAAGGAAATGAAATGAAAACTTCCAGTTTTTGGATACAAGTTATAGGCTAGGATTCGTGCAATGAACCTGGGATTTGGACGAAGTTTGTTTGAGTTATTTAAAGGTTTGCCATATCCAGGAAGAAATATATGATTAAATAGCAGATCTGAATCATTCATCCTAACAGACCTAAGAGAAACTCCTTGATAAGGAATATTGAAGATTTTACCAATTGACTTTGTAGTTAAGTCAATCTCTATTCCTTTAACAAGGGTTTTGAGTTTTTCAGAACCACCAATAGTTCCCACACGTTCTATATTAGTATAAAACAGTTGTACAAGAAATGGATATGTGGGTTTTCTATTTTCAGCAGAGAATAATTCAAGCAGTCCCACATTTTCAAAATATGAACTAAAGTTCCAAGGTATAAAATCATCAAATTTCACAAATCGTCCTGGAAGAACTTCAAAAGTTGATATTTTGTTAAATTCTTCTAATAAATCAGGACTTTTTAAATAGATGATGATTTCATCATTAACAGAAGTATGGGTTTGCTTAGCTTTCTTAGATCTAGACAATATTAGATAGATAAATAACAGAAAATGTAAAGATCAAGTTTAGAAGCAATACCCCAACTGTAGAAACCCTAGATTAGTCGACTATTGCTTGGATTAGTCGACTACTGAGCTTGACTGCTTGACAGATTTGAAAGATTTGAAGAAATTGATGAAAAAATTTGAGAAAAGAGAGATGCCCTAACCTGGAATCGTTGATTCTGAAGTAGGGAAGATTGGTTTTCGGTTTTGGGTAGAGGTAGTGGGTAGTTTATGATTTTTACTTTATCTTTTAAGAATAAAATACAATGAATGGTTGAGATTTGATAGTAAATTGAGTGTAGAGTTAAGATTTAATCTTAAATGTGTGGTTAGGATTGATAGAGTTGAAAAACAATGGTTGAGATGAATTTTACTTAACTGAAACGGGTATGGGTATTGGGTTTTTGGTTTGAATCTAAGAAAAATATCCACTAGGCTTAAAAACTGTAAAACTGAAAGTTCAAAATCAGTAGTCGTCTAATAGTGAGAGTAGTCGACTACACTGTAATCGACAGAAAGATGATTTTCAGTATTTAACTCAGAGTAGTCGACTAATCTGTATTGTAGTCGACTACACTGTAAACAACAGAAAGTTGATTTTAAGAATTTAACATTGAGTAGTCGACTATAAAGTCAAGTAGTCGACTACACTGTAATT
The DNA here is from genome assembly GCF_001876935.1 of Asparagus officinalis. Lineage (NCBI taxonomy): Eukaryota > Viridiplantae > Streptophyta > Magnoliopsida > Asparagales > Asparagaceae > Asparagus > Asparagus officinalis. The sequence goes on along the minus strand of NC_033800.1, from coordinate 64,460,492 downwards.
TTTCAGAAAAAATTATTTGTAAGACTTGTGCATGTAGTCGACTATAAGTCAAATTAGTCGACTATTTAGAGTATAAATGTATATATGTTTGTTTTAAAAATTAATTTAAATCTTCAATTGAACATATACCTAATTCTCTTCTTAATTTAACATAAATTTCTTCTTTTAGGGGTTTTGTCAATATATCTGCTATTTGTTTATCTGTAGGTATAAATTCTAATGAAATGTCACCTTTAAGCACATGATCACGTAAAAAATGATGTCTAATATCAATGTGTTTTGTACGTGAGTGTTGAATAGGATTTTTAGATAAATTAATTGCACTAGAATTATCACACATAATAGATGATATAGGACAATTTATGCCATAATCAGTTAAAGTTTGTTTCATCCATAATATTTGTGCACATGCAAGACTTGCAGCAATATATTCAACTTCAGTTGTTGATAATGACACTGAATTTTGTTTTTTTACTAAACCAAGATACAAGTGAATATCCTAAGAAATGACATGTTCCACTTGTACTTTTTCTATCAGATTTACATCCGGCAAAATCAGCATCACTATATGATATTAAATCAAAAGAACTATGTTTAGGATAAAATAAACCATAATTTATAGTATCTTTAATATATCTAAAAAAAAAATTTACTGCTTTAAGATGTGATTCTTTAGGATTAGATTGAAATCTTACACATAAACATACACTAAACATAATATCAGGTCTACTTGCAGTAATGTAAAGAAGTGATCCAATCATACCTCGATATAGCTTTTGATCAACATTCTTACCATTTTCATCTTTGTCAAGTGATGTAGTGATGCTCATTGGTGTTGGTTTACTTGATGAATTTTCCAATAAGAATCGTTTGAGTAAATCTTTTGCATACTTGCTTTGATTGATATATATTCCTTCTTTCAATTGTTTAATTTGTAGTCCAAGGAAGAAATTTAGTTCACCCATGTGACTCATTTCAAATTCATCCTGCATAGTCTTAGCAAATTCTTGACTAAGATTGTTGTTAGTAGAACCAAAAATAATATCATCTACATAAATTTGAATTAGTAAAATATCTTTGTTTATTTTCTTAATAAATAATGTTGAATCAACTTTTCCAATTTCAAAACCTGAAGTTAAAAGAAACTTCTTTAATCTATCATACCAAGCACGAGGTGCTTGTTTAAGACCATATAGTGCTTTCTTAAGTTTAAAAACACCTGAGTAGTCGACTATAATGATGATTAGTCGACTACACTGTAAAATAACAGAAACTTATGTTTCTGTTAAACACCTGAGTAGTCGACTATAATACCTTGTAGTCGACTATACTGTAAATTAACAGAAACATGTACTTGAGTTTTATGCTTGAGTAGTCGACTATTCTTCTAATTAGTCGACTACTAAGAGTAAAAATTGTGATATAGAATATTTTTATACTTAAGTTTTAACTATATTTCTAATGGTTAACATAGGGGATTTCTATAGTTAACCAACACACTAAGCCTGTGTTAGTGTGTTCTAATTTTGTGTGTGTGTGCGTGTGTGTGATCAAGGCTTGTACAAAAATTCTAAGTAAAGAAAATGTAAAATACATTATCTCATCTGTTCTTCATTTTCTTCACTTCATAATGCCTTGAAAACATCTTGCACTTGTTCATATTCTGATATTGAAATCTGCATATTAAAGTTAGTGCACACACTGTATAAATTGTTATCATCAAAATACTATCATAGAGATATGATATTCAACATATTCAGGTACAATGAAAATGTACAAAGATGTTAAAAGACACTTCTAGAGGAGTTTTTAGGATTTATTCAGTACCCAGTTGTGATATTCTAGTGTTGTCCACCCACGGACGTATGGACAAACGGAGAGAGTAAACCAAGTGTCAGAAAACATGTAGCAAACATGTATTATAGACTTGCAGGATAGTTGGGAGGATCATATTCCATTAATTGAGTGTGATTATAATATCATTTATCATAAACTTTTGGCATCACACCGTATGAGGAATAATACGGGAGGCACTATAGATAGCTTATTTATTGGACAAAATTACAAGAAAGTTTATTGCTTAGACAGTAGCTTATACGGCAGACTACAGAAAAGGTAACATAGATTCGGGAACTCATTTTTGTAGCGCATAGTCGTCGGAAGAGTTACGTAGACCAGAGATGATGATCGTTAGAGTTCTAGTTTGGGGACTATGTCTTATCGAATATATCGCCGATGTATTTAGTGACTCGGTAGACGAGGAAAGTTTACCCCAAGGTATATTGGCCCGTTCATGAGAGTTGAACATTTTTAGAGCCGTTTTGTATGGGCTAGATCTTCTAGCATCAATGTCGAGTAGACACGATATTTTCCATGTTTTGATAATTTAATAGTAATTGCGCGACGAGGAGTAGCAGAGGGTGATTGATGCACCAGAATTTAAGTTTCAGATAGATTTAAATACTATGCAGATCACGGGTTGTATTCTTACTAGAGAGAACGAGAGGCTTAGAAAGGAAGTAATACCTTAAGTTAAAGTTCAATAGAGATAGAAAAGAGATGAGGAGGCTTCTTGGGAGAGCTAGGAGGATATGCGTCGCGACTACCCACAACTATTCAAGTGGGTAAATTGATTTGGTTATAGCTTATTGATGTTTATGATTTTTGATTGTTCCATATGGTTATATTTATATTTAGAGCTAAAATGAGGGTATTAACACTTAGCTCCTAATCATTCGGAATACATGGTATATATATGGGGGTTCCTTGTTTGGATTTTTCGCCCGACATACTAGTTCCGTTTAGTTAGGGTTAAGTGGGAATATTCGCATTTTAGAGTGTTAAGTGTAGATATTTTAATATTTTATATCTGAAAATTTATGGTAATGTATTATTAATCTCTACGATACGATTGCGGAATTTTGAGGACGAAATTCTTTTAAGGGGGAAGAATGTAAAACCCCGTAAATTTGAATATTTTATGATAAATTATGATAAATATGTTATATAGTAAAAAATAACTTATTTTGATATTTGAGTATGATAAGAATTGATTCGAGATCAATTCAATGTATATTTGTGAAAATATGAGTGCAAATGCACAAGACATGCACAAAGGCCAAAAGAGTGAAAATCTTAGAATAATAACCAGTTAAGCGTTTTTAAATTTTACACACTGATTCGTTCAGAATTTGGAAAAATGTAAAAGACCAAAGTTGTAGGTCTCCTCAACAGATTTCTAACAAATCTTAGATCACCTCATTCCGAGGTCTTACGAGAAAGTTACAGCTAAAATACCAAAGATTATTTTCCTAGTCAGACTAGGTTTCCTAGTTCGGGTCAAACAGTTTTGTTTCGCGTTTGCCTCTATAAATACCTATATTTTTCACAAAAATTCTTATCTTTTATCATATCTATGAACCCTAGTAGCCACTCTCTCCCCTCAAAAACCCTAGACCTTTTTCTTATGAGTTTGGAGAGCTTTGTGTAGCAAAACACCGTCACGAGGGCGAGATCATCGACGTGTAGCGAGGGAGAACGGGTTGTTCATGCTCGTGGTTTGCTTGTTGATTGTTTTAGAGGCTTGCACATAAGATTAAGAATAGATTACTTACATCCAAACTCATCCTCATAGTTAAATAATTAGCTTAGAAGTTTAATTTGTGTTTACATGCTTAGATCTTAATCTAATGTGAAAAAGATTAGATTTTTATTGTTAGATCTTAAACAAATGTTAGATCTACATGTTTTTCTTGCTTTATATATATATATATATAAGTTTTGGCTTTATGGTTTCCTAGTTTAAATATGAAACAAATACTTATTTATATACATACATACATGTTTCGTAGTTACCATGTTTGGTTTTGATAAACAATGTGTTTTGCCACATATACATGAAAATGAACAACATATATATATATATATATATATATATATATATATATATATATATATATATATATATATATATATATATATATATATATATATATATATATATATATATATATATATATATATATATATTTATTTCATGAT
>NC_033800.1:64436083-64456426 GCF_001876935.1 Asparagus officinalis | reverse complement strand
GCGCACCACTTCGATTAGAAGATGCGTTTCAGGTTTTCTTGGCAGGAGTCTGGAAATTTTGCCGTACTCTGGTTTTGTAAAATCAATTAAAAATAGTAAATCAACTCCAAACATTATGAAATTTTGAGGGGATGTTTCTAAAACATGTAAATAACATTTTACGAAAAAAGAATTTATGAATATCACTTCTCAGTTGTGAGAAATAAATATTTGAATACAGATACTTTCAGATTCTAAATAACTGCTGAAACAACCGATTTTCTAAAACCAATTTGACACAGATAAATCAACTACAAAAATCATGAAATTTTTAAGGGAAGTTAATAAAACATGTATATACAAATGTTAGAGATAAGAATTCTTAAATTGATCACTCTCCATTTGAGAAGAAATTAATTTATTGTATAACTGCGTCATAAATACATAACTCTGTCAACACTTAATAGCATCGACTTAGAAAATGATATAAGTCGATCTTGGACTAAAGTCGCTTAACAGTTCGGCTTGGTAAGTCGATCTGGCAGAGAGTTTTTGCAACATATCACAGAGTGCTTCATAAGTCGATTCTGTCAACTCTTGATAGAATCGACTTTATAAACGTGCCACAGGCACTGTACATGCTGAAAATTGATTTTAAAAGTGCCTTAAAAATGAACAAGTAAATTCCTCAAAAATTATAAAACTTTGGCGAATCATTGTATAACATGTAAATGACATGTTACAAAAGCGAAATTTTTGGAATTGTCACTTACCAAATGAAACGCTCATCTTATTTTATAAAACTAAGTCCAAAACCATTGAAAAGTAAAATAATGTTTTTTGACATTTGACTATAAACCATGTTTTGAAACTGTTAAAATATTTTTTCTTATCGATTCATAATAAAGATGTTTATGATGTATATTATAGCTCCAAAATTATTTTTCATAAAAACACCTTATTATTTACGAAAAATCATAAATTATATATGTGTGTGTATATTGAAGGTCTTATAGAATTTAACACACTTTTATTTTATATTAACACCTAAACTACAAAATAATAAGACTTATATACCAGTGCTAAGTTATGAAGGTACTTCAATGCAGCTACACTTGGTAAAAGACAGGCAGATGAAGCTTGATCTTGCGTATCTTTAACATGAATGCAATGCTAACCACTTACTCGCCATCTCCACTTTGATATGATCGTGAAATGCGCAAATTTTCCATCCATTCTCTCAACTGACGTTGGTCTACAATATTTAAAGAATTGTACAAACACTAGACAAATCAACATTAGAAGTAAATTGTTTGTTAAAACAGTCATCAAAAACAAGAAGAGCCAACATCTTTCCCCCTTTTTGATGATGACAAACAATTTACAAAAAGGAATATATGCATGAAGGAAAAATGAACATATACAAGATTAATATACATTGCATAAAATATAGGAATTGAATTGTATACTCACAATAATTATTTTCCCCCTTGACAGCATCAAAAAGGGGAACAAAAGAATTAATTTGAGGAGCCGAAAGCTTTCCCCCATCAATAAGCATAGGTGAGTATAGAAATATATATTAGCAGGGATTTGCTCCCCCTATCAAAATGCTCATATAGAATATATGCAATAAGATATCATGGCAAACATATGTGCAGCCAAGCCCATAATGAATATGCCTAAAATTTACTCACCATATACATGAAGATAATGAGAACACACATTAAATTATTGTCAATAGGGAAATTTAGTGATCTCATTAACACAAAAGAATATAAAACCATATAAAGATATAGATTTATGAAATCAAAAGCAGAGAAAACATGGAGAATCATGCAAAAGAGTTTCTCAAATGTTAAAACAAAATCAACCTAAATGAAGTCCATAATTCAATCCATTTAAACATTAAATGATGTTTCGATCAAAAATAAGAATTCTTTGTAAGGATTGATCAAAACCACTCATTATTTAGATAATACATTATAAAGCACGAATAGATGAGATCCATTTAGCACAAACACATAAATATCATCATATCAAAGTGCAATTATAATGAATTCAAAGCAACAAGATCAAAAACACAAATTTTGAGGAGAGGCACAATTTATATTCAAGCTACTTGAGCTTGTCTTCCAACCCATATAATCATTTTAGCTTCCGGTAACTTGAGTTGCGGTAATAGAACACTCCAATAAACCTGCCGGCAGGGTTTATATAATACAACACCTCTCTATCAAAAGCAAAAACTAATACATTATGAAAACTAAAGATTTATCAATTATAAATTGTTTTATATAGAAAAGACTTTCAAATTATTAATTTTCAAAACAGATAAGAAGGTGTAATAAATAAGAATACTAAAATTCTTGGTTTAAAATTTAATTTTGTTTTGCTACAAGAACTCTTGGTAACCAAGATTTAGGACATGACCACCTATTATTTAAAGCTCAAAGCACTTATGGTTATGAACCTCTTAGGCATATGGTGACACTGTGATTGTCAGAGAATAATCATCAACATGACCATTTTCGATTGAGAATATGTACAAATGGAAAGCGAACAATATTGCTTATGTTGAACCATTAAAAGAGTTTCGTTCATGAGTGGAACATTTGAAACAAAAGGTAAAATATTTGAAGCTTTTGCCAAATTAAAACATTATAAACAAAACTTTCTAAGTGGCCAAATCTACCACAAAAACAATTACCTGCATTTGTAAATGTGGTCTAATAAGAACATTTGGCAAGATGAGACTTTTTCAAATCAACAACAATTTTTGGCCAAATGGACCAAACGACCACAAATTCACATTTAAACACTTATGGCATGCTTATGCATGAACTGATGAAGTATGTGTCATGTGTATGTGATTGAAGGGAATACTGTGAGAATGGCACAATTGAGCTTTAATTTTCTTATATTTATGGCAGCTAGGCAAAACTTTAGATAAGTGGCCTTTGACCACAAATGAAACACTTGTAATTTGCTCATAATATGTGCATAGTAAGTGTTGATTTAAAGAGAATTGAACTGAGACTTGTTGCACATAAGTCCATAAGTCTTTCATTATTAACAATGAATAGTTTTAAGGAAGTGAATATAAAGATTGAAATGCGAATTTTAACAATGTTTCAACTCATCATTAGTTGCACATATGCATTTGAACTAGATATAGAATGCTTAATTATCAATTTTATTTCTAAAGCTTTCCTACTTTCTAAAAAGCATTATTTTTATTAGCATGAAGATAAGCCTATGATAAGGATGAGGTCAATTTTTTTTTGTCAAATTTAATAAGTCATGTTTTCTTTAAGTAATGTAGTACTTTTCATTTTCATGACATATAAATTTGGCTTATATGCTTCCTCATATCGGATTTTAAACATCTGCTTGCTTTTTTTAAATCATTAAATCATTTTGCAATTTATTAATAGTGCATGCGAATATTTTTCATCTAGGCAAAGCAAGTTCATCATAGATAAATCATTATCGGTTCGTTAGAAACTCGCAAACCTCGACTAGGGCTATCGCCTAGTGGCCGTGTGCATGAGCTTCCAGCATTGAATTTGAAGCGGGATCCTCCAAAGCTTGTTCCGTGAATTCGCATTTCAAGTCTCCTTGATGTGCTCTCTATAAATATCCATAAGGTTGTAAGCACTATCAAAATGTGAACAAACTTTGTTAGCACATAAGATGAGTTAAAGCATTAACAAATATTCTAACAAAATGTTGTCATGTAAACATCGATGATCATTTTATATCCACTTGGATTTTCTTAATATGGGTCACAAATATAAGCTCATCATCTAGTAATTTTCCCATAATCAAAATGTTTAGATCTAATCAAATAGTTTTAAATCTAACACACCATTTGTGGCATAGGGGGAAATTGTCTATCTAGGAGATATCAGAAGCTGATATGAGCCTAACAGATGCATTCATTCATATCATAATTTGTAAAAATATATGCAGCAAAAGATAACAAATATAAGCTCAAAATTAGATTAGCACTTAATAAGCATAACTTGGTATCTTTAAACTCAAGGCGGTTCCTAGAACTTAAAATCAAAGGTCACAAGCTCTGATACACATATGTTAAAACTCCTAAGAGGGGGGGTGTTTTAGCGGTCTTATTGCTAAATCTAATCGCTATAAGCTGCCATAATTAAATTATTAACAAGTATCATTCTTGCAAGGATAGATTTACGAAGAGTTATTGTTGTCAAAGAATAAGCATATGAACAAGGTAATATCCTAGCATATTGTATATACTATGAGTTATATGCAAGGATATATGAGCTAACACAAGATGATATATCTATCAAAGAGAATATACAATAGCAATATATGTTATAGGAATATGTAACTGACACAAAGGCGGTAACAATGCTAAACAAGTAGTGGATGATATAGTATAATGCAGCTAATGACAATGGTCGATATTAAGATATGAACATAAATATGAATGAACGCCAAAGACAGGCTCAAACAAGCAATATGCATCACGGAGTTCTCGACCTTCCGCTCCTACGTCTCGCTCCCCACTCCGGGACGAAAATCCACTACACAATCCGCCGTTGAAAGCCGGAACTTCTTACTCACCACTTCGGTTTCTAGCGTAACCGATAAACTCTATCAACTCACACTCTTGCCAAATCACACTCTACACCTACTAAGTTGTTGCGACCTAGCCTTGTCTTCTTCAAGTGCTCGGTTACAACCTTCCCTAGCACGTCAACCGGACGCACTCCTCTTGGGACGATCCGCCGACTCTCCCACAACTCTTTCACTCGGTGTTTGTACAAATGTATTACAAGTGATCTCAAAATTAAGCAAAATACAGTAAATGATATTGTTCTCGTACATTTATAGGTGAGAAGCACCAATGTAGCTCAATCTCACAAATCTACAATCAAACCCCACTATATAGATGTATGAAATGCTACATAGCCTCAAAGTAGGTGTGTCGTCGATTCTTTGTGCTAGGGTGATTAATATGAGCATAAAATTATTAACTCATTAACAAACTAGGCGAATAATTGATTAATATGCAAAATAAAACGATTTATTGCTAGAAATAGATGTTTAGAAAACTATCTACTTGAACAGCACGAGATGGAGATGGAAGATTTGAAAGCCCCAAATTGAGATTTGTTCTCTCTTCGTTGTAGAACTAATCTTCACATAAATCTAATTTTGTAAATAAACACTTAAACAAACTAATAAACTCTTTTTAAAATCTTTTTCTTAGATGATTATAGAGCTTGGGTATAAGGGGGTATTATAGGAGACCCCAAAACACCAATGAAAATCCAGCAAAAAGGACAAAAAACCCGAAAACAAGGAGTCAGAAAAACTAGCCGTTGTACAAGGATAAGTCGACTTGCTACAGGTGATAAGTCGACTTATTAACTAGCCTGTTACGGTCAAAACTAGCATTTATAAGTCGACTGCAGTCGATTAGGAAGATTGGTCGTCAGGTTCTGGCAGGAGTCTGAAATATTTGCGTATTGGTTTTGTAAATCAATTAAAAATAGTAAAATCAACTCAACATTATGAAATTTTGAGGGATGTTTCTAAACATGTAATAAACATTTTACGGCAAAGAATTTATAATACTCATCTCTCGTGTGCATGAAATAAATATTTTGAATACAAGATATTTTCAGATTCTAAAAAATGCTGAAACACCCGAATTTTCTTAAACCCAATTTGACACAGTAAATCAACTCCAAAAATCATGAAATTTTTAAGGGAAGCTTATAAACATTGGTATTTGTAAAATGTTAAGAAAGAATTTCTTAAATTATCACTTCCCATTTGAAGAGAATAAATTATTGTTTGTACAGTATAACTGGTCAGAAAATACATACTTGCAACACTTATAAGTCGACTTAGAAAATGACATAAGTCGTACTTGGTATAAGATCGACGTTAACGTTTCGAGTAAGTCAGATTGGAGAGAGTTTTTGCACAGTTTTCCAGAGTAAGTTCATAAGTCGACTTTGTCAAGCTGATAAGGTCGACTTATAAACGTGCACAGGCACTGTACATGTCATGAGAAATCTTGATTTTTAAAAGTGCCTTAAAAATAACAAATAAATTCACAATAAAATTATAAAGTCTTTGGGAAATCATTGTTTAAACATGTAATATGGAAACATGTTACAAAAGGAAATGTTGGGAATTGCATTACCAAAAGATGAAAACTCATCATTTTAATAAAACTAGTCCAAAAACATGAAAGAAAATATACATGTTTTTTGAATTTGACTATTAAACCATGTTTTGAAACTTTGTTAAAATATTTGTATGGACATAATAAAAGATGTTTATGATGTTATATATAGTCCAAAACATATTTTCTATAAAAAAACCTATAGTTTACGAAAATCATAAATAATATATTTGTGTGTGAATATTTGAGCTTTAGAATTAATCATACATTTATATAAAACCTAAACTACAAAACATAATAAACTAATATACCCAGGCTAGATTGAATGGTCTTCAATGAGCTCAACTTGGTAAAACACTGCAGCATGGAAGTTTGACTTTGGATCTGTTAACATGAATGCAAATGCTTCAACCAGCTACTCCGCCAACCTTCATTTGATATGATCGTGGAATGACGCAATTCATCCACTCTCCAACTACGTTGTTTGTTGCTACAATTATGATAAGAACTGCTACAAACCACTAGACAAACAACATTAGAAGTAAATTGTTTGTTAAACATCATCAAAACTAAGATGGCAACAATCTTCTTCCCCTTTTGATGCATGAGAAACAATTTACAATAAAGGTTAAATATATGCCATGAATGTGAAGGATGTAACATATACAACGATATATATACATGCATATAAATAAAGGAACTGGAATTGTTACTCACAATAATATTTCTCCCCTTGACAGCATTCAAAAAGGGCGACAAAAGTAATATTGATGAGCGAAAGCTGGGCCCCTATCAATAAGCATAGGTGAGGTATCAGAAAATATTTATAGGGTATAGGGATTGCTTCCCTATCAAAATTGCCATATAGAATATATAGCAATAAAGATCATGCGCAAAACATATGTGAGAAAGCATACTATTGAATATTGCTAAAATTTACTCACATATACATTGAAGATAATGATGAACACACCATTAATATGTCAATATGAAAATTAGTGTCTCATTAACACTTAAAAAATATGAAAAACCATTTATAAAGAATAGATTTATGAAGATCAACAAGATGAGAAAATGATGAATCTATGAAATAGACGGTTTCCAAATTGAAAAACAATCAACAAAATGAGTCAATTAAATCAACCATTTAAACCAAAAATGTATGTTTGATCAACAAAAGAAGAATTTCTTTGTATATCTGATCATTAACCATCAAGATACATTAAAAGTACGAATAGCATGATCATTTAGCACAACACATAGAATATATCATATATTACAGTGAATTATAATGAATTTCAAAGCAACAAATCAAACACAATTTTGATGAAGGCAACAATTATATCTTCAAGCTCTTTGAGCTTGTTCCAACCCAGTCATAATCATTTTAGCTCCGTAAACTTGTAGTTGCGAATAAACACCATTTATAAACCCGAAGGGTTATATAAATACAAACCTCTCATCAAAACAAAACATATAATTATGAAAACAAAAGATTTATCAATTATAATTATTGTTTTCATATAAATTAAGATTTTCAAAGTATAATTTTCAAAACCAAGATTAAAGAAGGTATAAATAAGAATACTAAATTCTTTGCCGTTTAAATTTAAAATTTGTTTTGGTACCAAGAACTCTTGGTACCAAAAGATTTTTAGGGACAATGGACCCTCCTATTTATTAAGCCCTTCAAAGCTCTTAGGTTATGAACCCTCTTTAGGCACATATGGTGCACGGGATTGGTCATTAGCAATAATCACTCAAATGACCATTCGATTGAATTATTTACTTATATGGAAAGGAACAATTTGCTTTTATTATTGACCATTAAAAGGTTGCACGTGGAATTACATTTGCAAACAATGAGGTAAAATATTTAAGCTTTTTTGCCAAATGTAAAACATTATCAAAACAAAACTTTCCTAAGTGCGCCCAAATCTACCACAAACATTACATTTGTAAACATGTGCGTCTTATAGAAAATTGCGCAAATGAGACTTGAATTTTCAAATCAAAACAATATTTTGGCCAAATGACCAAAACGACCACAAATATCACATTTAAACACCATGAGCATGTCTTATGATGACATCGTTCATGAGTATGTGCATGTGTATGTGATGAAGAAACTTGATGAGATTGCACAATGAGCTTAATTTTCTTATATTTATGTGCATCATAGCTAAAATTTGATAAGTGTGGCCTTTACGACCACAATGATTGAACACTTGGTTTAAACTTTGCCTTCATAAATATGTGATAGCTAATGTGTTGGATTTAAGAATTGACACGAGACTTTGCACATAAGTCCATAAGTTTCTTATTATTAACAATGCATGTTTTAAGAGTTGATATCTTTCTAAAGATGAGATGCGATTTTTAACAATGTTCATACTGATCATTAGGCACATTATGTATTTGAACTAGATAATAGTAACATTGTATAATTTTATCAATTTTATTTTCTAAAAGCTTTCTACTTTCTAAAAATGTGCATTATCTTTTAGCATTGAGATAGTGTAGACAAGATGAGTTCAATTTTTTATTTTTCAAATTTAACATATCATTGTTTTCTTGAAGAGCAATACTTTCTTGAGAAATGATATCAAATTTGGAAGCTAACTTCTCATGATCGGATTCTAAATTATCATGCTTGCTTTTTAAATCAATAAAATTATTTTATAATTTCTTGTAGGCATGCAATAATTTTTCACTAGCACAAGCAAGTTCATCACTAGATAAATCATTATCGGGTTCGAACTCGCAAACCTCACTAGGGCTATCGCCTAGTGGCCGTGTGCATGAGGCTCCACATGAACTTGAAGCGGGATCCTCCAAAGCTTGTCGGATCGCCTCCAAGTCTCCTTGATGCGCTTCTATGAATTTCCATAATGTATAAGCGCTATCAAAAGAATCAAGCTTGTTAGACATAAATGAATCAAATGCATTTAATAAAAATTCTAACATAAGCTTGTTCATAATAAACATCTTTTTATCATGTTTGCTCCACTTGGATTTCTCCAACGTGGGCACAATATAAGCACAATCAATGATTTCCCATAAATCGATATTTTTAGATTGAACAAATATTTTGAATCTAAAACACCATTGAGCATAAGGGAAAGCATTGAATTTAGGAGCAATACTAGAATCATAGCCTAAACAAGATGCATCATTCATATTCATAATTTGTAAAAATATATGCAAGCAAGATACAAATAAAGCTCAAAATTAGATTAGCACAAATAAGATAACTTGGATCTTTAACTCAAGGCGGTTAGACCTTAAATCAAAGAGCACCAAGCTCTGATACCAATTGTTAGACCCTAGAGGGGGGGTGATTAGGGTCTTATGCTAATCTAATCCGATTTAAGTGCCAATTAAAATTAATTAACAAGTATATTCTTGCAAGATAGATATACAAGAGTTATGTGCAAGAATAAGCAATATGAACAAAGGTAAATATCCTAGCAATGATATATACTATGAGATATATGCAAGGATATATGAGCTAACACAAGATGATATATCCTATCAAAGAGATATACAATATGATATATGTATAGGATATGTAAACTGACACAAGGGGTAAACAATCTAAACAAGATAGTGGATGATATAGATAATGAGCTAATGACAATGGCGATATAAGATATGAACATAAATATGAATGAACGCCAAAGCACACTCAAACAAGCAATATGATCACGGAGTTCGGACCTTCCGTCCTACGTCTCCGCTCCCCACTCCCGGGGAGAAATCCACTAACACAATCCGGTTTGGAAGCCGGAACTTCTTCTACACACTCGGTTTTCTAGCTAACCGAAAACTCTACAACTCACACTCTTGCAATCACACTCTACACCCACTAAGTGTTGGACCTAGCCGTGTCTCCCTCAAGTGCTCGGTTACAACCTCTCCCTAGGCACGTCAACCGACGCCACTCCTCTTGGGACGATCCCCGACTCTCACCACACACTCCTCACTCGGTGTACAAATGTATTACAAAGTGATCTCACAATTAAGCACAAATACAGTAAATGATTTGTTCTCTACAATAGGTGAGAACACAATGTAAGCTCAATCTCACAAATCACAATCCCACAACCCACTATATGATGTATGAAATGCTACAAGCTCAAATAGGGTGTGTGTGATAATATGAGCATAAATAAATTCTAACTCAATTAACAAACTAGCAATAATTGATAATATGAAAATAAAAACGAATTGCTAGAGAATAGAGTTAGAAAAACTTCTCTAGAACAAGAGAGATGGAGATGGAAGATTGAAAGCCCAAATTGAGATTGTTCTCCTCTTCTTGTAAAACAATCTTCACAAAACTAATTTTGTAAATAAACACTTAAACAAACTAATAAACTCTTTTTAAAACTTTTCTTAGATGATTATAGAGCTGGGTATAAGGGGGTATATATAGGAGACCCCAAAACACAAGAAAAATCCAGCAAAAAGACAAAAAACCCGAAAAACAAGGAGTCAGAAAAACTAGCCGTTGTACAGTGATAAGTCGACTTGCTACAGTGATAAGTCGACTTATAACTAGCCGTTACGGTCAAAAAACAGCTTATAAGTCGACTGCAAGTCGACTTAGAAGATGGTTCAGGTTTCTGGCAGAGTCTGAAATTTTGCGTATCTGGTTTTGTAAAATCAATTAAAAATAGTAAATCAACTCCAAACATTATGAAATTTTGAGGGATGTTTCTAAACATGTAAATAAACATTTTACGAAAAGAATTTATGAAATATCACTTCTCAGTTGTGAGAAATAAATATTTGAATACAGATATTTCAGATTCTAAAAACTGCTGAAACACCCGATTTTCTAAAACCAATTTGACACAGTAAATCAACTCCAAAAATCATGAAATTTTAAGGGAAGCTTATAAACATGTATATGAACATGTTAGAGAAAGAATTTCTTAAATATCACTTCCCATTTGAGAGAAATAATTTATTTTGTAAACTGGTCAAAAATACATAACTCTGCAACACTTCATAAGTCGACTTAGAAAATGACATAAGTCGACTTGGTATAAGTCGACTTAACAGTTCGAGTAAGTCGACTTGGCAGAGAGTTTTTGCACATTCCAGAGTAGTTCATAAGTCGACTTGTCAACTCTGATAAGTCGACTTATAAACGTGCACAGGCACTGTACATGCTGAAAATCTGATTTTAAAAGTGCCTTTAAAAATAACAAATAAATTCCAAAAATTATAAAACTTTGGGAAATCATTGTAAACATGTAAATGAACATGTTACAAAAGGAAATTTTGGAATTGCACTTACCAAAAGTGAAAACTCATCATTTTATAAAACTAGTCCAAAACATGAAAAGTAAACATACATGTTTTTTGACATTTGACATAAACCATGTTTTGAAACTTTGTAAAATATTTGTATGGACATAATAAAAGATGTTTATGATGTATATATAGTCCAAAACATATTTTTCATAAAAACACCTATATTTACGAAAATCATAAATATATATGTGTGTGTATATTTGAGCTTATAGAATTAACACACATTATATAAAACCTAAACTACAAACATAATAAACTATATACCCAGGCTAGATGAAGGTCTTCAATGAGCTCAACTTGGTAAACAGGCAGATGAAGCTTGACTTGGATCTTTAACATGAATGCAATGCTTCAACCACTACTCCGCCAACCTCCATTTGATATGATCGTGAATGCGCAATTCCATCCATCCTCCAACTACGTTGTTTGTCTACAATATATAAGAATGTACAAACACTAGACAAACAACATTAGAAGTAAATTGTTTGTTAAACATCATCAAAACAAGAAGGCCAACACCAGCCTCTGGTATCTGTCACGATCAACTGGTTCTCTGGCCTCAGCACCTAGCTTGAACTTCTGGTCGATCGGTGTAGTTGCAGGTTTGCACTCTAACATTCCTGTCTCTTTGAGAAGATCCAGTGCATACTTTCTCTGGGATAGGACGATTCCCTCCGCTCCTCGAGCTATCTCTATTCCAAGAAAGTATCGAAGTAAGCCAAGATCTTTCACCTCGAATTCCTTACCGTCTCATTTTGAGATGGGCAATCTCCTTCTCATCATCCCCTGTAATAATCATATCATTCACATATACCGCAAGCATGGTAATGTGGCCTCCACTCCGTCGAAAGAACACGGTATGGTCGGCGTTGATCTGTTGGTACCCCATACCAATCATAGCCCTTCTGAATCTGTCAAACCAAGCACGAGGAGACTGCTTCAGCCCATAGAGAGACTTCTTCAATCTACAGACCTTTCCCACTGTCTGATCTGTACCAAATCCTGGTGGTATCTCCATGTATACCTCCTCCACTAGATCTCCATGAAGAAATGCGTTCTTCACATCTAGTTGGTGTAGCTTCCATCCACCATTTACTGCCAGAGAGATTAAGGTCCAAACAGTGCTCATCTTTGCCACTTACTAGCTCCCAAGTGCGGTTCTTCTCTAGAGCTCCTAGCTCCTCGTGCATAGCCGCTTTCCACTTTGGGTCCTTCTTAGCAACCTGCCAATTGTTAGGTACAGTAACAGAGTCCAATGATGCAATGAATGTCCCATGTGCAGGGTGGATGTTAGAATATGATACAAATTGGGCAAGATCCCAACCATATCTATCGGGAGGATTTCCCGCATTACTACGAGTAGTCCTCCGTACTGATATTGGTGTGGGAGGAGTAGGGAGAGGAATGTTATCAGTAGGGAGAGGAACATTATCATCTTGGGATAAAACTGGTGGTGGTGTAGGTGTTTCAGGAGTCGGGGCAGGTGTTGGCAAGAGACTTGGCAGCACTAGTGGCACTGTAGGTACTGTTCCTGCAATTTACTTGCCCTTCCTACTATAGGTTAGTAGTTCCCCCTGAACAGTGGGCCTAACACCTCTTGTCTCATTTTTCTTTTCTTCATCATTCTCCTGCTCCTCCTCAACCAATTCTCCTTCCCAAGGAATCGATACAGAAATGAATTTCTCCACATTGTTCACCGATCTCTCACTATTCTCCTCCTCTCGCCTCATACTTCTAGTATTAGGCGAGTTACTAGCGGATGAAGTTACCGTCTGGGTGTAATACGGCTCGAGTTCTCGAAAGTGCACATCCATACTCACAAACAACCTTTTCTCCACTGGGCTCCAACAAACATATCCCTTCTGAGTAGCAGAATATCCCACAAAGATGCACTTCACAGCTCTAGGGGCAAGCTTCCCGACAGATGGCCTGTTGTCCTTCACAAAGCACACACAGCCAAACACTTTAAGTGGAAGAATCCCACCATTATCTCCCTTCAATATCTCACACGGAGACTTCCAATCCAGCACTCTCAAGGGCATTCTGTTGATCAGCGCTGTTGCGGTCAACACTGCTTGTCCCCATAATGTTTCTGGGACATTCATAGAGATCATCATGCTTCTAGCAACCTCTAAGAGATGTCGGTTCTTCCTTTCCGCTACCCCATTCTGAGCTGGTGTGTATGAACAGGTAGTCTGGTGATGTATTCCTTAAGCTGATAAATATTCTTTAAACGTTCTGTTGATATACTCTGTCTCATTATCTGACCTCAATACTTTCACCACTGCTCCGTATTGAGTCTGAACAGTCCTATGAAAGTTTTGAAAGCATCCAAACACATCACTCTTATTCTTCATCAGGTATAACCAAGTAACACGAGAAAAGCAATCAATAAATGTAACAAAATATTTGTATCCATTCATAGAACTTGTGGAACAAGGCCCCCAAACGTCTGAATGTACCAAGTCAAATGCATGAGAACTTCTATGACCAGAACTAACATAAGAGCTTCTAGTAAGCTTTCCAAACTCACATGCATCACACACAAGTTTCTGTTTATTTGCTTTCTCAAATAAAGAAGGATACAATCTACCTAAAACACTAAAGGATGAGTGTCCCAAACGCTGGTGATGAAGCATTAACTCACTCTCAGCACTCATTTTAAATCCTACTGACACCAATGCTGAATCCAGCCCTTCACGATCCAGATACCACAGTCCACTACGCCATGTGCCAGTCCCAAGTCTCCGCCCTGTCCCCTTCTCCTGGAAAATCACCTTGGGAATATCAAAAGAAATAATGCATTTTAGTTGAAGGATGATAGAACTAATGGACAAAAGATTAACTGGAAAGGAAGGAGCATGCAAAACATTGGACAAAGTTACTGAACCAGTACAATTAACTGTACCCTTACCAACCACAGGCTGAAATGTACCATTAGCTGTTTGAATACTATCAGGCGATGCTAAGTGAGTATATGATGAGAACTCACTCGCATTACCTGTCACATGACGAGATGCACCGGAGTCGACTATCCATGCTGATGATCTGTCAGGAGACATAGAAGCAAGAGCATGTATGTCTTCAGTATCTTTGTTCGGATGAGCATAGGTAGCAGTATTACCTCTGGCAAAGAATGAAGTGGATGCCTCCTCAGTTCCATCCCCTGCTACTTGCTGCTTCTTCCTTAGTATCGCCAGGAGAGCACGATCCTCCTCAGTAAAGACCACCTCAGCTTCCTCTTCCTTTGCTACCGTCAGATTTGCCCGGTTTCCTGCTCCTCTTCCACCTCGTCGACCCCCACGGCCACGACCACGACCTCTGAACTGTCCACGTCCACCCGAATCTCCTTCCTTGGATGGCTTGGTGCAAGCATGCCTTAGATAACCTACCGCACCGCAGTTATAACACTGATACCATAAAGAATATGAAAACACTCATCTTATTCATGAGATAACATGGGCTTATATAGGCCCCTACAACTTACAAATAAGCCCCTAAACCTATTAATATTTCAACAAGCTTCGACGAACCAAACAACTGAAAGTGGAGGAAAACATCAAAATTTTACTATGTCAGTTTTTTCCCCCACTTACTGCACGTTTTTCACAAACCAAACAAGCCCTTACAGTAATAAGCTACAACAAAGATGCAACACAACCCAATACAATACAAGTACATATAACAATATCAAGGGAAGTAAATAAACATCCTTAGCATTACAACCTAATGCAAGCAACCCAATGCTTGCATATTACTTCACCACTAACCGCAATGACACTTGATCCCAAAGGATGACTTATTTTCTCATGCTCACAATACTTTAATCGTTTCCGATCAGATGTTGGCCTGGAGGCATATATCATGATTCTAGTAAGCCGGAGTAACTGGAGCAAAGTGTGATTTTATGCCTTATCACGGTATGCACAAGATAATTGACATTTAATTAAAGGAAATAAGATAGCTGTTCTTTCTTCCTTGAGCCTCCCTCTCCATATAAACTATTCCATTGCTTGAGCTCGCTCATTATGGAACCCTCTGCGAAACTGGCTGCAACCTGCATTGAAACAGTTCAAGAAAAGATTATTTACAAGATAAATAATACTGCTTCAAAGAGACAGATGAAAGACGGAAATAGAATGCTCACTCACAGGGAAATTTTAAAAAGATTATATAAAATGAAATGGAATCGATGAAGGATCATGCGTAAAACATGAGTTCTTATATCAAATTTAGCTAAAATCCCCTACCTCATAAAATCAAGGTGTCGTTTGGCTCATTGCAACTCTCAATTGCATATAATTACAGTTGTTACCATGTTGTCCCATACAATTGTAGTTGCAGTTGTTTGGTTCTGTTTAAAGATTTTGCAACCTGCACTTGTAGTCATAGTTTGTTCTAGGATATGAGATTTTTTTTTTCTTACTTTTTTTTTGGGAACTCAACTGAGGATTGGCTGCAAGTAGAATTATTGCTTAATCTACATTTTCAGCTCAAACAGGTCGCAACTGAGTCCAATTCAGCAGAGTCGTCAACTGCAACTGGAAATTTTCTGCAAATGCAAAATCAATTGCATTTTTATTGGTTGCAATGAAACAAACCACTGCAACTAATCTATAGTGTCTCGTTTGCATGCAATTACGGTTACAACCCCTTCGATTGCACTGAACCAAGCAACCAGAGAATGTTAAGGTACTTGTGTCTTTTGATAAGGAAACCTACTTAGAACACAAGTACAACCCTGTACGCTTGATCGTGACTACATAGTTAGGTAGGAAGCTTAAAATTTATTTATATGTTCATTTATATTTTAAGGGTAATTATTATGAAACTCCCTTCAGATTTGACAATTTATTATGAAACCCTCTAACGTGTTTTTTCATTACAAAACACCCTGATGTTTAAGAAAACTATTAAAACTCCTTAATTTTTACCTTTTACTCTAAAATACCCCTCGATAAAGTTTCTCTTCTTCCTCAAACTATTGCAAAACCTGTCTCCCCTCTCTTCACATGAAACCCAAGTGACATTAACAAGATAAATTTAGTATAAGATCAATGTAATGTCTTCAACCCTTTGATTTTAGCCTCTATTTGGCACAAATTTCAATTCCAATTTATGTCTTGCCTTGCCTTGGGTGAAAGAGGACACATGTTAAGAGGAAGAAGAAGAGGGTGGTTTTGGATTATAAGTATGTTTTAACAGTTTTCTTATGAAAAATAACATTAGGGGTTTCATAATGAACCGTCAAACCTGAAAGGGCTTCATAGACTATTTTTAATAATCATGACAATATATGCAAATAAATTTACTAAGCAATAAGCAATAAGCAATAATCACATGCCTTTTTTAATTACAGTTCAGTTATCCAGCACATGTAGTGTTGAAAATAGGAACATAAGTTGAACACATCTAATATTCATCAATATTTGCTACCACTGCCATTTAAAACTTTATTCCATTAATTACAAACTACTAATTTGTCATAAACTTGCGATAGAATAAAATACCATCATGGGTAGGTAAAATAATACTTACTTGATTCTTTGCTTGTCTCATGTCTTCCATGTTTAATGGCCTGAGTGTGATATCCGGTTTCCCAACCTCCCCAACAGTTTCTAAAGCCTCTGGATCCTCTCCTTTTCCTTCCCTCCTCTTCTTCTCCTGGTAACAAAAAGTTTCACATTAGAAATAAAGCATGCCCAATCCAAAAGCAGACAACTGTAAATGTTTAGGAAAAGAAGAAGAAGAAAAAAGGAGCATCTGAGATCAGATTTGGACCATGGTTAAACACAAGAATGAGATTTGACATCAGATTAAATTGCCCATACGAATAAATTTGTTTACAAACTGACTATTGTTGCATTAGCTTGTGAAATAGCATGGAATGATCAAAAGTGAAAGAAGATTGACTATCTGATTTTCAGTTGGCTATTTGTGTTACTAAGCACCTTGTTTTAATAGGAGAAGGGGAAAACACATCTCCTGGGCTCTGTCCGTTATACTTTGCGACCTACTAAAGTTAGCCCATTATTCTTTGGTTTCCAAGCTTAAACTGTAAGATTGAGAACGCCAGGTCTATATACTAGCCGATTGAACATCTTAGTTCATAGAAGGCCTCTAATTCGCTCATATTTTCCTCCACAGGAAATTTACATTAATCCATGACATGTTGCTATCAGCCTCATGGTAGTTGTAACTTGAACTTCCTCAACTTTGAGTTGCATCCCGTGAGAAACCCATCTTTTTGACAGAAAAAGGTTTGGATAATATCAGATAACAGTTAAAAGAACTTGTTTAGTAACTGCATCAACCTTATCATCTTAATTTCAGTATACAAATTGAGAAAGAAATCCCATAAAGTAAAAGGAAATTTCAAGACTGGAGTTTCTCAACATGCGAACATAAATCTTTTCTTTTCCAAATGTAATTTGACAGTCAATTATATATATATATACACACACACACACACACACACACACACACACACACACACACACACACATATATATAAAGAAATCCCATAAAGTAAAAGGAAATTTCAAGACTGGAGTTTCTCAACATGCGAACATAAATCTTTTCTTTTCCAAATGTAATTTGACAGTCAATTATATATATATATACACACACACACACACACACACACACACACACACACACACACACACACATATATATATATATATATATATATATATATATATAGAGAGAGAGAGAGAGAGAGAAATGGAGAACCTTGGTACCAAGTTGCTTAAATCAACTTGGTAGTGATGTGGCATAATCTTGCCCCTACATCATACCTCGAAGATAGAGCCTCAACCACCCTTCACCAACTCCAATGTAGATGTAGGGACAAGATTATGTCATATCACTACCAAGTTGCTTAGAGCAACTTGGTACCAAGTTTTTCCATTTTTCTCATATATATATATATATATATATATATAATCTTGCCCCTACATCATACCTCGAAGATAGAGCCTCAACCACTCACTGTAGAAAAACTATCTGATTATATGTGTGTGTGTGTGTGGTGTGTGTGTACGTACGTACGCATGTGTGTGTGTAGTATTCATATAATCAGATAGTTTTTCCTTACATGGGAATCAAGCTTGAGACATTTGGAGCCATATCAGAACATCCCAAACATTCGGGTCACCAACAGTTCTCCTATAATCAGATAGGTTAAATATGAACACATGCTATTAAAAGTCATATATAAACGGCTATGGATAATTCCTCAAGAAATAGGTAAATCCAACTGACACTTCAATTAGAGTGTAGCTTACCCAATATAGCACGTCAAATTACACAAGTTAATAATATCTCTTTTGACAGTGAGTGTTTGAGAATTTGAGGGCCACATCATTGCAGTTTCTTATGTTGGAAATTTAAGAAGCACAAGAAGGAGAAGTTTCCCAAAGTAACCACAAGAGCTACGGAATAAGGAAAGTCCACGTTCTTATTTGTCATTGAGATTTTCAAATTTTGCTTGCAAGTTTTGTTGAATTTGGTGATGTACAATGTTGTACATTATTGTGTCGTGAGTTTAAGAGTTGAGAAGGACGTTAATGTGATGAGATCATGGAGGAAAAAATAATAATTAATCAATGAAAGCTTCTTAAGTACAATTGAATTTTTTCCACCAAGAAACACGACAAACGTTTACGAATGTTGCTTCGAGAAGTAGATACAAATTACGTTCATTTTTGCTCCATGACATCAAGAAATAAATTACAAACACATAAACTCGAATGGACAAATATTTATTTTGTTCTAATACGAACACCTAGCTAACATCAAATTCATAGCCATCTTAATTAGTTTTCTTAACATACTTTCATCTCACATAGCTCATATAGTTACATTTATTTCAACATATATTAAATATGATTCATAAGCTCGTAGGCCCTCATCGGCTCAACCACATGATAGCGGGTAGGGTTTTAGGATCAACCTTCTGCTAATGCTAACATTAATTATATCTAACTGTGATAGAGTGTTTCTCCTTTCGTTTTTTCTAAGTTCATTAAATATTATTTATTATTATTATTAAGCTAGAGTTTATATTGAGTAAAAACTCTATTCAGCAGTCTTCACAATCTACAGTGAAAGTTACAATCTGACGACTTTCACACTCCACAACAGCTAAAGCTAGGATTACTGACCAACGATCCTTGCAATGCTCTGTAGAAGAGGTTACTGATCAACTAACCCCTTTTAAAACATGGAAGTTATCCCTGCGTTACAATTCGGGAAGTGCAGGCGACCCCCGCGTTTCCAAGCTACAACAATTCAAACGCGAACGACCCTCGCGTTCTTTAGGTTCAACCAACACCCGACCCCAGCGTTTCCAAGCTGCAACAAGCAAAGCACGAGCGACCCTCGCGTTCATCAATGTTCAGTCAATACCCAACCTCGCGTCTCAATTCTAAGACACGAAGTTGGGGTTCTGAATGTCAGATTGGGCGTTTGACTCGTTCAAACATGAGTCGAACGGTTTTAGAACTGTTTTCCCTACGATCTGAGGAAATCACCCCTACTTAGGAGTGGATTTAGAGGGCAGTTATAACCTCTTATCCACCTATAAAATCTCAACAAACTCAATGGAGTAAGGGTTGGATTTTTTGGAATGGAAAATCAAGAGCAGAGAGCAATAGAGGCGAATTCTTTGGAGATAGAAGATTTGAATCATATCTAAAAGATCAAATCTAAGAGGATCCTTCAACAACAGAATATCGGCTTGATCATTAACCGAATCTTCGGTTCTAACAACTCTATTCACAGAGTTCTAACTCGTTCAGAGTTCTTAAACTCGTTAAAGAGTTACCCATCAAACTTTCCACAGAAGTTCATCG
>NC_033800.1:64423853-64435083 GCF_001876935.1 Asparagus officinalis | reverse complement strand
CCTTTGTTCGAATCTGTCACCATACCGGATGTTTAAATGATGGATCCAAGGATCTTCCTAGACCGTCAACTGGTCATCTTCCTCCGCTATTATAGGGTCAACAGTGACCATGTTTGACATCTGGCATTTGAACATTTCTCTAAGGCTGACATCAGAGTCCCACATTGAAGAATCTAATGAATGTCCATCACTATTTTGATCAGACAAATGGTTACTGAGCTGCCAACAACACTCATCGAAAGACCAAGAAATATAGCCTAGACATGTCCTTTGCTCATAATAGTTGTCGGGCTTTCCCTTTGGTACATAAGAAGGCTGGGGTGGAAGCCGAGTACCTTGACCAAAGTGAAGACCTTCTCCGAGCGTGAGATTGTATCCCAGCTTCTTCATATAGTAATGTGCTTGTGGGCTAGATCTGAGAAAATTCCGACCAGGTTCTTCATCATCACTAAAGGTCTCCCAAAATGGATTCGATGGCGGAAATGACTCTCCCTTTTCAAAGACTGTCTCCTTCCTAACCCTTACCTTTGCAAAAAGGACGAAAGTTATCCCAGATGAGTCTTGGAAATACTTCTTCATCACGTAAGACGATTGAAGTAGCACATGTACGTTAGGATTTCTATACAATCCATGCATTACATCATCAATACAAGGTATGTACTCTAAATCGTCATTTATTATATAACTACAATTGGCAAGTTGCTAGTTACAACTTTTATCTGACGATTCACCACCGTCAAGATCGATTACAAATGGTTCTATATCATTAAATACAAGATTTTTGTCATAATCAAGCCCGGCATTAGTATCAGCTTCTTCTCTGTTGTCTGTGTCAGCCGATGGTTCAGTATTAGATTCAGCACCATATAAGAGGGAATCAGTGAAATAATTCTCCAACCTCTTGAATGGTTGTCGTTCCACAACCACCGTCTTGACTTCATTATCAGTGTCAACATATTTCAGACACTGATGTAATGTAGAAGGAACTATAACATTACTATGGATTTAAGGTCGACCCAATAGTAAGCTATAGGAGGCCTCCGCATCGATAACGTAGCACGTGACCTCAGACTTCAATTCTCCAAGTTGGCACTTCACTCAGATTTTACCCAATGGTCTAGACACACTGGTGTTGAACCTATAAATAACAATGTCTGCAGAAGCCAATTTGCTAGCAGGAATTCTGTGATGATACATCAATCAGAGTGGCATGGCGTTGACTGCAAAGCCTGGATCAACTTGGATTTGGTTGATGATAGTCGAGCCAATGTATCCGGTGAAGTACAAAGGCATGTCATGCTTTGAATTTCTCACTTGCATGTTATCTTGAGTGAGAGTGATGCAAGGGAACTGCTTGGCTACTAAGTTATAGTGTTGATTTGATGGTTCAGGTTCATCAGGGGTTTGCTTGATCTGAGTGAGGAAAAGCTCAAAATCAGCCAAGGCTTCTTGTAAAGTCTTCCTGGTGTCTTTGGAATGACGCAATAACTCGTAGAGAGTAATCCTCATCGGGATGTTAGACAACTGAACCATAACATTAAAGCGGTATGGAGCATTCGAACTCTCTGGCTTGTCTCTCCCAATTGGCCGATTGAATTGAGACTGCTTTGGATTCTGAACCTCTTTATGCTTGGGTTCCTTCTCCTTCTACTTTTCCACAACTTCCTTCTGTTTAGTAGTTGGCTGTTGCTGGGGCTTCTCAGAAGGCTCAGGAGGTGTTGTAACCACCCTCAGTTCAACAATGTCTTGGCATTCTGATCGAGAACTTTCGGATATTTATATTTGTATTCGTTCCCCCTTCTGGTGGCAAAGGCAGGCTCTCCATCAGCTACCAAAACCTCATGCTCGTTTCAAGAAAGTGAAAGGGTTGGAATGCCCTCGTCATCTTTCTCTTGAGCCTCTAAAATAGGACAACAAGAGTTGCCCTTGCTCTTAAAGTTCTTTCTAGAGGAAGACCATGTCCATTGTTCATCCTTGAGAAGATCGAGATGAACCCATAGAATTTCGCCATTACAGTCTGTATGTGGCATGAACCCCTTCTGACGTTGCCCATGTGGGTCATCGTTGATGATCTTCACTTCCACCTCTGGAACAGGCTTCTGCCGGAACAACAATGGAGGTATGACGCTACCAGATCCAAAGCTGATAGACACCATATTTGCTCCCACCTTCTTCTCCTTCAGTGGTTTTGCCGTTATAATGTCGGCATCAACCAAGGTTTGTATTATGTCTTTAAGGACAAAACAAGTCTTGGTGGGGTGATGAACCCTCCTGTGATATGCATAGTACTTTAGGTCTGAAGTTTTGTTAGCTTCCTCCTGATTTGTAATAGGTGGCAGTTTGATTTTGTTGTTATCAAGAAGGTACTTGAAGATGGCCGGAACTTCATCATCTTTGAAGGTGTATACCCTCTAGAATCTTAGATTAGGAGTCTTTTTTTGCCTCTAAGGTTGCTGTTATGACATTTGATGAGCATCAACAGCTATCACAGGTGCCTTTCCCTTACCACAAGGAGTAAAATTAGGCTTCAAAGAATTAGTCGTCGGTTGACCTCTCTCAGTCTTGTTTCTTTTAAGAAAGTGTTCGGCTTGTTCTCCGTGTAGCTTCAACTCCTCTAATGTTTTTGAGGGTACCACCCACATGGCCTCTAACACATCAAGGGAGAGATTATTATGGCATGTTTGCAATATAAACTCCTCTGTAACTGCATCTCTGCAATTCATGGCCCGGTTACGAACGCGTTTAATGAAATTGTCAACTGACTCCCCCATCTTTCTGTTTCTCATCCAAAAGGTTTCTAAATGACACTTTGGTGTCATCATCAAAGAAATTGCTAAGGAACAGGCTTTTCATGTTATTCCAGCAGTTAATGCTTCCTGGCTTGAGACGTTGGTACCAATCGAAGGCAGCTTCGCGAAGGGTTCCCACGAATGACCGAATCATCAGAGCTTCATTTCTAGAGATCATACCCAAATAAGACTTGAAGTAGATGCTAGGTTGGCGAGCCTCTCTTGTCAAACGGTGTGAAGTCAATCAGGTTGAACTTCGGTGGGTACAGAATTCACTCCCACTCCTTTAGGCATGGACAAGGGATGTTGGTCTTCTTTACCTCATGAGCAGACATCAAGGCATTGACTTTGCTTTCAAGTTCTTTCATCATTTTCTTATCTTCGGCTGCATCTTTCTTTGGATGATGCTAGGGAGGATCAACTGGATTACCCCCACTTGTAGCATTATTATTATTGTGAGGTGTATCGACAGCAATAACTTCATCTACTTCTGGGTCGCTATCATCTGTATTGATTTGAGTAGGCATGATAAGTGTAGTGTGTCGACTAGACTTAGCTTGCTGACGGGACTCAGGTTGTGGTGGTCTTTGAGCCTACAAATTTATCATTTTTTTCATAGCCAACTCCATCTCCGTCTTCATCTCAGCTCTAATTTCTTCTTGTTGTTTAGCTAGAGCTTCTTGAAGCATATGAGCCATAACATCAAGAGTGATCGTGAACACTTCTCTAGCTTATCCTATGCTAGACATTGTATCATCGAAAGTAATTGCGGAGCAAGCATCTGAAAGTTCATCATCTGAAGACATTCCTTCATTCATCCTCCTATAGTCTCTATGTTTGGTGGCTCTTAGCGGGAGCCGAGACATTCTCTGAGAGAATCTTGAGTCAACTCTTCCTCCTGGGGTAAAGTTGGGATCAGAGTCAGTCGAATGTCGTTTAGACTTTCCTTTTCCCTTGAAAGTCATGTTAATGATTACTTTAGGGAACTCATCATCTTGGATGGTGGATCTACTCTTTCGAAAGCATCTTGGTTTAGGCTTTGACGCTTCAGTTGATGGTATGGAAAGTCTTTGGAATACCGAGACTCTTCGTGAAATAGCTTTTTGCTTGGAGCAGTTACATTCTAAAAGTACTACTTTAATAAGCCTCTCGCACGAATAATGAGAACTTGCTTCTTGAATAGTCCTCTTTCGAGTTGTGCTTGCACATCCATGTTGACGGTACAACTCATCGGCATGGTAACCGGAGCACCCCATCATTTGTTAGTGTGTTTCCTCATGGATTTTTCTTCCATACCCAAGTATAACATTGTATTTGTTTGATAGACACGTCTTATTTTAGGGACGTTGATTTGGATGCGGCTTAGGATATTCTCGAGAGAGTATCTTCAGCCTTTCAACCTTGTGGACATTCTCCGGACAACTTATTGTTGCCTTTGAAGGATCCAAGGTCATGAGATGATCTTCTTGTTAGCCTTTATGTTTTGATGATGATTTACAATCACCATTATTAGTACTAATTGTTTGTTGAGTGATATTGTAGATTACAAGAATATCAAGCTTATTAGTACCTTTATTGGAGGTTGGATGGATTATCAAGCTACAATGATGAAATCAAGGAGGTGGAGGCATATTGGTGAAGCAAAGCTATCAAGAGCACAATATCATATTAGAAGCTTCATCAAGAATCACGCAAATATCAAGACTCAAGCTATGTACTTATATGTGAGGGATATTTGCATTTTTATTTCTCTCTAGCGCTTAATGTAGGCAAGTAGTTTGTTAGATTGCATTTGAAGATATTAGGATAACACACACATACTTTCAAGACTCATATTTTGTTAATTTTACTAAACAATGAGTTTTCACAAGTATAAAGACCTTTTTGCAAAATCCTTTGTCAAACAAGTTTGTTTTCTTGTTTAAAAATATTTTCCAGAGTTTTACAAATTTTGAAAGTTGTTTGGTAAGTTTTAAAATTTCCCAAAGTTAAAAACCTGTTTAAAAACTATATACATGTTCTGTGTCAGTTCACGGTCAACTGGACTTGGTTCTGCGGTCGACCGTGAAAAGTCCAGAGAGTTTGGAAAGTCTGGCAACCACTCACGGTCGACTAGACTTGGTTCTACGATCGACCGTGAAAAATCCAGAGAGTCTTTGCTGTAATGGCTAGTTCCACGATCAACCGAACTTGGTTCTGCGGTCGACCGCAAGTACTGTAACGGCTAGTTTCTGCCAGCTTCTAGATTTTTAGGATTTGGTCTTTTTTGTCTTTTTTGGGGGGTTTTGGCTTCTTCCAAGGATTGCCTATATATACCCAACTACCCCATTTAATTCTGAACCAACTTTGCAAGAGAAAATTAATTGAGATTGTGTTCTTGAGCTTAAAAGAGCTTCAATTTCAAATTTCCAAAATCTATTTTCACACTTGCAAATCACACATCCCAAGCTTCAATTGGAACCTCTTCTCCTTACCATAGGGCTGATGTAAGAGAGGTTCTTTTAGTTCTTTAATGTGTGGAGAGCAAGATCTTGTGGAGATCTATTATGTGATTGTGAGATCTCAAGAGGAGATCGTTGTATAGAAGTTCCAGCTTCCAAACCGGGTTATGATAATAAAATTCTCCTCGAGAGTGGGGAGCGGAGACGTAGGTCAGAGGACCGAACCTTGTGAACATATCGCGTGTCACAATTGGCTAACTATTTCCTAACTCATCTCTCTTATTTTGTTTTCGTATTTTATTCTGTGGTGAATTGCATTGTCTT
Source organism: Asparagus officinalis (assembly GCF_001876935.1). Lineage (NCBI taxonomy): Eukaryota > Viridiplantae > Streptophyta > Magnoliopsida > Asparagales > Asparagaceae > Asparagus > Asparagus officinalis. Next base: position 64,429,529 of record NC_033800.1, on the reverse strand, counting down.
TTTTAATTGTATATTTATTGCCTCATAACCCTATTCACCCCCCCCCCCTCTAGGGCCTTTTAATTAGTATCAGAGCAAGGTCTCTATTGTTTATTAGGATTAAACCCCTTAGAAAAAAAAATCTATATGGAGGCTTCAATGAATGTGCATATGTTAGAAGGACAATCCACCACTAGGCCACCCCTTTTCACCGGTAGTAACTTTGCTTATTAGAAAGCTAGAATGAGGATTTATCTTTGATGCATTGACCTTGATATCCTAGAAATCATAGAGAAGAAATATGTTGAGAAGCCTAGTAGTATTAGTATAACCGATGTTGAGAGGCTCAAAGTAAACCTTAACATAAAGGCCATGAATGCCTTAATTTGTAGACTTACCCCCAATGAATACAATAGGGTTTCCACGTATGCAACCGCACATGAAATATGGGAAAAATTATGCATCACTCACGAAGGAACCCCCCCCCCCAAGTTAAGGAGTCCAAAATTAGTGGCCTCATGCATGATTATGAATAGTTTAAAATACTTCCAAATGAATCTATTGATGCTATGTTTTCTCCGTTTACTAATATCATAAAGGAATTGCATGGCCTAGATAAGAAATTGGCAAACTAAGAGATGAACTACAAGATTCATCATTCTTTGACGCCGGTGTGGGAGCCCAAAGCTACGGCCATCGAGGAAGCTCATGATCTCACAACACTTACTCTTGATGGTTTCATTGGCAAGCTTAAGATCCATGAGAAGAAGATCAAGGAAAAGGAGGAAGTACCCCCAAAGGCAACCCAGGAACCAACTCAAAAATTGAAGACTATTGGGCTCAAAAGGGAAATTGATGACTCATCCTCCTCGGATAGTGAAGTTGATGTCTCTAGAGAAGTGGCACACCTCTCTATAAGAATATCAAGATTAATTAAAATGAATAAAAATTTTAAAAATAGATCTAACAATAGTAACAACAAATTTCCCTCTCGTGTAGGTAAATGCTTCGAATGCAATAAATCGGGACACTTAGCAAATGATTGTCCTAAGCTTAAGGAGAAGTACTTGGAGTACAACAAGAAGAAGGTTATATACGCCGAATAGGATAAATCCAAACTAAGTGATTCGGATAGTGATAATGAGGGCACCAAGATTGCTCTTCATGACCCAAACATTTGTTTCATGGCTCATGAAGATAAGGTACAATCCGAAACCGAAAGTGAATCATTCTATATACAATGTGAACTAGAAACCATATTAGAAGAATTAAACATTGAATTTAAAAGAGTGGCAAAAGAATACTCTTCTTTCAAAAAAATTACATGTTTCTTGTGATTCTAAGTTTGTGTAACTACAATCTTCTCTTGCTCTAAAAGACGAAATGATAAGAGATCTAGACTTTGAAAACAAACAACCAAGGTCTAAAATTAAGAAGTTAGAAATTAAAAATGATAGAATTAAATCTAATCATGTATACTCTAGCCATCATCATGTTGATTGAAAATTGTATCATAAATCTCATAGTCCTACATATAAGAAAAAAATTGTGTGCACATATTGCATGAGATATGGTCATATCTCTACTCATTATAGGATTAAAAATAACATTAATCATTATGAGTTAATGTGGGTACCTAAGGGTATCAAAATACTAACATTCAAGGACCCAAAGTTTGGGTACCTAAAGGTTCTATAACTTATTCATATGTAGGGAACGTCTCGCACAAGACGTAAGGAGTTATGGTACCTTGATAGTGGTTGCTCACGTCACATGATGGGTAACAAGAAATTATTTGCAACCCTATCAAGGATTGAAGGATGCAATGTCTCCTTTGGTGGTGGTGAGAAAGGTAAAATTATAGGTATTGGTAATATTGATAAGATATATTCTCCCATAATTGAGGACATTTATTTTGTTAAAAGGACTAAATCATAATCTTCTTAGTATTAGTCAATTAAGTGATAAAGGTTTTGACTTTTTTTTAAATCGGATAAATGTATTGTGAGTATGAATGATAAAATCATTTTTGTTACTTTTAGAAGATCTAATGTTTACATCTTTGAGATGAATGAGTTAATAGATCAAGATGTGAAGTGCCTTGTCGCGGTGGATAAAGATCCTTGGATTTAGCACAAGAGACTTGGACATGCCAGCATGGAGTTAATATCTAAGCTATCCAAGAAGAATTTAGTAAGAGGTCTACCAAATCTAATCTATATTAAAGACTCTATGTGTGAGGAATGTGCCAAAGGTAAACAAACTAAGAATCATTATGAGTTAATGTGGGTACCTAAGGGTATCAAAATACTAACATTCAAGGACCCAAAGTTTGGGTACCTAAAGGTTCTATAACTTATTCATATGTAGGGAACGTCTCGCACAAGACGTAAGGAGTTATGGTACCTTGATAGTGGTTGCTCACGTCACATGATGGGTAACAAGAAATTATTTGCAACCCTATCAAGGATTGAAGGATGCAATGTCTCCTTTGGTGGTGGTGAGAAAGGTAAAATTATAGGTATTGGTAATATTGATAAGATATATTCTCCCATAATTGAGGACATTTATTTTGTTAAAAGGACTAAATCATAATCTTCTTAGTATTAGTCAATTAAGTGATAAAGGTTTTGACTTTTTTTTAAATCGGATAAATGTATTGTGAGTATGAATGATAAAATCATTTTTGTTACTTTTAGAAGATCTAATGTTTACATCTTTGAGATGAATGAGTTAATAGATCAAGATGTGAAGTGCCTTGTCGCGGTGGATAAAGATCCTTGGATTTAGCACAAGAGACTTGGACATGCCAGCATGGAGTTAATATCTAAGCTATCCAAGAAGAATTTAGTAAGAGGTCTACCAAATCTAATCTATATTAAAGACTCTATGTGTGAGGAATGTGCCAAAGGTAAACAAACTAAGAATTCCTACAAATCCATAAATGAGGTATCCACTTCTAAACCTTTACAATTATTGCATCTTGATCTTTTTGGTCCTATGTGTGTTGCCTCTCTAGGAGGAAAACATTATGTATTTGTTATTGTTGATGATTTTTCACGTTTTACATGGGTAATTTTTCTTGCAAATAAAGTTGAATGTTTTGAAGAGTTTTCTCATTTTGTAAAAAGAATTAAAAATAAAAAAGATTTAAAAATTGTTAAAATTAGAAGTGATCATGGTGGTGAATTTCAAAATAAATTTTTTGATGATTTTTGTGCTCATCGTGGTATAACTCATATGTTTTCCGCTCATAGAATACCTCAACAAAATGGTATTGTTGAACAAAAAAATCATACCAGACAAGAGATAGCACGCACAATGTTAAATGCTTTTGATTTGCCCAAGTATTTTTAGGCAGAAGCCGTGCATCCTGCTTGTCATGTTTTAAATCGTGTTTTAATTAGACCTAAATTTAAGAAAACTCTGTATGATCTCTTCTTTGGGAAAACCCCATATATTGGATATTTTCATATTTTTGCTTGTAAATGTTTTATCCTAAATACTAAAGACCACCATAATAAATTTGATTCAAAAATTGATGTTGGTATATTTTTGGGATATGCATCTAGAAGTAAGGTTTATAGAGTCTTCAACAAACAAACACTTGTTGTTAAAGAATCTATAAACGTTACTTTTGATGAGAATAATATTGGTTTGCCAGATAGTTTGCCTAGGGATGATGATGATATTGAGAGAGGATTGGAGATTTTGCAAATTAATGACAAACCCTCAATGGATGCACAAAAGGATGGGGAAAGCAACAACATACAAAATCAAGAAAAACTCCCTAAGACATAAAGTTTGCTCCGGACCATCCAAAGGAACAAATAATAGGGAGTCCATCTCAAGGGATTCTAACTCGCTTAAAAGTCTTGAGTGAGTATAGTAATGTAGCATTCTTATCCCAAATAGAACCTAAAAAGATTAATGATGCTTTAAAAGATGAGTTTTGGGTTTTAGCAATACATGATGAACTAAACAACTTTCAAAGAAATAATGTTTGGAAATTAGTTCCTGACCTAATAATGTTCATGTTATTGAAACTAAATGGGTTTTTAGAAACAAGCTTGATGAACATGGCATAGTGACTAGAAATAAAGCCCGTTTAGTTGCCCATTGATACGATCAAGTGGAGAGCATAAACTATGATGAAACTTTTACACCGGTTGCAAGATTGGAATCTATTAGGATGTTTTTAGCCTTTGCTAGTTTTAAAGATTTCAAACTATTTCAAATAGATGTCAAAAGTGCTTTTTTAAATGGTTTTATAGAGGACTAGTTTTAAAGATTTCAAACTATTTCAAATAGATGTCAAAAGTGCTTTTTTAAATGGTTTTATAGAGGAGGAAGTATATGTTGAGCAACCCCCTTCAAATAGATGTCAAAAGTGCTTTTTTAAATGGTTTTATAGAGGAGGAAGTATATGTTGAGCAACCCCCCCTGGTTTTATGGATCATTATTTTTCTAATCATGTTTACCGGGTTCAAAAAGCTTTATATGGGTTAAGACAAGATCCTAGAGCTTGGTATGCCCACCTCTCTAGTTTTCTTCTTGAAAATAGTTTCCTTCAAAAAATTGATAATACTTTTTTTGTTAGAAAACGGAAAAATGATTTTTTTTAGTTCAAATTTATGTTGATGATATCATTTTTTTGTGCCACTAATGAATCTTTGTGCAAGGACTTTTCAAAAGTTATGCATTACCAATTTGAGATGAGCATGATGGGAGAACTTACATTCTTTCTCGGTCTCCAAGTCAAGCAATCTAAGGATGGGATTTTCATTTCTCAAAGCAAATATGCTAGAGAATTGGTAAAAAAATTCAGATTAGAGAGCTCCAAGCATGCTCCAACTCCCATGAGTACTGTAAGGACCATGAATTTTGATACTAGTTAAAATAATTTTCTGGTATTTTAAAATATTTAATTATAATTTTTAAAAAGAGTATTTATATTTTTCTCGAATTTCTACAATTTTCTATGATTTAAAGTCCAAGTTTTATATTTATTTAAATGATTTTAATATTTATAAATTTATTTAGTGCAGTAAAAATTTCTGGAATTTATCTGTTGTGTTATCGGTACTGTTACGTATTATTTTGGATAATATGTTGTATTAATATTATTATTACGTATTATTTTGTATAATACGTTGTATTATTACTACATATTGTTTTGTATAATTTGTTGTATTATTTCTACTGTTGCATATTATCTGTCGTATTAGTATAACTGGTACGCTTTATTATATAGATAATTATCTCATAATTATTTGATTTTAAAAAAAATAAGTAAATATATTTTTATTAATAATTATGTATAGATAATTATCTCATAATTATTTGATTTTAAAAAAAATAAGTAAATATATTTTTATTAATAATTATTCTTGTTTAATTGTACAATATGTGAATATTTTAACTAATTCGTATCAACTGTTGTATTAGCACAACGTGTACGTTTTTATTTGTAGATAATTATTCTGTAATTAGTTTAATTTTTAAATACCCGTAAATATTTATTTTAATTATTTTTGTTTTAAACCCAAACCCTAACCCTAATATAATAATATATATATATCCATATGTTAACCCTCTTCTCTCTCCTCTGATTTTTCACGCCGCCACAATTTCTCTCTCTCCCCTTCACTTCATCTTTCTCCTCCTCAAACCCATCTCCACGCCTCCGACTGTCGC
>NC_033800.1:64422394-64423796 GCF_001876935.1 Asparagus officinalis | reverse complement strand
GATCCGCCGCCGTCATCCACTCGCGACCCGTCGACCCGTCGTCGCTGCCCTCCGTCCCCAACACCACGGCCTGCACCACCTCCCCGCGGTCAGCCCCCGTTGACCACTAACCCTCCTCTCAGATCTGAACCACCGCCGCTCCCCGCTGCTCCGTTCACGCCCACGAACCCGAGGCAAGATCCCGCTCTCCTTGTTTCGTAGTTGAATATTTACATTATTATGAATCGTTTGCATAGTTTAATTGTGACGTATTTATATGCGTGGGATTGTTTGCTGAAGAATATTAATTATATCATGATAATATGATAAATGATATTTTCAGAATAATTATAAGGAATTAAAAGAATTTAGTTCGGCAAAAGAATCATTTTTAGATAATTATAATAATTTAAAAGAATTTATTTTGGAAAATGAATTAGTTTAGATTAATTGTTAAGCAAAATAATTTAAAACGAATTAATTTAGAAAAAGATTATTTTCTGATTATGTAGATGTTGTTTATGATTTATAATTCTTATTTTGATTATCATGATTAGTCGCATTGATTGTTCCATGTTGTGATTGAGAATTATTAGGAATTTATGACTATAGTGACCTGTATGACACAGTTAGGATCTAGAATCTCGTGTGTAGTTGACCTGGAATTATGAGAATTGGGATGAGAAGTCTTGGTCCATGTGAGCGGTTAGGATTGTTGATGTATATTCCAGGCTCACGCCGGTGAAGTTTGTGTAGTCACCGGGGTGGGTCTGAGGAGTTGAGATATTGTGATTGTGGTTGTATTCTGGGTTCGCGCCGGTGAAGTTTGTGTAGTCACCGGGGTGGGTCTGAGGAGATGAGATATTGTGATTGTTGATGCATATTCCAGGCTCGCGCCGGTGAAGTTTGTGTAGTCCAATCACCGGGGTGGGTCTGAGGAGCTGAGATATTGTGATTGTAGTTGTTTTCCAGGCTCGCGCCAGCGCCTTGTGTCGGCCTGGGGTGGGTCTTTGGTGCGATGATATCAAGATTATTGATTATTTTCCAGGCTCGCGCCAGTGCCTTGTGTCGGCCTGGGTGGGTCTGAGGAGCAGTGATATTGAGATTGTGATTATTTGAGATGAGTGATGGGATAGTTAGTTACATGACCTCGATTCTTGGTTAAGTATGATTCTTGTGAGACGTAGATCAATTGTACTTCTTTTCATACATAGATCGGGGTTAATATTTAATTATCTATAATTTGAGATATACGGTATATACATGAGGGTTTTCTTGTTTGGATTATTTCGCTCGACGTACTACGTCTCATGTTGTAGATTTTTAAGTATTAATTCCATCTAATGTATGATCCTGTTACTTGGATGATTAGTCTGATCGCTAGCTGCATGACTCGTTACCTGATTCGATTTTGGATGCTTTA
>NC_033800.1:64416289-64422175 GCF_001876935.1 Asparagus officinalis | reverse complement strand
GAGTGCCTTGGAGACGGAGCAGAAGGAGTCGAAGCTTATTCTTTGATGGTTCCAGTTTACCCTTGTAGTTTCTTCTTTTTTCATTGATCGATGTATTTTGGTATCTCTTCTGTATTCATTTGTTCAGATTTGTATAAGGGCATGTTTGACCCAAATATTATGTCTCGGATATTATTCATTGTGATATGTATTATTTTATTCTGTGTTGTTCATTATATTCTTACTGATTGTGATCGGGGACCTGTGCCTTTGCATTATATTATTTTCAGACGCTTAGCGTATTAGGTTGAGGAGAAATGTTTTTATTTACTCTCCTTGATCTAATACGTCGTGGGCTTGTTCACATTCCGATTCCTAGGTATTTTGGGAAGCGGGGCGTGACAGGTTTTTTTGGTGGCCCATGCAGGTCACGGTCCCGAGTTCCTACCAGTGAGAATATAACGGACAACTTAGACACATATCATATTTCATCCATAAGACTAATATTGAGCCTTTATCCTATTCTCTTGATAGATTTCATTTCGTCCCTATCTTATCACTCTTTGACTCCGAAACTTTCCATGGTTCTTGTCGCAACACTTCACAACCACGCTCTCTTCCTAAAACTCCTCTATCCTCGTACCACTTGTTATTATATGTGTTATTATTTATAAAATTATATTTTCTTTGATTTGACTAATATATCGTTGATTGTATTAATTTCTATATTATTTATACATTATTTTATGTACCACACACAGTGTTATATTGTGTGTTTTTTATTAAAAATATATATATCATTACTAATACATTTTTAATTTTTCAAATCATGTCATTAGATTTAACATATACATCGCATATCATATCTGATATTCAGATTATTTTCTTGTGTTTAAAAATATTTTAGCATATCTAAATTGTGTATGAGTGCATATCTGATATTCAGATTATTTTCTTGTGTTTAAAAATATTTTAGCATATCTAAATTGTGTATGAGTGTGCTTTTCTATCATATCATCTATTAATTACTTATGTTTTAGATTATTATATATTGTTCGTATTTTTAGTGATATACTTTAATAGATTCATGATTTTAATATTCTACATATGCAGTATATTCTTATCATTTATATTTTTAGTATATAGTTTTTGTCAGTAAGTTTTATCTTGTTATGTTATTTTAGTTGGTTCACATTTGTTTCATAATTTCTAAGAGCTATGTAATTCTATTTTGATATTTAAGCATTTTTTCACATTATTAAGTTTGGAGTTGAGTTATTAATTATCTATATTTATTACATTATCTCGTATCTTGGTTATTATTCTTTTATAACTAATATAAAAGATTATTCTAATAGCATTTGTGGGTATGTATAGTATCTATTCATGGTTTGTTTATAGCGTATTTACACATTTGTTGTTTGTTTGCTTCATCTTCGATATGTATTGTTTGTCATTGAGACAATATACATTGTATACGCGTGTTATTTTTCAATATTTATTTTATAATATTTTTAGTTTTTTACGTCTTTTATTGTGTTATTAGTTGTTGTTCATTCTCTATTCATTATTTTCGCTTACTTGTGTTGTGCTTTACTTTTTATTCTTTTATAATTACTATTCTCTTTTTGTTATAGTGTATTCACGTAGATTATTATATTTATATTATATTTACGATGTTATTGATTTGTAGTCATTCATTATTTTTAGTATTAACTGTGTAACCATGTTTATCTAAAATATATCGGTGTTTTATTTATATGGAATTATGCTCTTCTTATGTTTTCATTTGCTTATATACCTATTTTACCTTTTATAGTTTTTGTTTTTATATATTATACTTCTTTATCTAGAGGTATGTTTGTGAGTTTCAGTATTGTTAGTAAGCATTTATGTTCAGTGTATTCTACGATTTTTGTATGTGTTAATTTATTTTGAGTTTTATACTGTCAATTTGTTTGTTACTTATTTGAATGCATTGAGTCCTTCAATCATGTTTTTCTTTATTAGATTGGTATTTTTCATTATTTTGACTTGTGTTATTTTATAATGTGTTACTGTTCTGCTTTGTTTCTCTTATTTTGTATTTTTTGTAAATCATATTATATCAATGTCGTTTTATTCTTATATTTTTCTTTGAATAGGAGTTGTTATTTTTCGGTGTGAGTGCGGGGTGCTATGGCCTTATAGTTTGTGTATAGGGTTATTAAAGGTTGTTACAATGTGTGTTTGTTTAGCTTTGATTTTTGTGTTTTTACATATTTTGTTATGGTTACGTATTTAGTCGAGATATTTTGTAGTTAGTGAGTTTTATATTTTATGCAGTGTATTCTTGCTCATGTTTTCCACGTTTCAATTTGTGTATTGCTATACTTAATGTGATTTAGTATTTATTATGTTTTTGTTACAATTTTTGTTGTAGTCACATTATGGTGTAGTTGTTTTTATTTTGTGTTGCATTTGTTTTATTAATCCTACGTAGTGTACATATTACTTATACATGTTTGTTGTGTATGTTACCACATAATTTTGGTCACAATTTACCTTTCATGTACATGTTTTGTTATCATTATTGTTTGGTTATTATCAAGTTATATGTTTTTCTTGTATGTTTTTTTATGTTGTCTTTAATTTTATTATTTAATAGTTTATTTGTGTTATTTGGGTTATATTATTTATTCGTTAACATAGTTATTTCTTTTACGTTTCATCAATAGTTTCATGGTTTATTTTAGAATGTGAAATGAGTGTTATAAGTTTATACAGCTTAGTTGCAGGTTTTGCACATTGTCGGCCTTTTGTTGTGTTTATACTTGTTCTTTTTCTCTTTTGTTGGATTGTGTGTATTTTACTTGAATAGGGTATTTTATTGTCTATTCATTAATTATTTTCATTATTGTATTTATCAATTTTTATATACAAAAAGTCTCTACATTACTGTTTTAGTTAACTGTTCATGTCCATATGTGATTATTATTTTGGAAATTATTACATGGTAGTTCATATATTGTATTATGTTTATTCTTTATGTATATTGGGTTTATAGTTTTGTATCATATTTGGTTATTCTAACAGTTATAATGATATATGGTTAATGGTATATTTTGATATTGTGTTATGTAAATGTTATGAATACATAATTACATGATTGTTGCATATAATTCTATGTCTTTTATCTACGTTCATTATTGATATGCTTTTTACTTTCAATTGTCAGCTATTATATGTTTATTTTTGCTTTACAGATTATTATATGATATTGTGCATATCTTATTTTAATTTCGAGGGCGAAATTTATTTTAAGGGGGGAAGAATGTAAGGACCATGAATTTTGATACTAGTTAAAATAATTTTTTGGTATTTTAAAATATTTAATTATAATTTTTAAAAAGAGTATTTATATTTTTCTCGAATTTCTACAATTTTCTATGATTTAAAGTCCAGGTTTTATATTTATTTAAATGATTTTAATATTTATAAATTTATTTAGTGCAGTAAAAATTTCTAGAATTTATCTGTTGTGTTATCGGTACTGTTACGTATTATTTTGGATAATATGTTGTATTAATATTATTATTACGTATTATTTCGTATAATACGTTGTATTATTATTATATATTGTTTTGTATAATTTGTTGTATTATAACTACTGTTGCATATTAGTATAACTGGTACGTTTTATTGTATAGATAATTATCTCATAATTATTTGATTTTAAAAAAAATAAGTAAATATATTTTTATTAATAATTATTCTTGTTTAATTGTACAATATGTGAATATTTTAACTAATTCGTATCAACTGTTGTATTAGCACAACGTGTACGTTTTTATTTGTAGATAATTATTCTGTAATTAGTTTAATTTTTAAATACCCGTAAATATTTATTTTAATTATTTTTGTTTTAAACCCAAACCCTAACCCTAATATAATAATATATATATATCCATATGTTAACCCTCTTCTCTCTCCTCTGATTTTTCACGCCGCCACAATTTCTCTCTCTCCCCTTCACTTCATCTTTCTCCTCCTCAAACCCATCTCCACGCCTCCGACTGTGCGACTCACCTCCCTTCTCGCCCGACCGTCAACTCAGCTCCTGCTCCAGCCTCCCTCACCGCAAATCATCGATGCCCTATACGAACTCCCCTCAAACCGCGGCCAACTCCCGCGATACCAAGCTACGACCGCCTAACCAAAGCTCGACCTCACCCCGCAGCCGCCGCCTCCATCGAACCGCCCCCAACAACCGCGTCCAGCAGCCGCCTCCTCAGAAAGCCTCCGCATTCACCACTCTCCCCGTGAGCCCTGTCGTCGCTGCCCTCCGTCCCCAACACCACGGCCTGCACCACCTCCCCGCGGTCAGCCCCCGTTGACCACTAACCCTCCTCTCAGATCTGAACCACCGCCGCTCCCTGTTGCTCCGTTCACGCCCACGAACCTGAGGCAAGATCTCGCTCTCCTTGTTTCGTAGTTGAATATTTACATTATTATGAATCGTTTGCGTAGTTTAATTGTGACGTATTTATATGCGTGGGATTGTTTGCTGAAGAATATTAATTATATCATGATAATATGATAAATGATATTTTCAAAATAATTATAAGGAATTAAAAGAATTTAGTTCGGCAAAAGAATCATTTTTAGATAATTATAATAATTTAAAAGAATTTATTTTGGAAAATGAATTAGTTTAGATTAATTGTTAAGCGAAATAATTTAAATGAATTAATTTAGAAAAAGATTATTTTCTGAATTATGTAGATGTTGTTTATGATTTATAATTCTTATTTTGATTATCTGATATGTTATGATATTATTGCACATGATTAGTTGCATTGATTATTCCATTGTTGTGATTGAGAATTGTTAGGAGTTCACGACTATAGTGACCTGTATGACACAGTTAGGATCTAGAATCTCGTGTGTACGTAGTTGACCTGGAATTACGAGAGTTAGGATGAGAAGTCTTGGTCCATGTGAGCGGTTGGGATTGTTGATGTATATTCCAGGCTTGCGCCGGTGAAGTTTGTGTTGTCACCGGGGTGGGTCTGAGGAGTTGAGATATTGTGATTGTGGTTGTATTCCGGGCTCGCGCCGGTGAAGTTTGTGTAGTCACCGGGGTGGGTCTGAGGAGATGAGATATTGTGATTGTTGATGCATATTTCGGGCTCGCGCCGGTGAAGTTTGTGTAGTCACCGGGGTGGGTCTGAGGAGCTGAGATATTGTGATTGTGGTTGTTTTCCAGGCTCGTGCCAGCGCCTTGTGTCGGCCTGGGGTGGGTCTGAGGTGCGATGATATCGAGATTATTGATTATTTTCCAGGCTCGCGCTAGTGCCTTGTGTCGGCCTGGGTGGGTCTAAGGAGCAGTGATATTGAGATTGTGATTATTTGAGATGAGTGATGGGATAGTTAGTTACATGACCTCGATTCTTGGTTAAGTATGATTCTTGTGAGACGTAGATCAGTTGTACTTCTTTTCATACATAGATCGGGGTTAATATTTAATTATCTATAATTTGAGATATATGGTATATACATGAGGGTTTTCTTGTTTGGATTATTTCGCTCGACGTACTACGTCTCATGTTGTAGATTTTTAAGTATTAATTCCATCTAATGTATGATCATGTTACTTGGATGATTAGTCTGATCGCTAGCTGCATGACTCGTTACCTGATCGATTTTGGATGCTTTATGTTATCATGATTTAGTAGTGTTTTCACGTTGATTTGTGGATTTCAGTTGTACGTTCTTTTATTGTTTCCGTTATCGTATCGTTTTTCGCATTGGATTTCCGTTCATTCTATTTTCTTTGTGGGGTCGGGTCTTGCCGTGCACCATGCACCTGACGTACACCTGTTTTCTCTGGTGTACGTCAGACTTAGAGGAAGAACAGGTTCAGCA
>NC_033800.1:64383576-64416279 GCF_001876935.1 Asparagus officinalis | reverse complement strand
AGCAGGAGCTAAAGGATTCTCAGCAGGAGTGCCTTGGAGACGGAGCAGAAGGAGTCGAAGCTTATTCTTTGATGGTTCCAGTTTACCCTTGTAGTTTCTTCTTTTTTCATTGATCGATGTATTTTGGTATCTCTTCTGTATTCATTTGTTCAGATTTGTATAAGGGCATGTTTGACCCGAATATTATGCCTCGGATATTATTCATTGTGATATGTATTATTTTATTCTGTGTTGTTCGTTATATTCTTACTGATTGTGATCGGGGACCTGTGCCTTTGCATTGTATTATTTCCAGACGCTTAGCGTATTAGGTTGAGGAGAAATGTTTTTATTTACTCTCATTGATCTAATACGTCGCGGGCTTGTTCACGTTCTGATTCCCGGGTATTTTGGGAAGCGGGGCGTGACAAGTACAAGTATCAAGATTGATGCGGATGCTAGTGGTGAGGAGGTAGACCAAAAGATTTATCGAGTTATGATAGATAGTCTCCTTTACCTTACCGCTAGTAGACCGGATATCATGTTTAGTATTTGTGCATATGCACATTTTCAAGCTTCTCCTAAAAGTCTTATTTGATGGCAGTTAAAAAAAATTATCAAATATGTTAATGGCACAATAGATCTTGATTTACTTTATCCAAAAAACACTTCTTTTGATCTTTATAGTTTTTGTGATGCCGACTTTGTCGGTTGTAAGGTAGATCGCAAGAGTACGAGTGGTATATGTTAATTTTTGGGTAACTCTCTTATCTCTTGGGCATCCAAGAAACAAAATTATGTTGTATTGTCCACTACGGAAGCGGAATACATTGCTTCCGGCTTGTGTCGTGCATAACTTTTATGGATGAAACAAAATTTGGTTGATTACGATTTGCATTTTCAAGATACAAAAATTTTTTGTGATAATACTAGTGCTATCAATATTTCAAAAAATTCCATTTTGCATTCTTGAACCAAGCATATTGATGTACATCATTATTTCTTACGTGACCATGTAGAACAGAAAGATGTATCCCTTATCTATATTGATACTAAATCTTAATTAGCGGACATCTTTACTAAGCCTCTTTATGAAGAAGATTTTTGTCGCATAAGAAATAGTTTGGGCATGTGCATTCTTTGAGTTTGTTTGTTTGTTTGTTTGTTCGGATTATTATTTTCATATCCTACTTTTTTTTTACGCACTCATTGTCATAACATGTCTAAACACACAAATTGCCAAGAGAAGTGGTTAGGAGAGATCGGGGTCAATTCCAAGAGGAGTGGGTTGGTGATAATGGCTAGGGAGAGATCGTAAATCCAAAACACTTGAGGAATGTGACACAAGTAAGCCACCACTTAAGGTGTATTTTGTGGGTTTTTGCATGTATTTTATTTTGTGTACCCCATTTTTGATGGTGACAAAGGGGGAGAGAAATCTCCTTATTTGTGCACACAGTTAGGGGAAGAGAGCCTTATAGATAGGGGGAGCAACTATCTATAAGCTATATATATTCAATTTTATTTTTCTCTTGCATAATGGTTGGTTATCATCATTAAAAAAGGGGAGATTGTTAGTTTTTATGTTTTGATGATGATTTACAACCACCATTATTAATACTAATTGTTTGTTGAGTGATATTGTTGATTATAAGAATATCAAGCTTATTAGTACCTTTATTGGAGGATTGGATGGATTATCAAGCTACAACGATGAAATCAGAATATCAAGCTTATTAGTACCTTTATTGGAGGATTGGATGGATTATCAAGCTACAACGATGAAATCAAGGAGGTGGAGGATGGATTATCAAGCTACAACGATGAAATCAAGGAGGTGGAGGCATATTGGTGAAGCAAAGCTATCAAGAGTACAATATCATATTAGAAGCTTCATCAAGAATCACGCAATATCAAGACTCAAGCTATGTACTTATATGTGATGGATATTTGTATTTTTATTTCTCTCTAGTGCTTTATGTATGCAAATAGTTTGTTGGATTGCATTTGAAGCTATTGGCATAACACACACATACTTTCAAAACTCATATTTTGTTAATTTTACTAAACAATGAGTTTTCACAAGTATAAGGACCTTTTCGCAAAATCTTATCAAACAAGTTTGTTTTCTTGTTTAAAAACATTTTCTAGAGTTTCACAAATTTTGAAAGTTGTTTGATAAGTTTTACAATTTTCCAAAGTCAAAAACCTATTTAAAAACTATGTGTATGTTCTTTGTCAGTTCGTGGTCGACCGGACTTAGTTCTGCGATCGACCGTGAAAAGTCCAAAGAGTTTGGGAAGTCTGACAGCCACTCGCGGTCGATCGGACTTGGTTCTGCGGTAGACCGTGAAAAATCCAGAGAGTCTTTATTGTAACGGCTAGTTCCACGGTCGACCGGACTTGGTTCTGCGGTCGACTACAAGTATTGTAACATCTAGTTTCTATCAGCTTTCCGATTTTCAGGATTTGGTCTTTTTTGTCTTTTTCTTAGGTTTTTGGCTTCTTCCAAGGATTGCCTATATATACCCAACTACCCTCATTTAATTATGAACCAACTTTGCAAGAGAAAATTAATTGAGCTTGTGTTCTTGAGCTTAAAAGAGCTTCAATTTTCAAATTTCCAAAATCTGTTTTCACACTTGCAAATCCCACATCCCAAGCTTCAATTGGAATCTCTTCTCCTTGCCATAAGGCTGCTGTAAGAGATGTTCTTTCAGTTCTTTGTAACGTGTGGAGAGCAAGATCTTGTAGAGATCCATTGTGTGGTTGTGAGATCTCAAGAGGAGATCGTTGTGTAGAAGTTTCGGCTTCCAAACCGGGTTGTGATAGTGAAATTTTCCTCGAGAGTGGGGAGCGAGGACGTAGGTCGAAGGACCAAACCTCGTAAACATATCGTGTATCACAATTGGCTAACTATTTCCTAACTCATCTCTCTTGTTTTGTTTTTGTATTTTATTTTGTGGTGAATTGCATTGTCCTTTTTAATTGTATGTTTATTGCCTCATAACCCTATTCACCCCTCCCCCCCCCCCCCCTCGTCATGAGTCACACATTTAGAACCACCCCCTTGTGGGAGTGGAGTCTTAACGAGGTCCTGGGCTCTAACACGAACCCCTGGACAAGAGGTGACGGGAATTCTCCCAGAAAGGGAGGCCTCCTTGCCCCTCTTGTGCACAGTGCACGAACAAGTACATTACTATGTCCCGGTTTGTTTGGAGGCAGCGGGACACTTTTGCGCAGCAATTGGTTTGATAGGAGTGTGCGTACAACCCCCAATCTGACAAGCTCCTTGGGTTTTGATCACCAGACCCAAGCGCTCTTTCATCGGTGCTTTGTCTCGATCATCATGTCAAGGACTATAGCGTCAGCCATTGTAATTCTAAACTTTAATAGGTCACGGCTAACCCAAGACTTTACTGGTGGCGTGGTAGAAGAGGCCGCGGAAGATGGACCTGGAATGAACACCGAAGCAAGAGAAGGGGTGGCCGTGAAAAGAGGCCTTTGGGCAGGACAGTGGAAACTGTCTCGGCCAAAGGCTCTTTAGGCAGGACAGTGACAGCTGTCTCAGCCAAGGGCTCTTTGGGCAGGATAGTGACGACTGTCTCGGTCAAAGGGGACACTTTTCATTGCCTTCGGGTCTTGAGTTCACGTAAGTTTGGATTTTGGAGTCCAAACTGTGTGGGATCTTGATGGTTCTTCGGCCATCTCCTTCTTCTTTAATTCTTGTGCCTTTTGCACAAGGGCACGATCGTGCACGACACGTGCATGGAGTTTCTGATTGCGCTCCTTCTTGGTTGAACGAGTCCTCTTAACGAGAACTCATTCCTTTGTCGATGTCTTGGATGAAGTATTAGCAACTTCTTGTTGAAGTGGTTCAGTTGCTCAACACTTTCATGATTTTAGGTCCGCGTAATAGCAAACTCCGTCCATCTGTTCCAAGGCCTTCGCAAACTGACGAGCCTTATGTTGGCGTTGTCTTTGACGAGTCCTCTTCATCAGAGTTAGCGAACTTTCATCTTTGTTAAAATGACTCCTTAGATGGGGAGGAGTCGTCGTGAGCAGAAACTCCAACTTTGTTGATTGTTGGAATAACGTTGCGAGGGGAAGCCTTAACAGCTGTTGGGTGAGAGTTGTCACCCTGAGTCTTCATTGGTGCGGAAGACTAAAAAACCTTCTTCAAAGATGAGATCCTCTTGTACTTTTAGGGAGATGAGGACCTTGATGAAGACGAGGAAGGATATTCCTCAAACTTAGCTTAGTCGAACTCATATTTGACCATCGAATTGACTTGAACGTCGCTAGGCTGCAACACTATAGTCCCGATGATGAGACTGTTGGCTCCCACTGTGGTCGCCAGCGTGTTTGCTTCGAGAACAATTTTCTTTGTTTTTTCCATTAAATAGTTTAAAAGAAACAAAATAATAAGCTTGACATGTGTAACTCTTTTCTTTATAAAGAAAACAAAATCGTGCTCCCTAGTAACACACACAGAAACTCCTACGTAGTAGCCTTTGCTTGCATGGGATTCTTTGCCTGTGTCGAGGATGTGTTATCCGTGGACCAGTGAGTAACGTTTCCAAGTTGGATACGAAGAAGGCTTGAAGTTAATGTTTTGATGGGGAAACAAGAACAGAAGTAAGTATCTTAGCAAGCTATGACAAGTACTTTTCTCAAGAACAAGTCTAAGCTTGAACTCAAGGAAACACCAAAAGGCTCTTGAGAATGCTCATGAATAGATGAGGATCTCTCCCTTGCTCTCAAAGTTTGCCAAATACCAGCTTGGTTCTGCTTGATCACACCTTGGTTTGCCTTCACAAGTGTGTAGGGGTATTTATAGCAATTGAGAACCATGACCGTCGAATAGGAGGCAAAACACTTGGTGGCCACTATCTCATGTGTGCGAGACAGTGTTCACTATCTTGGTCAAAGGAGACAGTGTCAAGGACTTTATAATTGCCGCCCACTACCTTAAAGAGTGTTAAATGCCATACTTTTCATGGGTAATGGGCGTATTTCTAGGATGTAACTGCCCATCCACGTTAATGCACTTCCTCATGTGGTTATGGAGCCAAGTGCACCTCACAGAACCCCACAAAACACGTCAGTAAACTTGGAAGACTGTCTCGCAGTTGGCGAGACAGTCATCACTGTCTCGCATACGCGAGACAGTGGAGACTATCTCACTAACTGTGAGACAGCTCCAAATCCTTTTTAAGTTGTTGTTTAATGTCCTCCTTTGCTTCTTTTTACATTGGATGATTTCTTCTGACTTAGATGATGACGTTCTTTATCTTATCTATATCTTAAGCTGAGTTTGGGACCTATAGGTAATTTTTTATGCCTACAAATCTTAGCTTCAATAGTCGTGTCGAGAACGACTTCAGCATCAATAGTTGCATCGCTAGGTACCGTAGCTTCAGTGAAAACAACTAAAAAGACGTTCACCCCAGAAAGACTTCATCAGCATAATTGAAATTCAAAGTGACAATAACCGATGTGAAATTGTCTTACCTGGAATAAGAGTAGCGTCCTCAACACTCACACTTAGATCAAGATGTGGTTTAGGACGAATAAGGGATAAAGGAATATCATCCTCAGATCCCGACTCCACTTCAGCTCCGATGTGTTTTGTTGGAGGAGTGATAAATATTTGAGCCTCTTGCCGCGGATTCTTTGCGAGACGTTTGGACTTATTCATCAGTCCTGGCTCTTTGAACTTCTTCCCTATTTGATTTGAGGCTCCAGCTTCTTCGTCTTGTTTTGCGAAAACACCAAAAGATAAGTATAAAGAAATAACGACTCAAAGTTCAAAACAATAAGGTGAAGTTAACGTACCGGTAAACTCCGTAGCTGGAAGTGTTTCCTCAACGGCAGCTGGCGTTGATATACCTGAAGACGGAACAGGTATTCCAGAAGCAAGGGGTTCTTGAGACTTGAGCTGAACAGACGACCCCTCCCTAGAATTTAGGATGTGCAAAAACTCAGTATGTGATGGAAAAGAACTCTCCTCATTAGCGCCAACATGTAGGGCTATATCCTCAACAATGTCATGATGGAGTCGTTCAAGTGACTCCTCAATGCGAGCGGACTCCGTTGGTTCCCCAACAGTAGCTTCAGCGTCAAAAGACCCCGCCTTCTATGGCAGCAGCAGGCATATGACTCCCATATTCCTTAGTACAAGGAGACCCCTAGAGTATACTCTTGACAAGTTCCACGAGTATCTCTTCCTCAGTCACATGGGGGCTCGAAGTTTGGGCCTCTTCCTCTTCTACAGCTTCCTCCATATGCTGAAACTCCTTGAGACTCGGCATACGACTCCTCTTTGAAGTATCCCCAAATCTGAAACGACGTTGAATAAGGCATAATCCAGAGGAGTTGACTTTATAACCCGGAATAGCCTCATTGATGGTACAATGTCACTTGCAATAAGTGAGTGTTATCCGGAGTCAGGGATTTTGGTGAGGAAGTGACAAGCAGGCGCCTGTGCCTCTGGCAATCGTCCAGAAACAAGCTCTTGCTCCATCAATTAGACCACAACCATTAAATTGCAAGTGTGTGGTAGGGTTGCTGACGTACAATTGGTCATAGCCGGATTGACGAGCAAAACGGCAATGTAGATAAGGCTCTAATGGACACACTAGGCCATAGCAATAGATCAAATACCCAGGACGTATATTCACGAGCCACTTGAAGCAGCCAATTGATAAGATAGTATAGCCTTGGTGGTTCGACTCATCTGCTACAGTTTGGTCGTAGTTGGTCCCAGGAAAATGAGGAAAACACTGGAAGAAGTCAAAACTACTATGGTCCCTAAGCACGTTCCTCATCATCGCCATATAATGCTTTCTCCAAGTAGAGTTTTCCGGCCGCTGGATAAAGGGGGGGATCTGATCTTCTTCATGAGTGGAAGGTGCACTCATAAGGGGAGGGCAGTGCATTACAAAGCCTGCCATGAGATAGGCATAAGGGAGACCCGAGGATTCTTAGCGCCTTAGCAAAAGCAAAAACGCAATCGTCGCAATCCCCTATGAATACAAGTGATCTTGGCTGGAAGGAGAGCATAAGAATGGTCGTGTGCCAAACGAACAGCTAGAAATGCCACTTCCATCGGCAAAGTATCGAAGCTGACAGAAGGGACGATAATGTGTTTCAGCTACAACATGAGGTATCTCGCCAAATAATACCTTGTGAGTAATTGGTTCCTCAGCTTGGTGAAAGAAACTCTCGAACTCTACCCTGGCTGCATAATCGCATTCATCTAAAGCTGTCACGTAGGTAATGGGGGGATGAGAAAAGGAGCGCTTTGTCGACTTAATCATGTCACATGGCTTAACGGCACCACCAGATCTTTCTTCTAATCCAAGTTCTTAAAAAGGTAATGTGCCCAGATGATATAACTGAGAGACTTGTCGCCTTTCTCATCAGCACGCCCTTCGATGTTCAGACAAATGTGGTAATTGTTAGACCCTAGAGGGGGGGTGATTAGGGTCTTATGCTAATCTAATCTGATTATATGCCAATAAAATTAATTAACAAGTTATCCTAGTAAGTATGAAATACAACAAGAATATAAGCTAGGATAAGCAATATGAACAATGAGATATATCCTATATGATAGAGATATATGCAAGGATATATAAACAACACAAGGGTAAATAATCTAAACAAGATAGTGGATGAAATAAATGAGTAATGCACAATTGGCGATATAAGATAAATGTAAAAACAAATACGCCAAAGACAAACTCAAACAAGCAATATGATCACGGAGTTCAGACCTTCCGTCCTACGTCTCCGCTCCCTACTCCCGGGGAGAAATCCACTATCACAACCGGGTTTTCTACGTTCACCCGAATAACGTTTACAACCACATTATGTCGGTTTTCAATGAGCACCGATCAACGTCCACTCCTCACACTCGGTTTTCTATTTCACCGAAAACTTCACAACAACACACTAATGCAATCCCACTCTACACCCACTAAGTGTTAAACTAGACATGTCTCCCTCAAGTGCTCGGTTACAACCTCTCCCTAGGTTCGCCAACCGACGCCACTCCTCTTGGGACGATCCCCGACTCTCGCCACACACTTCTCTCAGTGTACAAGTGTATTACAATATGTATCTCACAATTAGGCTCAATACATTAATTGATTGTTCTCAACTATGGATGAGAACACAATAAAAGCTCACACTCAATGTTACAACTCTCACAACCCCAAATATACTATGAATGCAAATACAATAAGCTCAAGTGGGTGTGTGTAACAATGAGATAAAATCAAATCTAAACTCAATATAAAACTAGCTTTAATAGAAATGATAATTAACAAATAATTATAAATAAAAGCTAGAGTTGAGTTTAGGAAAACTCCTCTAGATGACAAGAGAGAGAGATGGATTCAGCTCAGAAAATAGTTGTTGGGAAAGCAACGGTCACATTGGCAGAGCGGCGGTCGATCGAAAATTCTCGCGGTCGACCGCGATCCAGGTTCCAAAAGGAGAAAACGCACAGACTTATTCGGTCGACCGGTGCGGTCGACCGATGGAAATTATGAGCTCTCGGTCGACCGCATCGGTCGACCGACAAACTCTCTACTGCCCACTGAACAAACGAACATATGAGCGGTCGACCGGTGCGGTCGACCAAAATCTGATACATGAAAATCTGATTTGCTGATTTTAAAACACTGTTTAAAAATATCAAATAAATTCCAAAAAAATATAAAACTTTGGGGAATGATTGTAGACATGATAATAAACATGCTACAAAAAGGACTTCCCAAATGAAAAATATCATTATTTTACAAAATAGTCCAAAACATGAAAATATGAGATACTTGAATTTTGATGTTTTGACATAAACCAACTTTTAAAACTTTGTGAAATGTTTTTATAGACTTAGTAAAACATGTATAAACTGATATTGAAGTCTATAAACTAATAAGACAATATTTTCACAAAATTACATATTCTATGCAATAAGTACTAAAACACAATAGAGTATGAAATATGTAATATCATAAAAACCAAAACACATGTATGTATATATATAACTATATATATGCATAGAAACCAAAAACTTATGTATATATATATAATGTGTGTGAATATAAGATTGAGCTTAAAGTACCAACACATATAATATAAACCTAAACTAATGTTACCCAAGCTTGATCTTGATCTTCATTGTAGCTCAACTTGGTACACTGTGCGGATGAAGCTGAACTTGAATCTTGAACTTGAAATGCAAGGCTTCACCGACATTCCGCCAACCTCCTTTGGATATGATCGTTGAAGCTCTATTCCATCCATCCTCCAACTCGTTGTTTGCCTAGAATAAATATGAAAACATAAACACTAGACAAACAACATTAGTTGTAAATTGTTTGTTAAACATCATCAAAATAAGAAGGCCAACAGTAATGCCACATTACATCCCAAAAGGTTTCAACAACTTAGGGGTGATCCTTCTTAAAAGCCACCAACTCCCTATGCCCTGGGACATATTCTTTGTAGGGGTATCCTCCTAACGACAACCCCGAGACTTCCATCATCTCATAGAGTAGGATCCTTAACTCTCCATCAGGAGTGAAGAAGGTGCGTCTGTCAGGGTTATACAACTCTAATATACTAAAAATTTATTGGGCATTATTCTTTAGCCCGATTTGCGTCGCCCTGATTGGTGCAAGAAGGCCAAACTTCTGCAGGTCATCGTGATTTCCCCGCAAGATGAATTCAATCACCCGATGCCACCATTGAGTAGCACTCTAACAAGACCAACCAGGAGTTCTGAAATCCTTGGCGGGAAATTGCCCCTCCACCTTAAGAAAGTCCGGTCAAAGGTGTTTGTATCTACAGCCATTTCACGTCAGGTAGCTCCCTCTGAACTAACCCTGGGTGTAAACCGGTAATGTAACAACCACCACTATCTACTCTAGTACCGCTCTTGGAGAAATATCTGCATGTGACCCCATCCTGTGCTGAGGTAAATTCCAAGTTCATTCTCCTGGGGACTGAAACTGGTTTAAGGGAAATAAGGGAACAATCACGTGACAGAGGAGGCGTGAATAAATGTTGTCCGCTCAGGGTCCTAAGCCATTGATATTCCCGATATCCAACACATCGAGGTCTTCTGTAGAATCACCGAATAGAAAAACAGGTTTTGAAATACGGCTTCGATCAGTTGTTTCTAAAGAAGCGTCTGTGATCAAACGCCTTTGTATGGCACTTGAGAGCTCAGAGAGTAGGTGAAGTTCTTCCTGACTTCGGTTTTGGAATATGGGAAGATTCTCAAACATGGGATAATGAGGATGGTTTATTCCTGTCCAAGTATTATTCTACCCGATGTCACCACGCAGAGGAATCGGAGCAGGAGAATGCAAAACTACAAAGGACAAAGCAATAAGGTTAGCCCAATAAGTCAGATAGGTGGGACCTTGGCTAAAGAATGAGCTTCGCCCAATGAATGGCACAAGCCTCATCAGACTGGCAAACTTCGTTTGACAGACAAACCTCATCCATTAAGACGAACCTCATCAAATAGATGAATATCGTCAAACAGACCAACTTCATTTGACAGACGAACCTCATCCAACAGATGAGCCTCATTAGAAAAGACGAGACTCATCAGATCGACGAGCCTCGCCTAACAGACAAATCTCATCCGTCAAATGAGCTTCATCTCAAAAGGGGAAATTGTTCATCTCCCTCGAAGACTCAAGCCTGAAATAAGCAGAGTTTCACAGTTCTAAAATGTAAAACTTGTGTTCGATTGCAATACCTGAGAAAACAGGCAAAGCGGTAGCCTCGCCTGAAGAGCTAGCGGCCTTTTTGCCTTTGCTTTTATCGGCGGCAATTTTTAGGGCAATCAGTGTGAAGTAATGCGAAAATCAAAGGCGAAGAATCTGTGCAGATGAAGTGCCTAGGGTTCAAAAGCTTGAAGAAGACGAAAAAAATTTGTCAAAGGCAGACACTTATTTATAGGCAGGAAAATCAAATTGGTGGCCGAGATTTACAGTCAAGATCTACAAACGAAAATCTATGACAGACGAGATTTACGGACAAAATCCGCAGAACAGATCTTAGAATGCCAGTTGGCGACCGCCTATCGGGCCTAGAAAAGATACGATGATGGAGACCATTGCATTTAATGTTGACAAGACGAATTGTCAGACCAATGTGGGCCTGACGAAGCTCATATGGAGTGATGAGATTCAACAAAATGTCGAGCCTCGTCTCGAAGCGTCCAAGCTCGACCAGAAATGGCGAATCACAAGGTTCATTCTGAAGCATTGAAACTAACCAAGAGAGCAAGTTCATCATGCAAACTAAACTCGTGGTAATCAGAAGGGGTTCAAAGTATTTCAGACCCTATACAACCCAATTCAGGTCTAAAAACTTTGAAGGGGTTTTTGTAGGCACTAAAAAATGCCAAGAAACAAAGGAGCATCGAAAGTCACCACAAGCATGATGAGGGTCATTACAATGACGAACCTCATCTTAAATAACAAAGCTTGTCATTGGAGACAAAGTCTGAAGCTCGTCAATGGAGACGAAATTCAAGTTGGTCAGTGAAGACGAAACTTATTATTAAAGACAAAGCTCGTCAGTGAAGACGAAGTTCGTCAAAAGAAGTCCACAAGGCTCGTCACGCAATTGGACTCAACCATCAAGGATGAAGCTCGTCAATGAAGACGAAGCTTTTTCAAAAGACAAAGCTCACCACAATGTGAAGTTTGTTTTGACAGACGAACCTCGCCGCGCATCAAGGCTCATCTCATCAGACAAACCTCGCAACGCAGCGAGGCTCGTCCCACCACATGAAGTTCGACTGTAACTGTCTTGAAGACCCAGTCAGCCCACGTGGGCTAAATTTAGGGAGTCGGCTATGTAGGCGTCAAAAAATGCTAATAGATATCCTAACATAGAGAAGATCACCCAAAAATCACAGAAATTGACCCCATACTGTCTTAGAACAAAAATCAAGACAGATATGAACTGTCTTACTGTCTCGCAGCGAGACAGTGTTTACTGTCTCGCCAGCGAGACAGTGTTTACTGTCTCGCCAGCGAGACAGTGTTTACTATGATTGAAAGTGGTTAAATAACTTCCACCCAAGTGTCCATTAACTACCAAGGAACGTGAAAAACATCGTGGGCGAAAATCACGTGAATAACTGTCAAAATAACAGAGTTTGAAACGTGAGAAGGCAGTTACAGCAAAAACTACCGAGCAGTTGCCTTTTCCGAGACAGTATTTACTGTCTCGCAGGCCGAGACAGCAAACACTGTCTCGGCCGCCGAGATAGTAAACACTGTCTCGCAGCCTAATGTCGTCATGTTGTTGTGTCACTTCTGATGAGGATCGAGCACTTGAGAGAGCAATCCAGAGCAGAGAGAGAGAGAGCAGACTTGAGTTATTGGTGTGATTCCTTGAGATTCGAGCTTTGACTTGATCTTAAGAAGAACGACTATCTTACTTTGATAAGATCGTCGTTTCAAATTCTCACTTCGATAAACGAAGGAAGAATCACTAAGCTCCCTTCACGATCTGTGATTTGGCGATCCACGAGTCAAAGCACTCCCGGCACAGGCAAAGTCCCACAAAACAAGAATCGATAGACGATTTTTGTGTTATTTTCTCAAGAGTTGTAATTTTTATTTTGTTGTGTAAAAAAAGTCTTATAAAAAGACTATTTCTTTCGAATTTGTTGTAATCGACTGAGGATATGATGAATTCCATGACAAAACTAACTTTAGACGAAAATAAACTGGCGACCACAGTGGGAGCCAGCGGCCTCGCTGCCGAGGTCGCCGTGTCGCAACCAATCAAGATCGTTGTCAACGAAGAGATCGAATACGAGTTCGATCAGGCAAAATTCGAGGAGTACCGGTCATCCTCATCATCAAAACTTTCCTCACCCCGCAAGTATAGGAAGGTTTCGTCTCCCAGAAAAAATTTCAAGTCTGCAATGCCAATGAAGGCCGCAGTTGAAGATTCTTGCCCGACTGCTGCTAAGGAATCTGCCTGCAACATCTCTGCTCCAAACGACTCCGCACCCATTAAGGAGTCGTTGATTAATGGCTCACCAGTGCTGACGAAAAGGGCTCGTCAGAGACAGCGCCAGCGCCGTGCTCGTCAATTGGCCAAAGCCTTACAACAAACCGACGGGGACCATTACTATGCGGACCTAGAGTCGAGAAAACAAAAAGTGGTTCAGTTGCCTCAACGGTAAAATAATTATATTTCTGCACAGCTTACAATGGAAGAATGGACCCTCGTCAAAAGGGCTCGTTCAACCCTTAAGGAACGTATACAGAGGCGTCAGGTGAAGGCCGCCCGAGCTCGCGCTCTTCGTCAACAAGCACAAGTAATCAAGAAGGAGATGGTGTCTGAAAATCCACCAAAGAACCGTAGAGTTTGTATACCGAAGACGCCACAAACATCCGTTCCGGGCCCGTCTAC
Organism: Asparagus officinalis; assembly: GCF_001876935.1. NCBI lineage: Eukaryota > Viridiplantae > Streptophyta > Magnoliopsida > Asparagales > Asparagaceae > Asparagus > Asparagus officinalis. The sequence goes on along the minus strand of NC_033800.1, from coordinate 64,402,830 downwards.
TGCATTACCAGTGAAACCCTGGGTTAGCCCAGATTTATCCAAATTTAAAATTACAATGGCGGATTATCTCGGTCCTTCGGTTGACGATCGAGGCAAAACCCCAGTCAAAGAACAATCAGAGCCAGCAAATAAACCCTTGGTGGTTTCTTATACAGGGGGTCGTAAACACCCTCCTGTCAGAACTGCACCAGTCCAGAACGAAAGAATACCAGTTCACTCTTGTTTAGGACCTATGAATACTCCACACCCGCAAAGGGGTGGAATTAAAAATTTAACCTTGGATCGCCCAGAGGCGACGACTAGTCATCCTGTGCATGTTAACAGGGTTCAAAAACAAAAGATGGGTTGCTCAAATCACAATAATGATGACTAGTCATCCTGTGCATGTTAACAGGGTTCAAAAACAAAAGATGGGTTGCTCAAATCACAATAATGATAAGCTGTACTATCAAAACAATAACTCAAGAAAAAGAGTTGTCCGAGAAGATGAGTCTCACTGCTCCTACGAGAGGCTCATTAAAGCAGTACTGACAGAATGTGGATGCTCTAAAACTAATTCAACTAGAGTTTTCGTATTTCAAGGACTTTCCACTGAAGCGTCAAGACCCAAAATGAGGCATTTCAACAAGAAGAAACCTGTAATTCGACAAGATGAATTCCCTGAGGTCACTATTAATATGACCGGCAGAGGAAAATAACAATTAGTCAACCCTGACCCTGATTTCTCTCCGGAGGGGAGAGTTGAGCGGGGTCTCTCTCAAAGGAGACGCCGAGATTACAAGAAAATGCACGAAGGATTATCCTCAGACGAGGAACTGTCAGACACTTGTTCTGCTGTTGCATCGGACGATACCACGTCCAGTGTTGGATGGGTTAGAGAATCATTCGCGATCACGCCAGATCAATTGGCTCAGATATTACAGGAAGCGTTAGCTAAACAACGCGAGGAAATTAGAGCTGAAGTTAAAACCGAGATGGAGTTGACAATGCAGCAGATTCGAGATTTGCAAGCTCAACAACATCAACCGGAATTGAGCCAAAAGGCGGAATCCAGCAAACGTAATGCCAGACCTGTACGTACAACTGAGGACGATGACGAAGAAGACGAGACTATCTTTGCCGATCCTCCTCCCGATAAAGACAATTCTGGAAGCGGCCCGGCCAAATCATCTACTCAACCTCCTCAAATTTACTTAAAGAAGAGTGAGGAAGAAGACAAAAAGATGTAGGATCTTGAGAGCAAAGTCAATGCTCTGATGACAGCCCAAGAAGTGAAGAAAACGGGCATTCCATACTAGGATCTTGAGAGCAAAGTCAATGCTCTGATGACAGCCCAAGAAGTGAAGAAAACGGGCATTCCATACTCGTACCCGAGGGATTGGGATCTGATTCCTTATCTCCCAAAGTTTAATTTGATTAACTTTACTCCTTTTGATGGCAGGGGTTCACCCACTCAACACTTGATCTATTTCAAGTCATATCTTGGCGTAATATCCGGAAACGAAGCATTGATGGTCCGGTCATTCGTAGGAACCCTTCGCGGGCCTGCCTTCGATTGGTACCGACGTCTCAAACCCGGGAGCATCACCAGCTAGGAAGATATGGAAGGATTATTCCTCACTAATTTCTTTGACGATGACACCGAGGTCTCTATTGGCATGTTGTTGGATGAAAAGCAGATAAACGGGGAGTCAGTTGATGTCTTCGTCAAACGATTCCGGAACAAAGCGGTAAACTGCCGAGATCCACTCACAGAAGAGTTTATCCTACAGACATGTCGTAATAACTTGTCGCTGGATGTGTTAGAAGTCATGGGGGTTGTGCCTTCTAAAACTTGGAAAGAGTTGAAAGTAAGAGGTGAACAAGCCGAGCGTTTTCTTAAGAGAAAGAAGTTGGAGAGAGGGTTGCCACAAGATAATCCTCAAAAATAGAACTTTAACTCTCGAGGCAGAGGAAGAGGGTCTGGGGCTGCTGTTGATGCACATCAAACATCGCAACAGCCACAACAACAACCACAGCAGTCATCCTTCCAACTAGCACCGAATCAAAATCAACAGCCTCCGAAGCAGTTTAAGGCCCCAGAGCCTAAATTCTCGAAGGAGTACTCTTTTAAAGATGATGAAGTTCCGGTCATCTTCAAATATCTGTTAGACAACAACAAGATCAAGCTTCCACCGGTCACAAATCAAGAAGAAGCAACGAAGACTAATGACCCGAAGTATTGTGCATATCACAGAAGGGTCCACCATCCCACTAAGGCGTGTTATGTCTTAAAAGATAAAATACAAACCTTAATCAATGTTGGTATCGTGACACCAAAGTCGAAAGAGAAGAAAGTATGTGCAAATGCGGTGTCTATTAACTTCGGATCGGTTCCTTTATCCTGGTTTCAAGCCGAACCAGTATCAAAGGTTAAGATGCAGACCATCAACGATGACCCTCATGGACAGCGCCAAAAAGGGCTTGTATCTCACACAACCCCCAACGGTGAAATCCTTTGGGTTCATCCGGATTTACTTGAAGATGAACAGTGGACGACATCCACATCAAAGAAGAAATCAAATGGCAAAGGAAAAGAGAGGTCTTTTTATGGAGCCTCGGCAATTCCCGAGAAGAATGATGAAGAGATTCCAGCTTTACCGCTTTCTGAAGAAGAGCAAGAATCCTTCGCTACAAGAGGTGGGAATGAATACCATTATAAATATCCTGAAACCTCTAACCCAAATGCTAAAACTCTTACGGAGCTGGGGGTAGTTGCAACTCCTCCTGTAGCTGCTGGGAAGCCGCAACAACCGGCTAAGCAAAAAGAAAAGGAACCCCAACACAAAGAAGTTTAAGTTCCGAAGCAGTCTCGTTTCAACCGACCGATTGGACGAGACAAACCGGAAAGCTCTAACGCTCCATACCGTTTCGATGTCATGGCTCAATTAGCTAATATCCCAGCAAGAATCACGTTGTATGAATTACTGCACCTTTCTAAAGATACCAGATAAGCTTTACAAGAAGCCTTGGCTGATTCTGAAGTATTCCTCGCTCAAATTAAGCCAACTCCTGAAGAGCCAGAGTCATCAGTTCAGCACTGCAATCTGGTAGCCACCAAATTTCCCTGCATTGCTTTCACAAAAGAAGATATGCAAGTCAGAAATTCGAAACATGATAGGCCTCTATATTTCACCGGATATATTGGCTCGAGCGTTGTCAACCGGATTCAAGTTGATCCGGGTTCCGCTGTTAGCATCATGCCACTTCGGTTGATGTACCACCTCAGAATCCCTGCCAGCAAGCTAGCCTCCACGGGGACTGTCATCTACGGATTCAATACTAGTGGATCAAGATCGTTAGGGAAAATTCGGGTGAAGTGTCAACTCGGAGACTTGAAGTCTGAAGTCACCTGCTATGTAATTGATGCAGAGACTTCCTATAATTTACTGTTGGGTCGCCCATGGATCCACGGTAATCTTATAGTTCCCTCTACCCTCCATCGGTGTCTAAAATATGTCAACACTAATGATGAGGTCAAGACGATGGTCGCGGATAAGCAACCATTCAAGGGGTTAGAAAACTACTTTACTGACTCCCTTCTTTATAGTGCTAAATCTGATACTGAACCATCGACCCATGGTACGGACAGCGGAGAAGAAGCTGATACCGAAGCTGGGCTCGATTATAGTGAAGGTCTTGTGCTAAATGACATTGAACCTCTTGTAATCGATCTTGACGGTGGTAATTCGTCGGATGAAAGTTGTAAATGGCAGCTTGCCGATGAAATAATAAACAATGATTTAGAGTACTCGCATTGTCTCGATGATGTAATGCAGGAATTGTATGACGACCCTAGTCTACATATGCCACTTCGTTCGTCTTGCAAGACGGCGAAACATATCCGAAGTTCAGTCGGAACAACTATGCTCCTACTCGCAAAGACAGGGGGTGAAAAAGAAATAGTTTTTGGGAAAGGGGAACCATCCCCTACCCCAGATCTTTTCTTAGACACTTATTCGGATGATGAAGAACCCGAGCGACATTTCTCTCAGTATAGTTCACAAGCGAATGGTTACATGACGAGCCAAGGCTATGACCTCTCGCTCGGTGAAGGTCTTCATTTTGGTCAAGGTGTCAGGGTTCCACCCCGTCCTGCCTACGTACCAAAAGGGAGACCTGATAATTATTACACAGGGTTCCACCCCGTCCCGCCTATGTACCAAAAGGAAAACCGGATAATTATTACGGTCATAAAAGGGGTCTAGGTTATGCCTCATCATCTGATGACGAATATGGCTAACAGATTATTAGCCAACTAATAAATAAGAGTGGGCATTCATCCGATGCTTCAACCTGGGATTCTGACGTGAGCATTGGAGAAAGATTCAAAGCCCTAATGTCGAACATGGCGACTGTTGATCCTTCCACAACCGAAGAAGACGATCAGTTGCCTATTTAGGAAGATCCATGGATGCATTACATGAATATCCAATACGGCGATAGATTTGAGCAAAGAGAACCTCCTACCGAAGATAAAGTAGTCCAAGTTAATATGGGTGACGAAACTAATCCGAAACCTATATTTATTAGTGGTGATCTTCCACCGGATGAGAAAAAGGAACTAATCGCCCTCATTCGAGAATATATCGACGTATTCGCTTGGAATTACGAAGATATGCCGGGACTAGATCCAGAGGTAGCAATGCACAGCCTTAACATTAAACCGGATGTTAAACCCGTCAAACAACAACAGAGACGGTTTCGTCCGTAAATTATGGAGGCAATAGAAACTAAGATCAAGAAACTGATTGATTCAGGTTTTGTCAGAGAAGAACAACATCCTGAATGGTTAGCCAATATCGTTCCGGTCCTTAAAAAGAACAGAAAGATCAGAATCTGTATTGACTTCAGAGATCTGAATACCGCCTACCCTAAAGACGACTTCCCCCTACCAATTACGGACGTCATCATTGACAACACATGCGGGTTTGAGAGAATGTCATTTATGGATGGATTTTCTGGGTATAATCAGATCAAGATGCACCCAGACGATAAAAAGCATACAGCATTCATAACACCTCTGGGCGTTTTTTGTTATACCGTTATGCCTTTCGGTTTGAAGAACGTCGGTGCTACGTATTAACGAGAAATGACGAAGATCTTTCACAAACACCTTCGGAAGACAGTCGAATGCTACGTTGATGACCTGGTCGTTAAGAGCCGTGATAAAAACGATCACATTAACGATCTGAAGACAATGTTCGAACTTATGAGGACTCATCAGTTAAATATGAACCCAACTAAGTCCTTCCTTGGAATGTCTAGTGGTAAATTTCTTGGATTTGTCGTCACCACAAAAGGTATTCATATCGATCCTGATAAAGTGAAGGCGATACATGAATTACAACCCCCGAGGAATCTTAAAGAACTCAAGGGGTTGCAAGGTCGATTGGCATATATCCGTCAGTTTATATCAAATCTGTCTGAAAAATGTCAATCGTTCTCTAAACTCGCGAAGAAAGGCGTGTCGTTCGTTTGGGATGAAGCATGCCAAAAGGCATTCGAAGATATTAAGAAATATCTGGCGAATCCACCTATTGTCGTTGCACCGAAATCAGGCAGACCGTTTTTGATTTATGTCAAAGCGACGAGCCATTCGTTAAGTGCATTACTCGCACAAGACGATGATAACGGTCACGAACAAGCTGTATATTATCTGAGTCGCACACTGGTTGGAACTGAATCTCGTTATCCAATGATCGAGAAAGAATGCCTCGCACTGGTGTTCGCAATCCAGAAAATGCGACACTATCTAGTTGGACAAACAATTTATGTCATTTCTAACATAAACCCAATCCGGGTATTCATGACCCAACCAGCCTCCATGAATTGGCGTTTAGCCAGATGGGCTCTACTGTTGTCGCAATATGATCTGTATTTCAAACAACAAAAGTCGGTTAAGGGACGAGCTATTTGCGATCTTTTGGCGAAAAACCCTACGAAAGATGCAGTTGAGTTGTACGACGACCTGCCCGATAAAACTCACGAAGTTAATATCACCTCACATCAGAAAGTGTGGCAATTATACTTCGATAGGGCTTCCCGAGCAACCAACGTGGCGAGCGCGCCCGGATGTTCTAAAATCTCCTCAGGAGTGGGGGTCGTTTTAGTTTCCCCGGGAAAGCATGTCTTACCTAAAGTATACTCGCTGACCGAACCATGCTCTAATAACGTAGCCGAGTACAATGCATTGATAATTGGACTCAATTTTGCCAAAGAGCTGGGGGTCGAATACCTTGAAGCTTTTGGAGATTCTTAATTGATAGTTAATCAGATTTGAGGAGAGTATGAAGTCAGAAATCGAGACCTGATTCCATACCACCAGGTGGCCATTGAGATGACAAACTCGTTTGAAGAATTTTTCATCGAGTACGTTCCGCATCTCCAAAATACATACGCAGACGCATTGGCGGCATTGTCGGTATCTCTGGCTCAGCCTCCCGAGACAGAACAATTAATTACAGTGAGAACTCACCAACTTATTGTTCCTATCTACGATTCGGTTGCCAAAGAAGCATATTCAACAAGAGTTGAACATTGGCGTTTCCTTATTATTGATTATGTCCTACACGGTATCTTACCTGAAGACGTGAAAGAAAGGGATTCGATTCGGCGGAGAGCACCGAGATTTTACTACAACGCTGAATCACAAATGTTGTACTGACGGTCGTACGACGGTTTATTACTCCGTTGTCTATCCAATAAGGAAGCAGAACAAGCACTCAAAGAGGCGCGTGATGGGACATGTGGTGCACATCAACCCGGTCCTATACTCTGCGACCGACTTAGGAGAATTGGATATTATTGGCCAACTATGGTAAAGGATGCAGTTGACTACGCCCGACGATGTCAATTGTGTCAATTACATGTAAATTATATGCACATACCCCCTGAACATCTACATCCTTCGGCGACATCGTGGCCGTTTGAGACCTAGGGAATGGATATTGTTGGTCCTATAAATCCCCCGTCAGTCAAAGGTGATCGGTTCATCCTAACAATTACCGACTACTTCTCCAAATGGGCTGAAGCGATTCCGCTCAGAGAAGTTAAAACGAGTAACGTCATTGCATTCATCAAACACCATATCATCTACCGGCATGGTGTCCCAAGACGAATCATACATGACAACGGTCCTCAATTCGTCAGCAACGCCTTCATCAGGTTTTGCGAGAGGTTCAAAATTCAGGATATTTCGTCGACGGCTTACAATCCCACAGCAAATAGTTAATCTTTCCTCACAAAAAACCCTCACCGATCAGATTAATCGATGAAGGGTACGCCAAAATCCGACATGGATTAAAATCATTCAAACTCCCACTACTCACTTGGTCAAACTTTTAAACAGTTAGGACCAAAACCAAAATCCCCTCTCGATTCCTTCCATGAAAGAGAGGCCCACAAATCGAGTGATCAAACCTTCCTACAGTTAGGATCGTCTCAAAACTCTTACTTGGTCAAACCTTACTACAGTTAGGACCACAACCAAAATCTCCTTTCGATTCATTTTGTGAACGAAAGATCCACTTTTGAATTGAATAATCAAACCTTATGACAGTTAGGATTATTCAAACCAGTCCAGATTCTCTAAGTGAAAACCCCACTTTGAGTTTCTTTTGCAACAGGAGATAGAATATAAAATTCTTCCTCTCCGATTTTGGGTTTATCTCTACCAACAAACAAGAGACCAGGAGATAGAATATAAAATTCTTCCTCTCCGATTTTGGGTTTATCTCTACCAATAAATAAGAGACCAGGAGATAGAATATAAAATTCTTCCTCTCCGATTTTGGGTTTATCTCTACCAACAAACAAGAGATTGAAAGATAAAATACTCAATTCTTTCCTTATAATATCGGGTTTGTTATTCTACATAGGAAACACAACCTATTTACATTTTTAAAATCCATGTCGTTCATGCATGGGGGACGTTATCTCAATCCCTTACTAGAGATAAGTCTACATCTAACACATGTAGTCTACATATTCAATATTTTAGTTCAAAGCCTAAAAGAGTTTAATTCTTTTAGCCCAATGTTATATGTGAAACGGACCTAGATAATTCACATACTAGCCCGACTCAAACGGTAGTCGGTAAAGGCATATCAAATCCGTTGATGGCTGAGGATTTGCCAAAAATCCTATAAGTATTATGGTTATTTATTCTAAACAAGAATGAGTAATCATAATAACATCTTAATGAGCAAAAAAAAAGTTCACTATATTGACCAAAAAACGTTCAAATAAAGCTACAAAAATATATGTTCTCCAATTACAAGAGTTTATATTGACGAATCTGATCTTCAAGCTGTGAAAGCTCCAACGCATAAGCCTGTTCAAGCTCAGCTGCCAATTTAATTTTGAAAGCTTCTTCGTTAACACTTTGAAGCTCGGCAATCTCTTGTTCCTTTTCGGTAAGTATTTTATCCTGAAGATTCAGTTGCTGAAACAGGTCTTCTTCAGCTTGAGTTACCTTCGTCAACTCAGACTCCAGAATTTCACGAGCATCCTTGGCATTTACAAGTTGCTCTTCTAAGCGAGCTATCTCCGCTCGATTTGACTCTAAGTCCCGGCGCAGGTTAACTTTGGCTTGTGTTATCTTGACAACACTCACCCTAAGTTGATTGCTGCGGGCTCTTAGCTTTTGGAGTTCGAGGTCAGCTGATTTTTGAGAATCACGCCACACTTGCAACTTGGAGTCCATATGAGAAGCAATATAGGAAGGTACGCTTTTGGTGCGAAGACCCTTCAGAAGTTCAACATGTTGCTTCAAGTCAACCAAATAAGCGTTGATCGAATCGGCTAACGCATTATAGCCTTCTTCTCGGATTCCTGATATATAGCGATCAAGAGGTCTCTTAAAATTCTCAAAATGAGATCCTTTGGAAAGAATGCGATCAACCATAGAATTCAAAAAGGAGATGAAGCCGTGGAGATCAGAGCAAATGGCAGCCTTATCCGGATCCTCGTCTGCTAACAAGGCTTGGATATGATTTGATAATGATGAAGGAGCTGTGATGAGGGCAAATAAGTCAGTACAGAACATATATATATGTATACACAACAACGAGCTGAAGCATACCAAGTTTAACAGAAGAGCCTTCAGCATGACCTTGTTCACCCAATAGTGGTAGTCCGGCCTCCTGAATAGACAAAGTTGGTTCAGGAATGATAGCCTTTGACGTACCTACTACATCAGAAGATTTTTCAACTTCAACCTCATAGAACTTCGGGTCCAAGTTAAGAGGTTCCCTGGGAGAATATTCTGCAAACAAGAGAACCGCAATGAGTATAATGGAACCGTAATCAGAAGTTTAAAACAAATGAAGGGTAAAACTCACCAACTCTAGGCACAACTTCAGCCGACGTACCAACTGCTTCAGTTGGTCTCGCTTTTGTTGCGACCGGACTAATTTGAGGGGTGACAGTGACTTCTATCATCATGGGATCCATAGGAGTAGTAGGTTGGGATTCGGGAATGTATAATTGAAGATCAACTTCGGTTTCCACCCATGACGAGTGGTCACGACCCTCAAGTTGATCATGAGTCCCAGTGATTATAGTTGTATCAGTTCCGGTAACTGGTCCTATAATTTGAACACTTACATGATTAATCAAGTTAAAAAAAGTATATATATATATATATATATACGGAGTTTACAGAATAGAGGCCTTACTCTCGGAAGGACCCACTTCTGTTGAACCGACTCCAACGGTTGAGTCTGTGGCTATACCAGGAGTTTTCCCCGACAATAAATCGGAGATATACTGATGGTCGCCTTCTGAGAGATCGAGATCGAGGTGATGCTTGTTGAAATCCTCGACCTCTGTTGCATGTGTGGTTTCTCCTCCAACAGATTCTTTCATTATGGCATCTACAGAACGTGTTGAGTCATAAATAATATATGAACTTAGACGAATATGTCCAAAACGAAGATTAATTTTACCTTTGTCAACCGGGACGGATTCGAGAGCTCCACTACCTGTACCCGCTTCTTTTAGTTTGACTAAAAGGAGACAAAGCGCACAAGTCATTAGAAGAGGCACACGGTCCGACTCATTCATTTCGTGGAATTGTCTTCCGAATGGGGAAAGATCAGTACCTGTGTCTGAGGCCGATGGATCAATATCAGAAGTTGGTGGAACAATAGCTGTTTCGTCTTTCATAGCATCCTGCATTTGTTGGACGAAACTGGACTCCTCTGCCTCCATCCCGCCAGGAGAAGCAGCGTCAGCTCGATATTCTCCCTCTTCTTGACTCCCTACAGAAGTCGAGTATGGAATAAGTTCGAGCGTTAAGAAGTTTGAGAGCAATAAAGACGAGTTGTTACCTTGTTCATCTGAAGAAGCGCTACGGGCAGATGTCTCCTCTAAAGTGGGAAGACGAACACGTGGCTTAGAGGCAGCCTTCTTCCGTCTTTTTAATGGACGCACCTCATCCGGAACTCCAGATCCTTCGTGATGATGCTTGGTGCGCAATTCAACTCCGGGAAGGGCTTGGGTTTGAGCTTGAGTAGAAGATCGCGACCTTTGCTGACGAGCAAGAGGCACTTCATCCTCTTCATCCTCCTCATCTCCACTGAGAACCTCTACCGTCATCCGATTGGGATAAGTCATAACGACTCTCTCCCTCCTCCTTTTCGGAGCATCTTGCGTTTGGGCAGGAGCGACAGAAGGTTTTATAAGTCCTCTCTCAAAGAAAGAATCGGGGAGACCAGGTGCTTCCTCAGAGCTTGAACCAGTTTCATTCGCCCCCTCAGAAGTTACGGTTTCTTCGCTGTCAAACTCTTTTTCACTATCAGTTGGGCGTGCCGGTTCCTTTCCTTTTCTTGATGATTCGGCAATCTCCTTCCTTTGGGGCGACGTCATAGCTTCACGGGTCGCTTCTCTTGTGCGCCGCGGGGCTGCCTCTTCTTCTGAGCCCGACATTCTCCTATACCGAGTGACGATATTGGCAGCGATCAACCACTTACAATATAGGAAAGTCATCCGTAGAGGCGGCGCTTCCAAAGGGAGATCGAACTCAGCATTTGTGCAGCCGGCAATGCTCCAAAACCAAGCTCTTGCACCATCGATAAGTCCACCTCAAATGCTAAGGTGACGGTTCGGGTTACCGACGTACATTTGGTCATAGCCGAATTGACGGGCAAATCGACATGGAAAATAAGGTTCAATATGACAAACGTCTCTTACCCTGAATAATAGATAACCAGGTCAAATGTTCATCAGCCATCTGAAGCACCCAACATCTAAGATAGTGCGATTCTGCCTTGGGTCTTCAGCATCCAGTAAGGTCGTATTGTATGTACCGGAGAATCGAGGGAAACAGGGAAAGAACTCCCAACATTTGTGAACCTTAAAATGCCTCGTTATATCCGCCCATCGATGTTTGACCAGAACTCCCAACATTTGTGAACCTTAAAATGCCTCGTTATATCCGCCCATCGATGTTTGACCCATTTACAACCCTCAAGATTCTGCAACAGAGGGAGACTGGGGTCCACCGTCTCGGGAGCCTCCATCAAATCTGGCCGGTGAAGTACCAACCAGGTCATTAGATAAGTATAGGGTAGCTCCAGCTTCGGAACGGATACACTGGCAGAGGGTTTCTTTTTCTCTTGAGTGAACACGGGGATTAATTGCCGTAATCCACTGTGAATAGCAGCCACCATAGCAGGAAGCAAGGATAATTTGCGACCTGTAGCCAACTGGACGGCTGGATATAACACTTCCATTGGCATAGAATCAGAGGATTGATGGGAAACTACACACCTTTTCAACCATAAAGGCCAACAGAGTGGTGGGATGAATCGGAACACCAGCTTGCCACAGATAAGAACGGAATTTAGTACCATGCGGAAATCCGTCTTCTGAGTGAGAGGTGTAAGATTGTGCGTTCGTTTTCTCTAACAGCCGGTTGATTTCATTCGGAGTCAAAGGAGATAACCTGCACACTTCTTCTGAACGATTATCAAGGTTCTTGAACAGGTAATCGGCGAATTGTTTTAAGCTAATCTGAGGAGATCTCTTCTTGGCTTTAGTATCCATCTCGGCCATGGCTATATGATAATGACAGGTCAATTCCCATAAAGTGTCGTGGGTCACGGTTGACTGATCTTTCATCTTATTCAGCTGACTGGTAGTTGGGAAGAACTCTTGATATGGAACATCACCTATAGGCAAACCAGACACCTTCATCATTTCGTGTAGTGGTAACCCGAGCTCCCCATTCTTGGTGAAGAATGTATTAGTGTCAGGGTTGTAAGTCTCGAACAAACAAAGGAAATGACCTACACTAATCTGCAGACCATAAATGCTGGCACGGATCGGGACTGACAACCCTAACTCTGCCAATTCTCGCCCCCAACGATTCAACACATATCGGGTCATTCTGGTCCACCATTTGTCTCCAAAATAATGGACCCATCCATAACATCTGAAGTTCTCGCGGGGTAATTTCTTCCTCATTGCAGCTAGCTTGTGCAGCCGTCTCATTCTGAGGTATATTATCCTGGCCTAGGATACCTGGATGAAGTCCTCGTACAGAGGCTCTGTCACTGGAACCCGGGGTAGCCTCCTTCCCAATGAAACCACAGTGAATACGCTCATGGTTTTCGGTCAACCTCCAGAACATTTCACGTCCAACGAACAGGTTTCTGAACTTTAAAAGTGAATGCTCCCGAGGAATTCAGGGCAGATATAAGAATGATGACCCGCTTTGATGCAACCACTGTGCAGGCCTGTAGGCAACGATCTCCGGATCTTTTACGGAGTCACCAAATAAGAAGTCTGGCTTCCTTATGCATTGATTCGAGTCTTGTTCCGAAATTAACGTGGTGTCCGTGATTATCCGTCGCAGAATACGACAACTACCTCACTGAATCAATTCTCGGGCTCCTTCGCTGTAATCTGACTTGAATTGGGGAGCTGATTCGATTAATGGGAGCCCCTCATAATAAGAGTGGGTAGCGCTACTCTGGCCCGTAACCGCATCAGCAGTAAAGATGGTAGAAAGAAATTGGACTGATAAAGAAAACATACACATAAATTATGTAAGAATAGTCATAAAATTTTGAGAGAAGGCAATATATCTTACTCCATAAGATATGATCGCCACCCCATAACAAGCGCGACGATTTTCTATCTACCACATGTATAACAGAGATATGCGTTACTATGCACGGGCATTATAACGGCATATCGAAACCTTTCAACACACGTGGGATGATATGAAATCGCCCCTGTATGTACTGAAGTGTGTTTTGTCCAAGCAAAACAAGCACTTTTAAGCGTCGATCCCCTCAAAGAAGGATACCGGCTCTTCTCGAATGCATCTCAAAGGATACAAGCGAGGATTTGCATACAAATACAGATATACGCGGCGACATGATGGGATTATACTACCTGTTGAAATCCAACGAGAAAGTTAGGGTTTTGGGCTTAGAATCTACAAGGGTAACACTAAATATATCACGAAATGCATCTGAAATACTGCATGCAAAGCCAAGGTCAAAAAAGTTGAGATTTCAAAGGAAGAGAGTGAACAAACCTTCAAAATCCGAGTGAAATCCCCTCAAACAAAAGAACTACCCAAATCAGAAACAAAGAGAACGAAGGGAAGTCGAAAACTTGCAAGAAATCACTAAGAAATCGCCGAGAAATCGCTGGAAAAGTCGACGTGAAAAAGCCCTAAAAAAACCCTAAGTCGGGGTTTTATAACCCCGACTTCGCTGTGCGAGACAGCTTTCACTGTCTCGCACCGCGAGACAGCATATACTGTCTCGCACCACAAGACAGTATGAGCTGTCTCACATAGGTGATGTCTGGCTGTTTTGATACGTATGGATACTCCAATAGGTACACGAGTCTAAACTGTTTTCCCACACTCGACAGGCAGTTTCTGGAGAATATTAATCTGAATATTCTTAAGGATAACCTAACGAACTCTCAAGGGATATACAAGCATCAATCTGGAAATACCAGCTTCAATTCAAGATCTCAATAACGGTCAAGCGATAAACGCAGTGCCGGAGAAGCATTAGCTATTCTACAAAGAACTGAATAGACTAATGGATGAAGAGATCAAGAGCCGAAGCCATCTTACAGATTCTCCTACACGATCTACCCAACCAAGCATTGAAGGGATCGTAAGTAAAATCTATCTTATCCAAAGTATCTCAGACTCCTCTATAAAAGAATGAGTCTGGAATACTTTAGAGGGGGTATCTGTAGACGTCAAAAAATGCTAATAGATATCCAAACATAGAGAAGATCACCCAAAAATCACAAAAATTGACCCCATACTGTCTTAGAACAAAAATCAAGACAGATATGAACTGTCTCGCCAGCGAGACAGTGTTTACTATGATTGAAAGTGGTTAAATAACTTCCACCCAAGTGTCCATTAACTGTCAAGGAACGTGGAAAACATCATGGACGAAAATCACGTGAATAACTGCCAAAATAACGGAGTTTGAAACGTGAGAAGGCAGTTACAGCAAAAACTGCCGAGCAGATGCCTTTTCCGAGACAGTATTTACTGTCTCGCAGGCCGAGACAGCAAACACTGTCTCGACCGCCGAGACAGTAAACACTGTCTCGCCAGCTAACTTCTTCGTTTTGTTATGTTTTTTCAGTTATGTACCCTAGAGGCTATAAATACTCCCCTAGGGTCACTTCTGACGAGGATCGAGCACTTGAGAGAGCAACCCAGAGCAGAGAGAGAGAGAGCAGACTTGAGTTATTGGTGTGATTCCTTGAGATTCGAGCTTTGACTTGATCTTAAGAAGAACGACTATCTTACTTTGATGAGCTTTGACTTGATCTTAAGAAGAACGACTATCTTACTTTGATAAGATCTTCGTTTCAAATTCTCACTTTGATAAACGAAGGAAGAATCACTAAGCTCCCTTCACGATCTGTAATTTGGCGGTCCACGAGTCAAAGCACTCCCGGCATAGGCAAAGTCCCACAAAACAAGAATCGATAGACGATTTTTGTGTTATTTTCTCAAGAGTTGTAATTTTTATTTTGTTGTATAAAAGAAGTCTTATAAAAAGACTATTTCTTTCGAATTTGTTGTAATCGACTGAGGATATGATGAATTCCATGACAAAACCAACTTTTGACGAAAACAGGCTACACCCTAATCCTACGATTTTAGCACGTAACTGACGTGTTAAAGGCCTATAAATAGCCTCCAACAGCTACGAAGAGGCCAACTTTGGATCATTTGGCAACTCTTGCATTCAAGCCTGAGATTCGAACCTCAGTTCTCGTGGTATAAAGTTAATAGCATCCATCAGCAGCCACTTAAGCATTGGTTAAGAGACTAATTCCTCTTTGAATCCTAGCAATCTTATTTTGATCGTCAACGGGAAGCAAGCTCGACTCAAGCATCGAGTGAGGCATCCTTCCGCCACCCAGAACCCACGTTAAACAAAGGAGAAGTCGAACCAATCTTTTCCTCTTTTGTAATTGATTAAGAGTGATTGTAACGAGACTCTTACCATGTGATAGAGTTTTTTTCCAAAGCTAATATAGTTAAAGGAATGAATCAAACTTTTTTTTTTGAGACCCTACACTAAGTACAAGGCGGATGCTAATTGATACAGGAGAAGAAAATTATTTATCGATGAAGCTACTATTTAAATAAATATAAGCTTGGGTCGAGCGTCTTTCCAAAAGGAGAGACCGATGTAGGATGCCTAACGGACAAGTTGATAAAGGATTGGGATAATCACAAGCTAAATTTAGACACACATAATATTGACTTTTGGAAAGAAATGATCATATTTCCAATCCGAAAGGTGGATTCTAAACCTATCTCGATGAGACAAAGCCAATCGGATTGTCGGATTTCTAAAATCTCATCACCATCACTAATTTTTAGCAAAAGTCCAAAATTCTTAGTAATACAGCTAGAGTCTGTTGATGTGTGTGTGTGTATATATATCTTAATGAGACAAAGCCAATCGGATTGTCGGATTTCTAAAATCTCATCACCATCACTAATTTTTAGCAGAAGTCCAAAATTCTTAGTAATACAGCTAGAGTCTGTTGATGTACCAGTGATCACGCAGTCAATATGTATCCGTGTTTGACTGAGTTTGTTAAGGATTGATGAGAGGCCGCTTTCTTCCCCGACTTTTTGTCTGGTTCTTGAATTGGGAATCTGAAAAACCTACACATGTAGAAATTCATGAGAGGACGGGGCTTGGTTCCCCCGTTGTACCTTTAATAATCAAGTTAACTGATGAACTTGAGTAGGGTAAATAAGAACTGTGTGAGTTCTTATGTGTGTGCAGTATGATTTGCAATTTTAGAGAATTTGGATCAGAATTCAGAAAATTAAGATCAGGGATCAGATATTCGGTCAGATCTTCGGCCCGATCTAAAGACAGAATAGTACTATATTTATACCTATGGTATAAGGGTAGATTGGTCACTTTGGCCGAGCACTAAGAGGCAGTGGCGAAGTGTGGGCTGGCAGCTACGCCAACACCTACTTTACAGGTGTCGGCTGGTGATTGGGGGACAGATCACTTCAGTATTGAATGAGAAGTGAGCGGTGATAGGACGGTGGCCCACGTGGTCCGATGAGTCATGAAGACTATCAGACTAGAGGCATGATGCGCCTGTCATGCATTAAATGTGATGATAACACGTTGTCAGAGAGAGAGAGAGACTCAAGACGAAAACAGTCATTTAGCTTCGCCAAGAAGTAACGCCCATCGAGTCGTCCTTGTGAGGCGTCTGGCAAGTGGTCGAGTGGACTCGATGAGTCGTCTTCGACAAAGGGAGGGCGACAGGTACCGCCTTTCAAGTCGACATGAGGGTGTGTCGACTCGACAGGTCGGCTGAGTTGTCGTCCCTACAATTCTCTGGCTGTCAAGTTGATTGGGGCATAGCATGCAGAAGTACACTTGTCTGTTGCTTGATACTGAGTTGCACTCGGGCGAATGGGAACACCATAACAGAGTCTATTTAGATTAGAAAACAAATTCAATTTTGATATATGGTGGATTGATTTCTTTTCTTTATTATAGGGATTTTTTTAGGATAGAATTTGATACTTACTATTTCTTTGTAATTCTAGTTTTATTATGAATCTACTTCATTTTTCTATTAAGAAGAGACATGTAACCCTAAAATTCTTTTACCAATAAAGTCCTCTTAATGAATTCTTTGTGGATTCACATATTATTCTTTGTGGATTCAAAGAGCATCCCTTGGTAGATTCTAAGATTTATCACTTCTGCGCTACGTTACAAGATCACAGCGGTACACAAAATAGCAGTAACCTTTAATCAAGATCAACGAGGCACATAAAATAGGAGTAACCTTTTAAAAAATTATGACGTCGTTAGATGAGATAGATACACATAAATACATACATCTTCATTGGGGTTAGGTAACTCAATTTTCCTGTAAACAAGACCAAGAGTGAGAAGGGCTTTGTCCAAATTATTATTCATGTAAAAACATAATTCACCTTCAGTTAAACTGCTTTTTGAAACCAAACTAAATCAAATAACAAAGATAATAGAAGAAATGGAAATTTGATCAAATAAAGTAATAAATATACTTTTATTTTGGTTGATGCTTCAAATCCATCTAGATGATTCAAAAGCTTGAGCATTGTTCCTTGCACTTCATTAGCATCATAACTGCTCGCAAACTCCTCATTAGCATTATACCAATACTACCAATTTTATTCATAAAAATGATTGATCACACGTGCTCCCTTAAAAACCATAAAGATGATTGATCGGTGGAGGCGGAGGGGGATGCAAGAGAGGGAGACGGCGAGTCAAAGGGGGAGAAGAGGAAGAGAAAAAGGGGAGCAAGGTTAGGATTGAGGTTGGGGTTAAGAGAGGAGAGGGGAAGAGGAGGAAGAGAAAAATGGGAGGGAAGGTTAGGATTGAGATTGGAGTTAAGAGAGTTGAGAGGAGCAACTGTGAGCATTAAGGTTAATGATAAGGTTAGGATAGAGGAGCAGATGAGAAGGGAGGAGTTGCAGTGTCAGCAATGGCGCCGGCGGCGAAAGTAGGGAAGGAGGCTTTAGGAAGAGCATTGAGTTAGAAGAGGAAAAGTGAGGAGAAATCTCATCAAGATTTGTGGTCTCCATGAGAGAGAGAGAGAGAGAGAGAGAGAGAGAGAGAGAGAGAGAGAGAGAGAGAGAGAGAGAGAGGGGAAAAATCAAAAAAAGAAATAAGAAGAAGAAGAGAGAGAGAGAGAGAGAGAGAGAGAGAGAGAGAGAGAGGAGTAATCTCCAAAAGATTAATGCCTCAAGGACCCAAAATATGGGACCAATGGGTGGGACAAGTGATGTGTCTCTCCTCTATTGGATAATGAGTTGGCATGACCAACTTATTGCCAACTCATTATCCAATAGAGTAGGGACACATCACTAGTCCCACCCCTTGATCCTATATTTTGGGTCCCCGTAGCAGCGCTCATCTCAAAATCTCATCAAGGTTTGTGGTCCCCATGTGAGAGAGAGAGAGAGATGAGGAGGTGGGGTATTTTGTGAATCCTTTTTAAGTTTTTTCTTGGACAATGTATATATATGGGGGTTGGATCACAAAAACCCATTATATTTGGGGGCAAATACACAATAGAAATAATAAGTGAGGTTGTGACGTATAATTTTTTTTTTTTTGGGGCTTGACACATTTTTTTCCTTGAGAATAATTAAGACCACATCAACTTTGCGTCCTTAACCAAAATTTGATTAATAAACGCCATGAAGCTCAAAATACAATCCCCAAAAGAACAAGTCAGGGAATACAATTCTTAACGCGCCAATTTAATAGTAACTAATCCAAGAATACCAAAACAAAATTCAATCCCTATCAGTGTTAATCTCCTCCCGATTTTTTTTTTCATAAAAAGAATTGTTGCAACTGCTAATCAAATCCTCTACTAATTTGGTGTTATCTTCATATTAGTACAATTAATAATCCTGGAGTTTTTATAGACGGTAAAAACTAAAAGCAAAAGAACAAAAAAGTATGGGACTCTTCCACTCCCGTCACCGTCAGCGGTGACCAACACCTAACCCTCACCGCGGAGCAAGCGACACCGAGAACTCCATGGGTACCCTAACTTTATCGTCCCAAACCCCAGAATCAAGAAACAATTTTGAAACTTTACCGGCGACCCATGTCATCTCCGGCCGCATGAACGCCGCCTCCTCCACGCACCGGA
>NC_033800.1:64383299-64383516 GCF_001876935.1 Asparagus officinalis | reverse complement strand
TCAACCCACCGCCTCACTCTCCCCCTCTTCTCCTCCTCCTCCGCCTCCGACGCTCCGTCTTCATCCTCAGTCCCGATCGCTTCCCTCGCTGATTCAATCAGCGAGGTCCGCTCGTACTCCTTCGTCTCCCGATTCATCGTGTACTTCAACGGTTCTCTTCCAGAGATCAGCTCGAGGATCACGACGCCGAGCGCGAAGACGTCGGATCTAGGCGAGA
>NC_033800.1:64382989-64383238 GCF_001876935.1 Asparagus officinalis | reverse complement strand
ACCGTCGATCCTCATTTTCCGGCTATCAGATCGCCTCCAAACCTTAGGCGAAGCGGCGACGGAGGCGGCGACTTCCGTCGAGATCTCATCCTTATCCTCTTCCTCCTCCTCCTCCTCCTCGATCTTCTCCTCATCCTCCGGGATCTCGCCGGCGAGTTCCGCGGCGCCAAAATGACAGATCTTAGCATTATAATTCGGCTCGGTAACAAGGACGCTCGAACTCTTGATCCGATTGTGGATCGTCCTGCA
>NC_033800.1:64348751-64382576 GCF_001876935.1 Asparagus officinalis | reverse complement strand
AGTTCATCAGATGTAATAGAGAGAAGGGGAAAGGTTTGATGCGGGGGTATTTCGCGGTGGCGTGGGAGCTTATTAGGGGCTGTTTGGTTGGGTGGTTTTATAGAAAAATTTATACAAAAAGGCTTACGGTGGTAGTTTTGTAAATAAAAATTTTTTTGAAGATTTCTATAAACTGTGTTTAGTTTTAAAAAAATTATAGAAAAGTTTTTTTTATAAAATACAGAAAAGTTTCTTATTTTTATAGAAATCAATTTTTTCTCAAAAATGAATTGAAATCACCTAGAAATCTGACAATAGTAATATTAAATTAATAAATTGAGGCTCGTACTCAATTTTCGCCCTATTTGAGATTTTGCGTGCCCTAAAAATCTCGGAAAACAACTAGGGCCTCGTTCTTGTTTCCGCCTTCTTCCTCGTTCCCGCCCCTCAAGCCCAACTTCCCTCCTTGATTTGGTTCGCGCCCTTCGTTCTTGTTCTCGTTTTCACCTCCAAACCCGATAGTGATATTGTTCTCGTCCTCAATTGTGGGGGGTTAGTTTGGGAATTTATAGCTCGTCAGGCTTCTTGTTATGTGGGTTGGTTAAGTAATTGGTTTTGGGAATTGAGCTGTGTTTTCGCGGTTGAACTTCCGAGATATTGAGGTATAAAACGAAAACCCTAAACCCTATTAATTTTTCGCAATTGGTTTGGGAATTTTGGAGCTCTTGCGGTTGATTTTTCGCCAATTATTTTACGTTTTGATTTTATGAGATATTGTGGTTGTTCGTCTGATCTTGATTTTATGAGATATTGTGGTTGATTTTACTACTATTGTGGTTTGATTAGCGCTTGATTTCATGAATCAATCGACCAGTTAACAAATGAAGAAAATTATTGTTTGATTTCGACCCGATTGGGGCAACATTAGTTTATAAATTGTTAGATGAGAAAATTATGACAACATGAGAAAATTTCGACCCGATAGTTATATTCAAACATCGCCATTGTTAATTCAATCCTATGCATGTCTATGTTGTACAAATTCATTTATTAATATTGCTTACATATATTATAAAGGATCCATTTTTCATTTAGTGTTATTCTTCATGGCTTCATAAACGTTTTAAACTTTATTTTCTTTGTAATTAATGTAGATGGATTGTGTAGAGAAGAACAAACAAAGAGGATGTGTGCTAATACGACTATATCTTCCGTGGTTATAATAATAGCTTGTTTATTGAGAATTCGTGTTATGCACAAATCAATTTGTAATGCTCCAAGAGAGCATAAGATGAGGAAATTTTTTTTTGTAGAAATGCCCACTTCAAGCACGTCTTTGAAGGATGTAGTAATAGTTACAGGTCTTATATTAGAATGAGGCCTAAAGCTTTTTTCAAACTTGTGGATATAATGCGAAATCATGGTTTTATAAAGGATCCAAAACACCTTCAAATTGAAGAACAACTCGCTATGTTTCTTTGCATAGTGGGTCATAAAAATCAAAAATAGAGTAATAAGGACCGAATTCATAAGATCGGGTGAAACGCTTAGTATGTACTTTAATAAGATCCTACAGACTATAAATGGTCTTCGCGATTGATACATAAAACAAGCACCTAATAAGATTCCACCGAAGATTGCCAACAATCCAAACTATTTTCCTTACTTCAAGGTAAGAGAGAAATAAATTGTTTGAGTTAGTGATTTGCATAATTTAATGATATGAGAAACTAATAATTTCAATCATTGTCCAGTTTTGATAGGATAGCATTTGTATGATAGATGGAACACATATTGATGCAATGTTACTCTCTAATCTAATTGCACGCTTTAGATGGCGTAAAGATGTAACGCAAAATATTTTACATGCGTGCACTCTAAATAAAACTTTTCACATATGTCCTAGCTGGGTGGGAATGTGCGACGAATGACTATAGGATTTTACAAGACGCGTTGTCTAGACCACAACCTTACGGATTGAGAGTATATGATGGTATTCTTCCACCTCATTTAATAAATAGTCAACTAAATAATATGATCAAATCGTTCACGAATTTTATTTTTATAATGAAGGTAAATATTATCTTTGTGATATTGGATCAAGGTTATCGATAGTGGATAGTGTCGCGTAGTGGTGAGGCATCGCTAAGGCTATTTCAGGCTATTGCGATAAAATAGCGGTAAAAAACACAAGGTTAAATAACGGTCTAATTTAGATATGTATAAATACTAAAAAAAGTAAAATTAAAGAAAAATCTAAGAAATCTAAAAGTACATATTGGATGATTTAAAGAGATCCTAAACATAAAATAGACATGTAACTATCATGTATTACCGAAAATGACTGGAGGAGTCAAAAAGTTGTCGTCTTCTAGAAGAAGAGCTTAGCGGTGACAGGACTACCCTAAGAGGAGCTCATGGTGAAGGAGGTGAGAGGAAGTATCAAGCTAGGTGTCAGAGGCTATGAGAGGTGGCAGGAGTATACTGAAAATCATAGGAGACTTTGGAATGCAATGGTCAAGGGTTGAGTTTAATTTTTAAAAAATAAGTCTCAAACCGCTTTTAAATAGCAGTCAAAAAGCAAATTTCGAATGCAATCGCTCACTATTTACCGTTATGAAACGCTATTGACCGCTTTTGCGAATAAACATATTCCGTAATATGTCACCGTTATTGCGCGATAGCATAGCGGGCGATAGCATCGCGGGAAGGGACCGCTAATGCTATTAGCGCCATTATTACGGGGCTATTTACCGCTATTTATAATAGTGTGCTGGATACACTACCATGCACGGCTTCATCTCTCCATACAGTAGCGTACGTTATCACTTAAAGGAACGTAATTGACTTCACTCGATTTAGGATACAAAGAGAGGAGAGTGATGCAAGAAATGAATGGAAGAAGCTTAGGGACCAAATTGCATGGGAAATGTGGGTTGATTATCGTGCAAAATATAAAGATGACGACACCACAGAAATTGGCTTGTAGTTTCATTGTTTTCACATAATTTAGACTATATTTTAGTATTTTATAATTGTGCTTGTATGGACAATGTAATTTCTCATCACTTACTTGCAACTATGTAACTCTGAATTGACTATCTTATATTGTTCTACATATTTAATTATGTATTTTTTTATTTCAAAATTGTACTTGTACCGATAATATAATTTTTCATCCCTTGAAACTATGTAATTCTAAATTTATGGTTGTTTTTTTATTATGACACATATGTATGTCTAACAAAGAGGGAGGAAAATAAAAATTGTCATCTTCAATACATGCACCACCAAATAATTCAGACGGTATTAATATGAATTTTATTCCATATCCACATCAACCGTTCAATCCACCACATACAATGCCGACTTCTATCCAAAGTTCCCACCATTTGAAGGGAACTACAGTGGAATGAGCTAACAACATGTTTCATACACTAACATGTTGAACAGTCCCCAAGGCTTGTATATTCCCTCTTTGAGTTCTCAAAACAGCGGTCCACAACAAATATCGCCAACCATCGGTGAATCTGGTGGACATCAAAGCAATGTCATTAATGTGAGTCAGGAGGTATCACCCTCCAAAAAAATAAAAAAATAGCTTACAAGAGGAAAGTGTCTGCAACATGAGGAGCTGCTAGCCTCAATTCGATGGGTGTTTCCAACATGTGGTGGCTCCCCGATCATTATGCGGAGCTTATACAGTATCTTACAGAACTCACGGATTTTGGAATGAAGGTTGATAAAAACTTCAAAGCTGAAGTTTATAAAATAACAGCTATGAAGATGAACATGAAATTCAAAACCAACTACATCCACATTTATGTGATTAATGGCATGAAAACTTGGAGAAATAAATTTTATAATATGAAGGCTTGCACCAACATAAGTGGTGCAGGGAGGATGAGAAAAATTGTATGGTAATCCTAGATGAGGAGACACTTAAAATATGGGCTCAGGTATTAATTCTATCATAACAACGTATTTAATTTATTTAGACGTGAGAATGTTATAATTAATTTCACACAACATTTTTCACATATTGCAGGACAAAAGTAACTCTAAGCTAAGATGATATAAAAACAAGCCTCATCCTTTCTACAAACATTTATAGAAGATTGTTTTCCATTAAAACTTCAATTGCTTACGATGAATTACACAATTTTATAAAGGATCCAAAACACCTTCAAGTTGAAGAACAACTCGCTATGTTTCTTTGCATAGTGGGTCATAAAACCAAAAATAGAGTAATAAGGACCGAATTCATAAGATCGGGTGAAACGCTTAGTATGTACTTTAATAAGATCCTACAGACTATAAATGGTCTTCGCGATTGATACATAAAACAAGCACCTAATAAGATTCCACCGAAGATTGCCAACAATCCAAACTATTTTCCTTACTTCAAGGTAAGAGAGAAATAAATTGTTTGAGTTAGTGATTTGCATAATTTAATGATATGAGAAACTAATAATTTCAATCATTGTCCAGTTTTGATAGGATAGCATTTGTATGATAGATGGAACACATATTGATGCAATGTTACTCTCTAATCTAATTGCACGCTTTAGATGGCGTAAAGATGTAACGCAAAATATTTTACATGCGTGCACTCTAAATAAAACTTTTCACATATGTCCTAGCTGGGTGGGAATGTGCGACGAATGACTATAGGATTTTACAAGACGCGTTGTCTAGACCACAACCTTACGGATTGAGAGTATATGATGGTATTCTTCCACCTCATTTAATAAATAGTCAACTAAATAATATGATCAAATCGTTCACGAATTTTATTTTTATAATGAAGGTAAATATTATCTTTGTGATATTGGATCAAGGTTATCGATAGTGGATAGTGTCGCGTAGTGGTGAGGCATCGCTAAGGCTATTTCAGGCTATTGCGATAAAATAGCGGTAAAAAACACAAGGTTAAATAACGGTCTAATTTAGATATGTATAAATACTAAAAAAAGTAAAATTAAAGAAAAATCTAAGAAATCTAAAAGTACATATTGGATGATTTAAAGAGATCCTAAACATAAAATAGACATGTAACTATCATGTATTACCGAAAATGACTGGAGGAGTCAAAAAGTTGTCGTCTTCTAGAAGAAGAGCTTAGCGGTGACAGGACTACCCTAAGAGGAGCTCATGGTGAAGGAGGTGAGAGGAAGTATCAAGCTAGGTGTCAGAGGCTATGAGAGGTGGCAGGAGTATACTGAAAATCATAGGAGACTTTGGAATGCAATGGTCAAGGGTTGAGTTTAATTTTTAAAAAATAAGTCTCAAACCGCTTTTAAATAGCAGTCAAAAAGCAAATTTCGAATGCAATCGCTCACTATTTACCGTTATGAAACGCTATTGACCGCTTTTGCGAATAAACATATTCCGTAATATGTCACCGTTATTGCGCGATAGCATAGCGGGCGATAGCATCGCGGGAAGGGACCGCTAATGCTATTAGCGCCATTATTACGGGGCTATTTACCGCTATTTATAATAGTGTGCTGGATACACTACCATGCACGGCTTCATCTCTCCATACAGTAGCGTACGTTATCACTTAAAGGAACGTAATTGACTTCACTCGATTTAGGATACAAAGAGAGGAGAGTGATGCAAGAAATGAATGGAAGAAGCTTAGGGACCAAATTGCATGGGAAATGTGGGTTGATTATCGTGCAAAATATAAAGATGACGACACCACAGAAATTGGCTTGTAGTTTCATTGTTTTCACATAATTTAGACTATATTTTAGTATTTTATAATTGTGCTTGTATGGACAATGTAATTTCTCATCACTTACTTGCAACTATGTAACTCTGAATTGACTATCTTATATTGTTCTACATATTTAATTATGTATTTTTTTATTTCAAAATTGTACTTGTACCGATAATATAATTTTTCATCCCTTGAAACTATGTAATTCTAAATTTATGGTTGTTTTTTTATTATGACACATATGTATGTCTAACAAAGAGGGAGGAAAATAAAAATTGTCATCTTCAATACATGCACCACCAAATAATTCAGACGGTATTAATATGAATTTTATTCCATATCCACATCAACCGTTCAATCCACCACATACAATGCCGACTTCTATCCAAAGTTCCCACCATTTGAAGGGAACTACAGTGGAATGAGCTAACAACATGTTTCATACACTAACATGTTGAACAGTCCCCAAGGCTTGTATATTCCCTCTTTGAGTTCTCAAAACAGCGGTCCACAACAAATATCGCCAACCATCGGTGAATCTGGTGGACATCAAAGCAATGTCATTAATGTGAGTCAGGAGGTATCACCCTCCAAAAAAATAAAAAAATAGCTTACAAGAGGAAAGTGTCTGCAACATGAGGAGCTGCTAGCCTCAATTCGATGGGTGTTTCCAACATGTGGTGGCTCCCCGATCATTATGCGGAGCTTATACAGTATCTTACAGAACTCACGGATTTTGGAATGAAGGTTGATAAAAACTTCAAAGCTGAAGTTTATAAAATAACAGCTATGAAGATGAACATGAAATTCAAAACCAACTACATCCACATTTATGTGATTAATGGCATGAAAACTTGGAGAAATAAATTTTATAATATGAAGGCTTGCACCAACATAAGTGGTGCAGGGAGGATGAGAAAAATTGTATGGTAATCCTAGATGAGGAGACACTTAAAATATGGGCTCAGGTATTAATTCTATCATAACAACGTATTTAATTTATTTAGACGTGAGAATGTTATAATTAATTTCACACAACATTTTTCACATATTGCAGGACAAAAGTAACTCTAAGCTAAGATGATATAAAAACAAGCCTCATCCTTTCTACAAACATTTATAGAAGATTGTTTTCCATTAAAACTTCAATTGCTTACGATGAATTACACAACAAAATAAGAAAATTATAACTCTCTAGAAAATAGCACAAGAATCGTTTATCAACTCCTGCTTTCATGGGGACTTTGTCTGTGCCGGGGGTACGTTAACTCGTGGACCACTGATTCACAAGATTCTGATTGAACCGTGAAGGCTTTTGAATGTTCTTTTTTGTTTATCGAAATAAGAACCTTAAGTGGATATCTTATCGATGTAAGATGTTCACTCTTCTAAAGACCAAGTCTGAGCTTAGATCTCTAGGAATCACCAAAAGCTTCTTAAAAGTGTTTCTGAAAGATTAAAACTCTCTCTCTTGCTCAAAATCACCAAAAGCTCAAGCCTCTATGCTCTAATTATGCTCTCTGTTCTTGGTCTCGTGTATAAGAAGGTATTTATAGCCTCTAGGAGTTATAGCTGTTTTCGTCAAAAGTTGGTCTCGTTGTGGAATTCATTATATCTTCGGTCGATTACAACAAATTCAAAAGAAATAACCTTTTTATAAGACTTCTCTTACACAACAAAAGGAAAATTATAACTTTTTAGAAACAAACGCAGGATCGTTGTTTGGATCGCTGCTTGCGCGGGATCTTTACCTGTGCCGGGGGTGCGTTAGCCCGTGGACCACCAAATCACAGATTCTGATTGAATCATGAAGACTTTGGGGATTCTTCCTTCGTTTATCGAAGTAAGAATTTGAAGTGAATATCTTATCAAAGTAAGACGATCACTCTTCTTAAGATCAAGTCAAAGCCCGAATCTCAAGGAATTGCCAGAAGCTCAAGTACTCTGCTCTATCTGCTCCAAAAAATGCTTAGCCCCCCTCAGTAATGACCCTAGGGGGGTATTTATAGCTTCCAGGAGAAGTTCAAGTAAAAACATAAAGTTTTAGAGAAAACGTGCCCGCGAGACAGCATTTGCTGTCTCGGCGGCCGAGACAGTGTTTGTTGTGAAGTTCAAGTAAAAACATAAAGTTTTAGAGAAAACGTGCCCGCGAGACAGCATTTGCTGTGGCCGAGACAGTGTTTGTTGTCTCGGCGGCCGAGATAGTGTTTATTGTATCGGGTTCTGAGATAGTAAACACTGTCTCAGAAAACCCAACTGCCCAGTGGTTTCCACTGTAACTGCCTTCCCACGTTTCCAACTCTGATATTTCGACAGTTATCCACGTGATTCTCGCCCACGACGTTTTCCATGTTCTTTGACAGTTAATGGACACGTGTCGACAGTTATACAAAACGGTTTCTGATCCTTCGAGAGCTGTCTCGCACTGCGAGACAGTAAACACTGTCTCCCCTGCGAGACAGTAAATACTGTCTCGCGTGGTGAGACAGAAATCACTGTCTCGCATGGCGAGACAGATCTTTGGATGATCTCCTCTTGAGCTGTATTTGGATATCTTTCAGTATTTTTTGACGCCTACAGATACTCCCTCTAAAGTATTCCAGATTCATTCTTTTATAGAGGAGTCTGTGATACTTTGGATAAGATAGATTTTACTTACGATCTCTTTAATACTTGATTGAGTAGATCGTGTAGAAGGATCCGTAAATGGTTTCAACTCTTGATCTCTTCATCCCTTAGTCTATTCAGTTCCTTGTAGAATAGCTAATATTCTTTCGGTACTACGTTTATCGTTTGACCATTGTCGAGATCTTGAATCAAAGCTGGAATTTGTACTTGTGAATTCAGTTTTTGTCATCAAATTGATACTGGATTGTTAATCACTGTATCAGTCTTCATAAAAACACAGTTTATACTCATGTATTTTTTGGAGTTTTCGAGAAAAAGTTAACCTCATATACTCGTTGGGAGGTAGCCAGGTTATTCTTAAGAATATTCTAAGTGATATTCTCCAGAAACTTCCTGTTGTGGGTAGGGGAACAGTTTAAACTCGTGTGCCTATTGGAGTATTCAGGTTATTCTTAAGAATATTCTGAGTGATATTCTCCAGAAACTTCCTGTTGAGATTAGGGAAATAGTTTAGACTCGTATACCTATTGGAGTATTCTGGTCTCTTTTTTGCTGGTAGAGGTGAACCCGATGATGGAGAGGAATAATTTTATATTCTATCTCCTGGTCTCTTTTTTTGTTGGTAGAGATAAACCCAAAAATCAGAAAGGAAGAATTTTATATTCTATCTCCTTGTCTTTTTTTTTGTTGGTAGAGATAAACCCGGAATCGGAGAGGAAGAATTTTATATTCTATCTCCTGGTCTCTTGTTTGTTGGTAGAGATGAACCCGAAATCAGAGAAGAAGAATTTTATATTCTATCTCCTGATACAAAAGAAACTCAAAGTGGGATCTCCACTTAGAGAATCTGGACTGGTTTGAATAATCCTGACTATCATAAGGTTTGATTATTCAATTCAAAAGTAGACCTCTCGCTCGTGAAATGAATCGAAAGGGAATCTTGATTGTGGTCCTAACTGTAGTAAGGTTTGACCAAGTGGGAGTTTTGAGACGATCCTAATTGTTTAAAGGTTTGATCGTTCAATTTGTGGACCTCTCATTCATGAAAGGAATCGAGAGGGGATTTTGGCTCTGGTCTTAACTGTTTAAAGGTTTGACCAAATGGGAACTTGAGACGATCCTAACTGTTTAAAGGTTTGATCGTTCAATTTGTGGGCCTCTCGTTCATGAAAGGAATCGAGAGGGGATTTTGGCTTTGGTCCTAACTGTAGGAAGGTTTGACCAAATAGGAATTTGAAACGATCCTAACTGTTTAAAGGTTTGATCGTTCAATTTGTGGGCCTCTCGTTCATGAAAGGAATCGAGAGGGGATTTTGGCTTTGGTCCTAACTGTAGGAAGGTTTGACCAAATGGGAATTTGAGACGATCCTAACTGTTTAAATGTTTGATCGTTCAATTTGTGGGCATCTCGTTCATGAAAGGAATCGAGAGGGGATTTTGGCTTTGGTCCTAACTGTTTAAAGGTTTGACCAAATGGGAACTTAAGACGATCCTAACTGTTTAAAGGTTTGATCGTTCAATTTGTGGGCCTCTCGTTCATGAAAGGAATCGAGAGGGGATTTTGGCTTTGGTCCTAACTGTAGGAAGGTTTGACCAAATGGAAATTTGAGACGATCATAACTGTTTAAAGGTTTGATCGTTCAATTTGTGGACCTCTCGTTCATAGAAGGAATCGAGAGGGGATTTTGGTTTTGGTCCTAACTGTTTAAAGGTTTGACCAAATATGAGTTTTGTGAGGGAAGATTGATCTAAAGAAGTGATCAAATCTCATCTCAGCAAAAGAGTATTCGGAAATCACCATGGGGATGTAGTGTTTATCACTTTGTTTGTAATGATCGGGTTATCCCTAAAAAAATTATATATAGTATTCTTCCGCGAACTTCCCGTTACATGAACCATCCACCCCCAGCTTCCTTCGCGAAACTGGATCTAACATCATACTAAGTTACAGGACCGGGTTATCCTTAAGAATATTACATGTAAAAATTCTCCAGGAACTTCCCGTCAAGAGTGGGAAACAGTTTTGACTCATATACCTATTGGAGTATCGAGGAGCAGTTTATACTCGTATACTCTTTGGAGTGAGGGGAAACAGTTTATACTCGTGCACCCAATGGAGTTAGAGTCGTCTTTACTTGGCTTGTTTCGCCGTTATGACGCCGGAGTCAATTAAGGCTTGGATTTTATTTTTGAGTCCGAAGAAAATCTTGGTGGGATGAAGAACCCTTCTATGGTACGCACAGTAGTTTGGATCCGTAATTCTCTTAGCTCCCTCCTGATCTTTAATAGGTGGTAGCTCGATTTTATCATTGGCGAGGAGGTATTTTAAAATGGCTGGAGCTTCATCATTTTCGAAAGAATATTCCTTTTAAAACTTCGGATCGAGAGTCGCGTTCCCAGCGATTGCAGATGTCGTCGTTCGGCTTCTTTCAGCTTTCTTTCTTTTAAGAAAATATTCAGCTTGTTCACCGCGCATTTTCAAATCTTTCTAAGTTTCGGATTGTACGACCCCCAAGGCTTCCAGGACATCGATGGAGAGATTATTGTGGCATCTTTGCAGGATAAACTCCTCTGTAATAGGATCTCTGCAATTCATTGCTTTGTTACGGAAGCGTTTGACAAAATTGTCGACTGACTCTCCGTCTTTTTGCTTCTCATCTAAAAGGGTTCCGATTGACACTTTGGTGTCATCATCGAAGAAATTGCTGAGGAACAAAATTTCCATGTTATCCCAGCAATTGATGCTTCCTGGCTTGAGACGTCGATACCAATCGAAGGCGGGCCCACGAAGGGTGCCAACGAATGACCGGACCATTAAAGCCTCATTTCCAGAGATCATGCCTAAATGAGACTTGAAATAAATCAAATGCTGAGTAGGCGAGCTCTTCCCATCAAATGGTGTGAAGTTAATCAGATTGAACTTTGTCGGGTATGGTATTGAATCCCATTCTCTTGGATAGGGATACGGAATACCCGTCTTCTTTACTTCCTGAGCGGACATCAAAGCATTGACTTTGTTTTCAAGGTCTTGTATTTTCTTGTCATCATCTTCATCTCTCTTTGAGTGATGTTGAGCAGAAATAATTGGGCCACCCCCAGTGTTATTAAGAGGTGAAATTGAACCACCCCCACTATTGTTATTAGGAGGATCCGTTGAACCACCCCCAATGTTATTGTCATTAGGAGGTGTATCAGCCATAATAACTTCATTCACTTCTGGATCACTGTTATCTACAATATTCTGAGTGTGGCGGCTGGATTCAGCTCGCTGACTGGACTCAGGAGATTGAGGCCGTTGAGCTAGCAATTCTCTCATTTGTTGGATAGCCAACTCCATTTCTGTCTTCATCTCAGCTCTAATTTCTTCACGTTGCTTGGCTAGAGCTTCTTGAAGTATTTGAGCAAACTGATCAGAAGTGATTGTGAACATTTCTTTGGTTTGTCCCGTGCTAGACATTGTATCATCAGAAGCGATCAAAGAACAAATGTCCGAGAGTTCGTCCTCCGAAGACATTCCTTCATGCATTCTCTTGTAATCTCTACGTCTGATAGCTCCTAATTTGAGTCGAGACATCTGTTGGGCAATTCTTGAATTGACTTTTCCTCCTGGGGAAAAGTCGGGGTTTGATTCATTTGAATGCCGCTTAGATTTTCCTTTATCAGCCATGTTGATGGTGACTTCAGGGAATTCATCCTCTTGAATAGCAAACTTCTTGCTGAAACGTCTCGGCCTGGGCTTTGACATTTCGGTGAAAAGCCTCTGAAACACTGAGACTCTTTGCGGGATGACTTCTCGTTTGGCGTAGTTATATTCTGACAATGCTGCTTTAATGAGTCGCGCATAGGAACAATGAGAGTTTATTTCTCGAATAATTCTCTTTCGAAATTTATTCACACCCACAGCTTGATAGTATTATTCATCGGTATGATAGTCGGAAAATCCTATCGTCTGTTGGTATGACCCCCCAGGCATAACGATGTCTTTTGACGAACACGTCTTCTTCTAAGGGTGTAAAGCCTTGTTGGCATTCTCAGGACAAATTATTGTTGCCTTAGAGCGATCCAACTTCTTCTAAGGGTGTAAAGCCTTGTTGGCATTCTCAGGACAAATTATTGTTGCCTTAGAGCGATCCAAGGTTTTGTCAAGAGTCACACGTTTAGAACCACCCCCTTGCGGGTGCGGAGTCTTAACGGGCTCCGAATGCTGATTTTGCACAACTCCAGACTTTGGAATCCAAACTTTGTAGAATTTTGGTGGTTCTTTGGCCACCGTTTTCTTGTTTCTTTCTTGTCTTTGTTGTAAGAGAGCACGGGCATAAGCAGCGTTTGCACGACGTTTTTGTATATATTCTTTGAGGGTCGAGCGAGACTTTTTGACAAAAGTCCATTCATCCGTTGTTAGTTTAGCAGAGATATGAGTGATTGGTTGTTGAGACAACTGAACCACTCGATGCCTCCTCGACTCCAGGTCCGCGTGATAACGTACCCTGTCGGTTTGTTCCAAGGCCTTAGCTATTTGGCGAGCGCGGCGCTGACGTTGTCTCTGACGAGCCCGCTTCGTCAATGCCGATGGGCTTTGATTCGATGACTCTTTAACTAGATAAGAGTCATTATGAGCAGAGGTGTTGCGAGTAAAATCCTCAGCAACAATCAGGTGAGAGTCTTCATTTGTAGCGTTCGACAGAGTCGAAAACTTAAAAACCTTCTTAGAAGATGAAATCTTCCTGCATTTATGAGGTGAGGAAGATTTTGAGGATGAGGATGATAGATATTCCTCAAACTTTGCTTGGTCGAATTCATATTCAACCGTGGACTCAACCAGTATCTTGATCGGCTGCGACACGACGGTCTCGACAGCGAGACCGTGGGCTCCCACTGTGGTCGCCAGTTTGTTTTCGTCAAAAGTTGGTCTCGTTGTGGAATTCATTATATCTTCGGTCGATTACAACAAATTCAAAAGAAATAGTCTTTTTATAAGACTTCTCTTACACAACAAAAGGAAAATTATAACTTTTTAGAAACAAACGTAGGATCGTTGTTTGGATCGCTGCTTGCGTGGGATCTTTACCTGTGCCGGTGGTGCGTTAGCCCGTGGACCACCAAATCATAGATTTTGATTGAATCGTGAAGACTTTAGGGATTCTTCCTTCGTTTATCGAAGTAAGAATTTGAAGTAAATATCTTATCAAAGTAAGACGATCACTCTTCTTAAGATCAAGTTAAAGCTCGAATCTCAAGGAATTGACATAAGCTCAAGTACTCTGCTCTATCTACTCCAAAAAATGCTCAGCCCCCCTCAGTAATAACCCTAGGGGGTATTTATAGCCTCCAGGAGAAGTTCAAGTAAAAACACAAAGTTTTAGAGAAAACGTGCCCGCGAGACAGCATTTGCTGTCTCGGCGGGGGGGGGGGAGTGACGGCCGAGACAGAGTTTACTGTCTCGGGTTTCGAGATAGTAAACACTGTCTCGGAAAACCCAACTACCTAGCAGTTTCCACTGTAACTGCCTTCCCACGTTTCCAACTCCGTTATTTCGACAGTTATCCACGTGATTCTCACCCACGACGTTTCCCATGTTCTTTGACAGTTAATGGACACGTGTCGGCGGTTATACAAAACGGTTTCTGATCCTTCGAGAGCTGTCTCGCGTGCGAGACAGTAAACACTGTCTCGCACTGCGAGACAGTAAACACTGTCCCGCATGTAAGATAGTAAACACTGTCTCGCACGGCGAGACAGTAAACACTGTCTCGCGTGCCGAGATAGTCTACACTGTTCTTTGTGTTCTTTTGATCTTTGGATGATCTCCTCTTGAGCTGTATTTGGATATCTTTCGGTATTTTTTTACGCCTACAATAGCTATTAGAAATAATGCAAAATAAGTGATGTTATTCTTTCTTCTTTAGCACGGCAGTGGACACTGACACGACTAAAAGAGACAGTTTTTTCACTTTCATAATCGCTTCCACCACCTTTAATTGCCATTATTTCAGTGGTTATGGGTGTAATTTCTATTTGTAACTGCTCCCCCACGTTCATAAGTGATCCCCAGCGGTTAAAAAGCCATGTGGGCCGCATAAAACTTAATAAAACTATCAAAAATAATATTTTCAGCTTCTCAGTATGCACGACAGTCGTAACTGTCGCGCATTGTCACGGCAGTTACCACTATCGTTCACCTCCGAGACAGTTTGCGTTGTCTCGGGTATTTTAGCTCTAACTTTCTCGTCCGATCTCAGAATTAGGTGATCAAGATGCATTGGAAAGCTGACAAAGAAATCTACAACTTTTATCTTTTGATATTCTTCAGATTTGGATCATATCATGGCATAAACTATCGTGTATTACCGCGGCAGTTACCACTACCGCGCACCTCCGAGGCAGTTTGCGTTATCTCGCGTATTTTGGTTCTAACTTCCTCGTCCGATATCGGAATAAGGTGATCCAAGATGCATTAAAAAGCTAGCGAAGAGCTCTACAACTTCCCATAGGTTAGACGCTCTCTTTGCTTTTGTGTTACTTTCCACTTCTGTGCCTATGCGCGTCAATTTACCTCGCCGCGCACCTCCGAGGCAGTTTGCGATGTCTCCGGTATTTTAGCTCTAACTCTCTCGTCCGATATCGGAATAAGGTGATCCAAGATGTGTTGGAAATCTAACGAAGAGCTCTACAACTTTCCATAGGTGAGACACCCTCTCTTTTTTTGCATAATACCTTCCACTTTCGCGCATATGCGCATCAGTGTACCTTGTCGCGCTCCTCCGAGGTAGTTTGCGTTGTCTCGGGTATTTTGGCTCTAACTCCCTCGTCCGATATCAGAATAAGGTGATCCAAGATGCATTATAAATCTAGTGAAGAGCTCTACAACTTTTCATAGGCGGGACACTCTCTTTGCTTGTGTATCACCTTCCACTGCTACGCCTATGCGCGTCAGTGTACCTTATTGCGCTCCTCCGAGGCAGTTTGCGTTATCTCGGGCATTTTGGCTCTAACTCCCTCGTCTAATATTAGAATGAGATGATACAAGATGCGTTGGAAACCTAGAAAAGATCTCTACAATTCCCATAGGCAAGACACTCTCTTTGCTTGCACGTTACCTTCCACTGTCGTGCCTATGCGCATCAGTGTACCTTGTCACGGGTATTCATGTTGTTCTTCTATGTTGTTTTACATGTTCCTTTGCTTCTTTTGGCTTTGGATGAGCCCTTATGACTTAGATAATGATATTCATTGTCTTCTCTTTTTCTTGAGCTGTATTTGGATATTTATAAGTATTTTTAGATGTCTACAAAGATCATGGGTGATGATCAAGCTAGGGGTGAATTTGTTAGGCCAGTTTATGGTAAGATTGGTTTCCTCTTGATGATGATGATAGAGACATTCCACTTGAGAGTGAAACCGAGCCTTAATCCGATGCTAACACTACCCCAAACTCCACTTCTAGAAAATCCCAACATGAGTCTAACACAAAGCCACCCTCTAGCAAAAGACCTCGAAAATCCAATGATTATGAGTTTGTACGTAGCTTTGTTGAGTCAATGTTGGAGTCA
This sequence comes from Asparagus officinalis, assembly GCF_001876935.1. Classification (NCBI taxonomy): domain Eukaryota; kingdom Viridiplantae; phylum Streptophyta; class Magnoliopsida; order Asparagales; family Asparagaceae; genus Asparagus; species Asparagus officinalis. The sequence continues at coordinate 64,366,691 of NC_033800.1, read as the reverse complement.
ATTAGAAATCAATATATAACAATTAGCTGCGGCTTTGAAGACCTATAGTGACTCCTACAGTAACAGATTCTTTAACAAGGTTTTAGATTATTTGTATGAAAGTGGGTGTGAGGCAAGGAGGTTTTTTATCAAAACGAATGAGGCACAGAAGAGGTTTATTGCAAGTCTTGCGGCAGCTCAAGGATGTGACACATCATAGTGTTTTGTTGTTCTGTGCACACAACACTCCATTTTGCTACTTCACATGATTTGCATGTTCTTTACATTCATGTTGCTATTTACAAAATTCTCACACAATTTTATATTTTGTTAATTGTAAACTTTAGATATTACAATTCATGTTGTTAATTCCTAAATCCCTACACTAACTTATATTTTGTTAGTTGCAAAGTTGATGATGTTGTAATTCATGTTGCTAATTATTCTTGTTGTTATATTCGTTGTTGGTTATATTCATCTTGCTAATTGTTGTTGTTGGTTATTTTTACTTAGATTGAGCTAATTGTTATTGGCTTCTTGTTCTACTTAGATTAGTCTCTTTTTATTCATTTTTTTTGTAGGCAATGATGATGATAATAAACTGAGAATATAGCCTATATTTATTGTGTACTGTTTAGGTGAGGTAATGTTATGTGGAATGCAACCCTTATTGATATTTTAATGTTTGGGTGAGGCAATCTCTCAAAATAGCAGCCTACATTGCATCATAATTTGATAGGCGAGATAATCTTTTATGATAAATCTATTTTTATCCTGAGCCCTAATAAGTATTCATGGATGTTGGTGCTATTTTCTTTTGGTTGGACTGATTTTAGAGCTTGTTTAGCTCCATATTCTACATTGTGGGGGGTTTTGGTTGATATTTGTGCTTGTTGTCGAGCTGTTGGGCCTTTTTTTACTATACCGATTTGAGCTTGTTTAGCTTTATATTGTGGGGGTTTTGGTTGATATTTGTGCTCATTGTCGAGTTGTTAGGGCTGTTTTTTGTTATTATGCTGATTTTGAGCTTGTTTAGCTCTATATTGTGAGGTTTTTTGATTGATATTCATGCTTGTTGTTGAGCTGCTGGGGCTATTTTTTTTTTTTTTGTTACTATGCTGATTTCGAGCGAATTGAGCTCTATATGCACATAATATTGTTCGGATTTGAACTATTGTTGGGTTCATACAGTTTCATGACTGATTTCGAGCTTGTTTAGCTCTATATTCTGAGGTTTTTTTGTTACTATGCTGATTTTATTATGTTGATGGTGTTTTGGTTCTGTTTGGAGCTCGGTTTGAGCTTTTACCAATGATGATGGTCAACAGCTATGAAGATTGCAAACTAATTTACAATGTCATAATAAGATAAGGCGTTCTTTACTACGTTATTAGAACGCAATCTACATAAATTTGTACTTTTCAGTTGAGGCAATCAATTTTGATAAAAAGATCGATAGTTGAGCCAACTTACTACATAAAAATGTCAAATTATGATATCAAATTGGCAAAGTAATACATGATTTCTTTAGATCATTGATTTCGATCTAACCAAAGTAAATAATGCTTCCATTATATCTCACATCTCATCACGCTCTCGATCTTCATCTGTATATAAAAATAATTCTTCATATGTTGGTTTATGCGGTACTTTCCGAGCACGCTGATTACAAAAAAGAAAAACTAGACTCTGGTCAATGGAAAACTATTAATAGAATTTGTAGTTTTTTTAAACCAAAATACATATCTTTGGATTTGATGAACTTGACGAGTCACCACTGTCTCTAACACTCTTACTCATGTTTTTCAATTGTGGAAATCTTGTGTTCATGGATAGTTGAGGATAGAAGAATTTTATAAGATTTGAGAATGTGAAACTAGTCGTTAAACTAGCCGTTGTAAAGTGATGAATATGGTTGTTGACACTTTTCTATAAATTTGGCATATGTAACCAAACAAAAGAAAAGAAAATTTTGCTATTTCTATAAAGTAATGGGCTTAATTTCTTGTTTGAACCAAACAAGCAAAGTAAAAGAAACAAGAAAATTAGTACTTTTTGACTTCTCAAAACTTTTCCCATAATTTTTTAAAGAAATATAATGAAATCTATATTTTGGGTGTTTTCCTTTTCCTATAATTTATAGAAATTGAACCAAACAACCCCTTAGAATAGTCGCTCGCGGTGGAGTGATAAACTAGTATGGGTTATTTAGATACTAGTATTCCATATTAGTCCTTCAAATTTCATTAATTGCTCATTAGTGCCTCAGATCCTAAGGGATCTTGCACTTTAGTCCGTCAATAATCAAAATGACCCTTTGTTATGATTTTCACTTAAGACCCATCTTGTCGAAAAAATAGGTTATTTTTATTTTGGTACTCTAAAATGTTCACTTTTAAACTTTGATACCCCAAAATTTTTTGATATTTTGATACCCTAAAGTTTACATCTTTTTTTAAAACTTTGATATTTTAAAGTTGTTTTTTCTTTACACTTCCATTACGACAAAGTTTATACCTTTTTAAATAAAAATTTTAACACATTTTCAATTTTGATTCCCTAAAGTTCTGTTTTTGATACTTTGATAGTTTTATGATATCAAAGTTAAAAAATATGTAGACTTTGAGCTGTCAAAGTTCAAAAGATGTGGAACCTTTGGGGTATGAACGATAAAAAGAGCTTTACTACAGGGACCCAAAATATAGGACCAATAGAGGGGACAAATGAGATGTCCCCCTCCTATTGAATAATGAGTTGACCATCATTAATGATGGCCAACTCATTATTCAATAGGAGGGGGAACACCTCACTTGTCCCCCCTATTAGTCCCATATTTTGGGTCCTTGAAGAATTTTTCTTGCAAATAATCCTTAAAAAAATATTAGCGGAGGTTACTTTGGTCAATGAAGGCTCACATTGCAATAACCTAAGGATTTAAGAGACCAATGAGCAATTTCATAGTTTGAGGCACTAATATCTAAATAACCCTAACGAGTAAGCGCACGGTTTTTTGATGTTGAGCCAGTTTGAGTCATCATTGCGCATCATCTATGACGCAATGGACTACAATTATGATGAAGCAGCTGGATTAATATTTAAGATTGATTGGAACTTTGGGATGTTATTATTTATCTGGATGAAAGAATGATTGAGGAGAGAGCTTTCTATATTGACCAGCGCTCGAGATAAAAAGCTTAATTGGAATTTTGCTCGGGTCGGTCCCGTGGGTGGGTCCAAAAGGACATGGGGCGGGAAAAATGGCGATGTGGAGGCTGGACCTGGTTGAGTCCAGCTCATCATCTCACGGACGGAGGATCTCATATCGTGCGGTCCGGTTTCTGTTTAATTTGCGATTCCCCAAATCCAGCGAGCGTACCCACTGCACGCTGCATGCGTGTACAAGCAACAAGTTTGAGGTCTTATTTGGACAAATTTTCAAAACCCACCCATTTAAAAATTTAATTGTAAAAAATAACCCTTTTCTAAGATATTTGTAAAAACCAACCTGGTTTTAGCCGACCTGACGCTGACACCAGGTCGGTTTCTGTAAAAAAATTTCCGAAACTCCTGTTTAGTGTATTTTTAAACTTCACGGGAGTTGAACTCCCGTGAAGTATGAACTCCCGTGAAGATTTATAAAGAGATCCTCCTCCAGCTTCTCCATATTCGATCTCACACCCGAAACCGATGCACAATCAAAGTCCAGCCTTTTCGACCCAATCTCAGGGCTCGCAAACTCCGGATCGTCATCCCCCTCCGCCTCTACTCAAAATCAAACCAACAAGTGAAAAGCAAAACTAAAAGGACAGAACTTTAGGGCTTGCGACTGAATTTTACCAGGGACGTAACCGAAGCTACGCATTCGGTCTTCGATGCCGACGACGTACTTCTAGTTTGTATTGTAGACCTCGTAGCAGTGGCTGAGAAGCTCCTCGAAGGACACGATGCCGAGAGCCATGGATTCGAGGAGCCGTTTTGTCACTTCAACAATCTTTCCGAAAAATAGAAAGGAAAAAACTCTAAAGCAAATTGGATGGATTTTCCCAAGATTGTAAAAATACGCGAGGAAATAAATAGCTTTTAATTGACTGAACTACCTATTTTAATATTTTGACAAGAACCAATCATTTTTCAAAATCACATAGTCGCACATATTAGCCCCAACTCTTATCGTAGTTGTGGTTACGAGAATTTTACAAATCTTCACGAGAGTTCAACTCCCTTGAAGATTTATGGAGAAATTAAACTTCACGGGAGTTTAACTCCCGTGAAGTTTAAAAATGCACTAAACTTCACGGGAGTTGAACTCCCGTGAAGTTTCGGAATTTTTTTTACAAAAACCGATCTGGTTTCAGCGTCAGGGCTGAAATCAGGTCGGTTTTTACAAATATCTTAGAAACGGGTCGTTTTTTGCAATTAAATGTTCAAATGGGTCGGTTTTAAAAATTTGTCCGGTCTTATTTAGCAACTAAGATTTTCCGATAGTCAACTAATTATGCTTTTTGAAAATAGCAAAATTTCAGTCGCCCCTTTGTATGAATTGGCTAGAGAGGTTTGGCATGAGAGGTTTTCCTATTGAAAATAGCAAAAAATCATATATGGATGCAAAACGATATCAGACCCACCCACCCGTAAGAGCACGGGTATAATACTTGTATTACTAAATACCAAAGCGTTCCCTGTATACCCCCCACCCCACCAAAAAAAAAACCCAAACTGTATAAACATTGTTTGTTCTTACGGGCATAATACTTATACCAGACCCCAAACTGGTGCAGCAATTAAAGAGCAGATGATCTATATATAGCCTCTCTAGCCAATTCATACAAAGGGGCGACTGATGATCAACAATTGTGTTGGAAAATGGAGTAATGTCATTTTCCAAGAATATTGATAGGAAAACCTCTCATTACTCCATTTTCCTATCAATATTCATACAAACCTCTCTAGCCAAACCTCTCATTCCAAGAATATTTTTTTGCGAAACAAACAGGCTCCTTTGTATGAATTGGCATGAGAGGTTTTCCTATCAATATTCTTGGAAAAAGACATTACTCCATTTTCCAACACAATTGTTGATCATCAGTCGCCCCTTTGTATGAATTGGCTAGAGAGGCTATATATAGATCATCTGCTCTTTAATTGCTGCACCAGTTTGGGGTCTGGTATAAGTATTATGCCCGTAAGAACAAACAATGTTTATACAGTTTGGGTTTTTTTTTGGTGGGGTGGGAGCTATACAGGGAACGCTTTGGTATTTAGTAATACAAGTATTAGTATACCCGTGCTCTTACGGGTGGGTGGGTCTGATATCGTTTTGCATCCATATATGATTTTTTTTCTTAATTTATTTCACTTTTCTTATGAATATCATGACCAGACAAATGGATGGCTTATCCAGACAATCAACTTCCATTGAGCAACTAAAATCATTGCGACTAGAATATGAAACTATTATACTTCTTTATTTATGGATGTCAAAATTAGCACAGCACCGCTTGAAGGGTTCAGTTCACCTAAATGTAAAAACATGACTACTTTTTTTAGTTCATAGAAAAAACCCAGACAGCCGGTACAAATTAATTAAAGGAGCTAAGTAGCTCACAAAACCGAAAGATTGGTGCTCTGTAGATTACTTTTTAGAGTACTAATGGCAAACAATGTAAATGCTTACAGCAAAAATTGCTCTATATTTTATTAACTATATATTATCTTCTAAACTGTTTTTTTTTTCTTTGGCAGTTGCATGGTTGTTGCAATAGCACTATTGTAATTTATGGCTATTTTGATATTAGTCCCCAAAATCTTTGACATATAAAAAATGGCCCCTCAACGCTTGATGCTTTGAAACTAGTCCCCCAAATCTTTTAGTGTTTTAACATTAGTTCTTAAAATTTTCATATTTTGAATTAGTTCCTCAAAACTCTTGAATGATATCAATATTAGTCCTTTTAGTTAATTTTGGCAGAAACCCCCAATAAATTTTAAGTTTTGTCTTACCCCTCAGTCAATTGTAGCAGAAAACCTCAATAATGGTTCTTGTAAATTTCAAAGTTTTTGGTAGGTTGTTAGTAATTTGTAGATTTTTAGGGGTTAACTATAATTTTTAAATTTTTCAGAGGGTCATTTACAATTTGCAAATTGTAAGGGTATATTTGCAATTTTTAGACTGTCCAAGAGGTTGTTTGCAATAGTAAACTTTTCAAAGGGTTGTTTATAGTTTTTATTTTTTTATTAGATTGTTTTATAATTTTCAATATTTCTACGATCATGTTTGTAATTTTCGTACCTTTTAGGGGTTTGTTAGAATTTTTCGATTTTTTAGAATTTTTCCCGTAATTTTAGATTTAAAGAGGGTTTGTTTGTAATTTTTAGATTCTTCAAGATTGTTGATAATTCTAAGTTTTAGGAGGTTGTTTGTATTTCTCAAATCTTAAGAGTTCATTTGCAATTTTCAAAAATTTCAGGCATTTTTTGGTTACAATTTTAACATTTTAAGGATTTGTTTGTAATATTCTTATCTTCTAGGGGTCTATCTGTAATTTTTAGGAGTCTATCTATAATTTTCATTTTTTTTACGAGTCTACCAATAATTTTTAGATTTTTAAAATTTTATATTTTTCTAGGAGCTTTTTGCGGATTTCAAAATTTTCGGGGCCTATTTTTAATTTTTAAAAATTTTAGATGAGTTCTGCAGTTTTCATACTTTTAAGGGGTTGTTCATCATTATCATATTTTTTGGGGACATTTTGTAATATTTTAATTTTAATGGGCTTTGCAAATTCAAGATTTTTCAAGGGCTTGCTTGGATTTGTTGATGAGGTTATTTGTAATTTTTGGATTTTTAGAGGGCTCTTTGTAATTCTTGTTTACTTAAGGGTTGTTTTGTAATTTTTTGATTCCTTTGTTTAAATATAAATTTGACATATGTATAATATTTATATGTGAATTTATGTAGAGGGACTCTCTACCTAAGTTTTTTCTTTAATTCATATACCTAAATATATGATTATTAGATTTTTTTTTTTTAAGTTATAGATGGACATAATTTGATTATGATTATCAAACATTTACTTTTTAGAATTTTTAATCATAGATCATTTTTATTTGATAATAATTCGTAGATGAAAATAATATGTAAGTGTCCATGTGCTATATTTTGATGAGATAGGAGGTGGGTATTTATGATTGGCATACGTGGGTTTTTATTGCTTTAGGGACGACACATGTCCGTTTTTAATGTCCTTGGGAGTACGACCAATTCCACATTGAAAAATTCCTCAATGACCCAAAATATGGGACCAATAGGAGAGACAAGTGATGCGTCCCCCTCCTATTGGATAATGAGTTGGTCATCATTGATGACCAACTCATTATCCAATAGGAGGGGGACACCTCACTTGTCCCCCTTATTGGTCTCATATTTTGGGTCCTTGTAGCAAAGCTCTTCCACATTATATATCAGTTTTTAATGTGAAAAAATAAATGAGGGATTTGGTGTGGAGTCCTTGGCGAATGTCAGATGTAATCGGGAATTTGGTGAATTCCTCTATCGGTGAATTCCCGAATTCTATGTACCAGCTCTGATACCAACTGTGACGCCCCCGGGTTCACACAAGGTTACAGTTCAAGGTAAAACTAAAGATGTCAAATCTGTCATACACCTATACTATGCAATGACATGTTTCACCATCACAGAAATATCCCTCTAGTGGAAACAAATAAGACAGTACAGGTACAAGCAGATATAAAAGAGATGGAGACAATAAATATAACACAGAAATATTTGATAAATCTCCGAATAATCAGGTCTCAACAGATATAAAAGAAAATATGTCCAACAATCTGAAATAAATGATCCAAAATCTCAACTACAGAGTCAACTGAAAAGTACATAAACTCTCTCAGCTCTCAAAATGTAATACAAATCTAAACATCAACTAGAAATATAAACTAAACATTCAAAATGTAATACAAATCTAAACATCAACTAGAAATATAAACTAAACATCTGTGGAGCAGAACTACTATACATATATGACGGCGACTATGCTGAAAATCCGTCAACCTGCGGCTCTCCGAAACTCTGCTCCGCTGCCTGAAAAGAAGTGAAAACCACAGCGTCAGAGCGCTAGCAAGACCATCTTCATCCGCCCCAGGGGAAGGGCTACTAGGTATGATAGAGGCTCTACCTATAAGTGCATAGTCTACCTAGTTCATTTACCACGTACTAAACTAGTGTTCATACTTAGAAACTCACAATACGAGACTGGTACGTCGAACGAAATAATCCAAACAAGAAAACCCTCATGTATATATCATATGTCTCAAATTGTGAATCACTAAATATTAACTTCAAAACTAAGAATAAATGAATACAAGAAAGATAATATAAGAAACGCCACATCATACATCTCCAAAAATATCATATCAACTCCTCATACTACCCTTAGTGGGTAAAATAGATATCGACACACTCGTGTATCTAAGTTGTGAAATACTTTCACAATGGATCATATCGATGATGTCAATATTCACCTACACTTAGGTTATTTATCGAATCGTCCTTCTCTGGAATACTTTAACTCAACGCACCCCCGTGCGGACCGGTAAATAGATATGTTAGTTCATTGCACTCCCGTGCGGACCAATAACTAGGTATGTCAATTCATCGCACTCCCGTGCGGACCTGTAACTAAGTATAATAACTCATTGCATAACCATGCAGACCGATAGTTAGGTATATCAACCTCTGTGCATCTTCGTGCGGACCGATTGATAGGTATTTCAACATCTGCGAATCTCCATGCAGACCGATAGATAGGTATATCAACATCTGCGCATCTCCATGCGGACCGATAAAGAAGTCTATTCCATCTGCGGTCTCATTGCAGGACACGGCTAAAGCACTCGGAGTATAGTCCATCCGCGGTCTCATTGTAGGACTTGACTAACCCCACCCAACCGATCACAATTATAATATATATAATAATAGACGTTACTCTTAATGATTGTAACCTATTTGGATATCCCAAACAATGTAATCATGCATACTCAATTTCCGGACATGTACTCTTCGAACTATGCGTGAATATCAGCTCACGTCTTGCATAAAAATGCTCACCAAACGAACACGCAAACAAAAGGTTCAGTCTCAAAAAAGCCGACTTGATCAGTTGACCGACAACCTCATCGGTCGACTGATAGGGTCATTCACAAAACAACAGGGCAAACACAAGCCCGTCAGTCGACTGATGCTTGCCATCAGTCGACTGATGACCTCCCGTCAGTCGACTGATGGCAACTTCAGTCGACTGAACATGCCGAAAATGCACAGTTTGTTCTTCTCTCGTGTTTTCTTCAAAAACTCGGGTTTTTATCAGATTATATGAATAAAACTTGATTCCATTGACATGTATACTTAACCAAGAGTTTGTTTAAATAAGATGAATCACATGAACATATAGATCTAGGGTTTAACATGCAAAACAACATAATTCTTGTTTATTTCAACATCTAAAGCATATAAATCATATTAAACTGTAATTAACTCATTAAAATAAACCCTAATGATCATGATCATGTCAATATCTCAGTTTCAGATTCGTTCTACTATTCTTGACATAAGATTTAATCATAAACATCACATGTAACATGTTTAACATTAGATTTAAACCCTAAACATAAAGTTAAACATATAAATCTCTTAAAAACAAGATTTTTATTCAAGGAAAAGGTTTGGACAGAGGTGATCTTGCCTTTGCATGTGTACAAGCCTCTAAAAAGAACAACAAATGATTACCTCGTCGCCAAACACCGAAAATCCCGACTTTTCCTCAACGTTCTCCTCACAAACTCTCCCAAAAACTCACCTTAAGGCTAGGGTTTGAGTGAGAGGAAGAGGGGCTGCTAGGATTTGAAACTCTGATGTAAAGATGATAATTTTCGTGAAAAATGCAAATCCAAAATGAACTCGTTTGACCCGAACCAGGAAACCTAGTTTGACTGGAAAATTAACCTTCGGTATTTTAGCTGTAACTTTCTCATTCAACCTCAGAATAAGGTGATATAAGATTTTTTGGAAAGTTGTTGAAGAAACCTACAACTTTTATCTTTTGAGTTTTTCCAGATTCAAACTGCATCGGTGTATAAAATATATAAACTCTTAATTGGTCATTTTTTTAGATTTCTCTTCGTGCATCTTTTGTTCATTTGCACTCATATATTCAAAAATATATATTGAATTGATCTCAAATAAATTCTTATCATACTCAAACATCAAAATATGTTACTTTTCACCATATAGCATATTTATTTTTATTTTTCACATAATATTCAAATTTTTAGGATTTTACATTTTTCCCCTCTTAAAAAGAATTTCGTCCCCGAAATTCCGCAATCGTATCCTAGAGATTAATAATACTAGTAAAGCATGTTGAAGGGATAATCTAGACAAGGAAACCATCACATACACATCTCACACTATTAATCTCCGGATATAAAACATAGCTATATCTACACTTAACAATCTAGAATGCGAATACTTCCACTTAGCCCCTAACTAAAGGGAACTAGTACGTCGGGCAAAAAATCCAAACAAGGAATCCCCCATATATATACCATGTGTTCCTAATGATTAGGAGCTAAGTTTTAATACCATCATTCTAACGTTAAGTATAAACATGACTAAACAGCATATATAATCATAACTACCAATGCATATAAGCACATATAAATATCAACATCTTACCTGCTCAAACAGGTATGGGTAGTCGCAACGTACATCTTCCTCGCGCCCCCAAGAAATCTCTTCGGCTCCATGCCCTCTACTGAACTTTTACTAATGGAATGACTTTATTTCTAAGCTTTTTATTCTCTCTAGCAAGAATACATACCGAAATCTCTACGGTAGTAAAATCATCCTGGATATCGATCTCTGGTGCATCAATCACCCTCTGCTTCTCCTCATCACGCAAATGCTTCTTGAGCATCGAAATATAAAAGACATCGTGTACACTCGACATCGATGCTGGAAGTTCTAATCTATAGGAAACAGCTTCAATGCGCTCAATAATCCTGAAGGGATCAACATATCTCGGGGCAAGGTTTCTCCGTCTACCAAATCGTTGAACGCACTTTATCGGTGATACTTTCAACATAATTAAGTCTTCGACCTGGAACTCTAGTGGTCATCTCCGCTGATCTGCATAACTCTTTTGTCGGCTCTGTGTGGCAAGAATGCGCTCTCTAATCAATGACACCTTCTCTATGGTCTGCCTAATTAGCTCTGGCCCAAGCAATACGCTATCATCTGGCTCTGCCCAACATATAGGCAATTTGCAAGGCATCTCGTACAATATTTCATACGGTGTCATCCCGATAGTAGCTTGATAACTATTATTATATGCAAATTCAATCAATGGGATATGGTCCTCCCAACTACCCTGAAAATCTATCACACATGCTCACAGCATATCCTCTAACACCTGATTCACCCTCTCTATCTGACCATCGGTCTGGGGGTGGAAAACATTACTAAATGACAACTGGCTGCCAAAAGCATCCTGAAAACTTCTCCAAAAATGGTATATGAAGACTGAGCCTCGATCTGATACGATCGTCTCCGGGACTCCATGTAATCAAATGATCTCTCGGATAAAAATCCTCGCATATGTATCCACTGTATAAGTCATCCTCACAGGTAAGAAATGCGTCGACTTCGTCAACCGATCTACTATCACCCAAATAGAATCATTTTCTTTCTTTGTTTTAGGTAACCCTACAATAAAATCCATGAAAATATCTGTCCACTTTCACTCGGGAATGGGTAAAGGCTGTAGGGTCCCTGCAGGTCTCTAATATCTGCCTTAACTTGCTGGCAGGTAAAACACTTAGCCACATACTCTGCAATCTCTCTACGCATGCCACTTTATCAGAAATGCTTCTTCAGGTTTTTATACATTTTCATCGTGTCTGGATGCACTGTATACCTGGTATGATGCGCCTCATCAAATAGATCTCTCTTCAACTATGGATTGTTCGGCATAACTAATCGACCCTTTATCCGAAGGCCTCCATCTGCTCTAATAGTCCAATCAACCTTGGGTTTCTTGGAAATCTCTCCCTTACGAGTTTGAATCCAAGAGTCCTCTAGCTGAGCTTCAGTCATTCTATAGCTCCAAGATGGCTGTACTGATAAAGCTTCTAAAAAAGCATTACTCCTCTTAATCTCTGGCCTGAAATCATAGTGGCTGAGGGTATAAAGATCTCGATGTAATGAATGCCTCATAGCTGCAAGTCCGTGACGTTGCTTCCTATTCAACGCATCTGCTACCATGTTCCTCTTTCTCGGATGGTACTGTATAGCGAACTCGTAATCCTTAATAAACTCTACCCATCGTCGCTGCCTCTGGTTGAGTTCTTTCTGTGAGAAGAGATACTTTAAGCTCTGGTGATCTGTGAATAAGTTAAACTACACTCCATACAAATAATGTCTCCACGCCTTCAGTACAAAAACCACTGATGCTAGCTCCAAGTCGTGCGTAGGATAATTTGTCTTATGAGTTCTCAGCTGCCTCAAAATATATAGCCCACAACTCTCTTAGTCTGCATCACAACACCTCCTAGACCCGCTAACTATGCATCCGTGTAGACGACAAATATTTTATCACTGCTTGGAATAATCATTACTGATGTTGTATTTAATTTCACCTTTAGAGTCTCAAAGGCTTCCTGGCACTCCGTGTCCCCAATCAAACTGTACACCCTTATGCGTAAGGCGTGTAAGTGGTGTTGCAATCTTCGAGAAGTCTTGAATAAACTTCCTGTAATAGACGACCAAACCTAAAAAATTATGAATCTCTGTAACTGTCTTCGGTGGGTCTCAATCAAGTACTGCTTTCACTTTAGCTGGATCCACTATAATGCCCTCCTTGCTGATAATATGGCGTCAATAACCTGATCTCAGAACTGATGCTCCCGTAAAGTCTATAATGTCAAACGAAGATGATGCTCATGCTCTATCTCTAATCTCGAACAAATAAGGATGTCATTGATAAAACAACCACAAACTGGTCCAAACATGGACGGAAAACCCGATTCACAAAATCCTTGAATATCGTGGGTGCATTGGTCAGCCCAAATGGCATGAAAAGAAACTCGAAAGACCCATATCAATTCAGAAAGGTGGCTTTGGAATATCCAGTCTCCACACGCGCAACTGAGAATAATCAGAACGAAGATCAATCGTCGAAAAATGATGCGCTCCCCGTAGCTAGTCGAACAAGTCATAAATCATCGATAGTGGATACCTGATCCGGGAAGTGACCTTGTTCGACTCACTATAATCTATACATAATTGCATGCTATCGTCCTTCTTCTCCACGAAGAGGACCGATGCTCCCATGATAACGACTCCGGAAAATAAAACTCTAAGATAACAACTTATCTAGCTGGGTCTGTAGCTCCCTCATCTTATCGGGTACCATATGATAGGGTACTTGAAATATTGGTACGATGCCTAATACAACTCGATGCAGGAAAACAACCTCTCTCACTGGAGAAAATCTTGGTATATCCTAAAAGACATCCGGATACTCAGAGACGACTCCGGTCTCACTCAAATCTACACCCCGATCCCGTATCACCACCACCTTGATATATGCCAGAAATGACTCTGCATTCTGGTTACTCTATGAGGTTGCTAGTATCTATACAAACTCATTGAATGCTCACAAGCTGACTATCTTTACAAAACAGTCTATACTAACGAGGTAGGATAATAACCAATCCATACTAAAAATAACATCAAACATCGGACATTCGCAAGACGATTACATCGACCACGGAATCAGACTCGTCTAAACTGACGACACATCTCCTATAGATACTCTCTAAGAGAGACACTTTTTCTAAAGGAGTAGAAACTGATAATAGAACGCCTAAAGGCTACGCTACAAGCTGATGTCTAATCATGACATCATGATAGATAAAAGAATGTGAAGCTTCTGAATTAACAAGATTCGAGCTGAGAAGAAAATCAATAGAAAGCTCTGCTAGTACTATGATCACGCAGTACAACTGCATAAACCTTGCCGGTGGTTGGCGATTGCTATGCTGATGGCTGTGGAACATATGGGACTGTCTGTCCCTCAGGAATCTCCTGGATAGCATGAATCTGACCCACTGACCCCATAATCCTCGAGATGGCTGGAGGTGCCTCAAATCCTCTGTTGCTTGTCGTAATCGCGGCCCTGAGACTGCTGATTCTGACCTCTGTCATGCTGACCTCCTTCTGGTGTACTGCGACAATTGTAACATGTACGCCGAATTTTGTGTTGTTGCGATGCTCTTGAATCATGTTGTAGGTTGTGCTCTCTTCTTATGTTGTCCTTGTTGCTAGCGGTAAAAATCCTTACCTCGCTGCTGGGGCTAGATTCCGCATCAGGTCTCTTGCCCTTGCAATTGTCACTATACTGATCATGATTCCATAATTAACTACGGGCATATCTCCCGGCTTTAATCGGACTAGCTCTACTGCTTGTCAAAGAAGCAAACAAAATTTTCCCAAATAAGTGGTATTCGCTGCTCCGGTAAAAATCTGAAGTCGGTGCCATCCTCTGGTGCTATCTTCTACGCTGAATACATCTAACTCCGCTTTAGTACTGAGTCGATGTTAAGAAATTTTTACATATTTTTTCTATTTATAGGCTGCACATGAGTCTGGTGTGCCCTGAAACTATGGTGCTCTCAGTGTCTGATGTCTTTCTTATTCTTACAGAGCCAAGTCTCCTACTCTGCGGCTCTATCAACAACTGATTGTGCTGATGGTGAAATCGTTAGTATTGCCTCTCCAATAGGTACGACTGGTACAACTGGTGGTGGAACTCTAAAAAATGTAATGTGACTCGTTACTCTCTCCTCGAGTGTTGCTAGTCCCTAATTTTGCGATCGGCGATACAAAGTCGATCAGATACTGTGGAGCCTGTTGCGGCTCGGGCTCTGCTTGCCCAGCTCTCCGAGTACGAGTTTTATCCCGACCGCATCCTCGTCCTGACATTTATAATATCAAGAGGAGAGCTTAATAGACACAATAAAAGAGGTCACAAATATATATACATAATATAACGTATCACATAGTATTCACACAAATACTTTTCAATCAAAGTAAGGTAGTCATAAAAAATTTTGTAATTTTCAAGGTATACGTATTACGTCCTCACTCATTCTATGTACCAACTGTGACGCCCCCGGGTTCACACAACATGATTCGAGAGCGCCGCAGCAACGCAGAATTCGACGTACATGTTACAATTGTCGCAGTACACCAACAGGAGGCCAGCATGACAGAGGTCAGAATCAGCAGTCTCGGGGCCGTGATTACGGCAAGCAGCAGAGGATTTGAGGCACCTCCAGCCATCTTGAGGATTGAGGGGCCAGTAGACCAGATTCATGCCATCCAGGAGATTCCTGAGGAACAGACAGTCACATATGTTCCACCGCTATCAGCGTAGCAATCGCTAGCCACCGGTAAGGTTTATGCAGTCATACCGCGTGATCATGGTGCTAGCGGAGCTTTCTTAGTGATTTCCTTCCCAGCTCGAATCTTGTTGATTCAGAAGCTTCGCATTCTTTTATCTTTTCCTTCCCAGCTCGAATCTTGTTGATTCAGAAGCTTCGCATTCTTTTATCTATCATGATGTCATGATTAGACATCAGCTTGTAGCACAGCCTTTAGGAGTTTTATTATCAGTTTCTACTCCTTTGGAAAAGATGTCTCTCTTAGAGAGTATCTATAGGAGATGTGTCATTAGTTTAGACGACTCTGAGTCCGTGGTCAATGTAATCGTCCTACGAATGTCCGATGTTTCGTACCAACATGTCATTCCTACTTTTGAGTTGTATTGAGCCGAAGGAGGAATTCGCCGCTAATAATAGGTGATGGGCATGTTCTACGTGTTTCCGTTACAGCCGACCCACACAAAACGAACCAAACCCAAAAAAGGAAAAAAATGTGGGTGGGTGGGTGGGTGGGGGTGGGGAGAAAAAAAAAAGAAAGTCGCAGCATCCGCAACAATGCCCGTGCCTTGGGCTTGTTGTGGATTTTTGAGTTTACACGCCAATGTGAATATTATACAATCTCCCTTTACAGCGTAATCCAACTAGTCACAAGGGACCACACCAACGCGTATAATGTTGGGAAAGAGAAACAGTGGAGATAGGATTGATATACGCATGTTGTAGTATCAGACAAGGGAGAAATATAAATGCATTTGCAGTTCAACACAACGAAGGAAGACAATACAAATATTGAGTATACAACGCACAGGACATTGCAAAAGCAAATAGTCAATTTGCATTTTATAGTGTTCAAGAATTGAAGAATATAATCACGGTGCTAATCCAATCACAGGGGATTATACAAATGTGTCGAGTTCATATAATTCCATTATCCACTGCTATATCCTGCTAGGCAATCTTAACGAAGAATTCAAGAATTGCATCAACGCTTCGTTACTCCCCATATCATAGGCAACATTAAAAGAAACTCTCATCTTTAACTATTCACCTATATGTATAGTTAATTTTCTAAAAGAGTTTATCACATAAGCAATAATATGTTACATACATGAAAATGTTATATTTGACTTCAAAACTATCAGTAGACTGAAAATGTGGTCATGTTGGAGCTAATCATCAAGCACTCTACGTGATTAAATTCCTTGTTCATTCTTGGAGAACATGACGCATCTCAAAATCGATCATCACGGAGTCCAATCATGTATTATGAATAAACTCCTTTTCAGGTCCTTTTTATGCTCACATCCTTTCAACGCCTTTTCAGAGTAATCATGCAAATGAAGGCAATGCAGCGGAAGGCCATGCCATAAGCAGCCAGAACTATTAGAGAAATAAGCCAAACCTTGATATCATATCCATTGTCTGAAAGAGAACGGCAGCGAGTGATTAACCACACTCCAGAGTACCTGTTGCAAGAAATGCACTGGTCATTAACCTTATTAAAACTTAGTAATTTATTGTCCATATTCTTTATAAAAATCGTCAAATATTTATGGTTTCATGATCCAGCTCAGGTGATAAGCTTTGGGGTTAATCATTACGTCTTTGTTAAAAATGGACCCAAAATAAAAAAGAGCAACTTAAATCATCTAACAGACCACCAAACATCTTATTGAACAGGAGACTGCTGCGGATTAAGTCAGATGCGATTCTAGGATCTCTACTTTCTTGTTCTCTCTTAGCCTCTGTTTGCACGTCACATTGGTGAGGTTGTGATATATGATAATTCTTTTCAGGCATGCACAATAAGCAATATTCTTTGTTCTGGTACTCTTTTAATTCAGTTAGAGGTTTGGATTGTAAACCGTAGACTCCTATTCCTCATCAAAAAGATATTTTCTCATTATAGTGCTTCTAAAGCGAGTTAAGAAATTAAATTATACCTACCTAAGTGCTTATTGAGGGAGACAGAAGATTAGAGAAATTAGTGGTCGTATAGATTTATGTACGATACAGATACGGTGAGAGATAGACTCACACTCAAGATCAGTTTTATTGTCAAGTTCAGTTTTGTAGTCTTTAATCCTAGTAGAACTAGGATTGGCTTGTAATTAATGTGTGAGTTATGCGTGAATAGTATGTCGTGTTTGAGTCTTCTTCGCTCAGTATTTTAGCCAAGTATCGTAAGAAACCTATGTATTAGGGATTCCATGTCTTAGGTTACCCAGAATTTATGAATTTCAGATTATCTACTAAGAAAACTTTTCTTCTATTAATTATATGTTGTTTGATTCAATAATGGACGTGAAATCCAACACTCTGTTGTGTGGAAAACCATGTTTTATTTTTTCCCCCCTCATTTTTTGGTTTTTCCTTCTTTGCTAATGAAACCCTAGCCAAACAATGCCATTCTTGTCCACTTCTCTGATCTATCCACTTGAT
>NC_033800.1:64294792-64348285 GCF_001876935.1 Asparagus officinalis | reverse complement strand
ATCTAAATCTAAACTGAACACAAACTTTCCAGATTTGTTCCCCATTACAAAGGCCTGGGCCCCTGGGGCTCAAGAAGGTGCTTATGTTAGCAAGAAGCAAAATACCTCAAAAGGGCACACACTAAAAATTCATTCGAAAGACTGGTAAAAATGAAGTATTCGTAATGTAAACCGCATGCGATTGGGTGTAATGGAATAGTTCATTATGGTGAGAAAGAAAGAAATACAGAAGAAGTAACAATGAAAGAAGTACAGGAGAAGTAACAAATCCTATTAAGATTTTCCCTTAAAAAAAAAATCAAGTGTGGTTCCTGACTTTAAATTTTCTATCAATTTTCTCATCATTGAAGACTTTGGGTAAGAATGAGGGAATGGTGTACTTCTGAGAGCTTTCCTATGACACATATATCAAATATCATTAATTTATCTATGTTGATCGAGCATTCATCTGACTATTACATAAAATCGAAAGGGAAGAATAATAGCACACCTTTGAGCATTTACAATGACAAAAGCTTCCAATGCCCATTTTGTGTAACATAAATTTGCCACGATCTTGGAAACATTCTGCTGAGATGCTAGAAGAGTTAAAACTACAGGAAAAAGTGCAGACCACTGCAAGAGCAAGTATAAATGCTAGTTAGAAAATGAGATATGCAATTGGTTTCTGGGGTTGAACAATGAGTCTCCGGTGAAAACAACGTACCAACTGTGCTGATCCTGGTTGGAAGCAGATAGCGAAAGTATACCCAATACCAGTCACACAGTAGACAAGCGCAATTAAAATAATATAATTATCCCAAAATGACGACCTAGGGTTGTTGAAAAAGTAGAACATAGAAAGAAAAACTATGGGTTTGATGATTGTATTGAAATGGTCGATTGTATCTCTAGCAAGGAAATAAGCTAGTGAGCTCATGCCAGAAGCTCTCTCCCTCCAGTACTGCAATTTTTCAAGTGAAAATGATCTCAAAGCTCCAATTTTGCATAGAAGAGCTGCAATCAAGTTCCAGGCAAGGTTAATGTTGGATTCAATATTTCACAACTTCATGAAAACAGACCTTGAGAATAATGGCATTTTAAAGCTAAAATGGCTTGAATGCTGCTTAACTGCACTTGCGGGCAAGGAATTACAAAGTTACATGATCTTAACTGTATTTATAGATTATAGAATCAAAATCTGCGTAAGTTGGGAAATATTTGTCAATTTAAACAGAGAGTAGAAATTCAGATGGTAGAATGATTGAGAAGGATCTCAAAGCATCTAAATGACAAAAAACAACAACAACAACAAAGCCTTTATACCAAAGTTTTGGTGCCGGCTACACTAATATTCTTTCATTCAGTTTTGCTACGGTTTATCTCCTCCATTAAATTAACTAGCACCATATCTTATAACTTCTTCTAAATGTTTGTGGCCTCTGTTGTACATGATCAAATTATATCAATGGAAGCAACCTCTTACCTAAAACAAATGCGCATATTTCTTATCCTATCTCTTAGTGTATATCCATGTTAAGAGGTATAAATTACAACCCAGTCCTCACTATAAATTCGAGTTGTGCTGTAGAGGGTCCTCTGACGACCCACAAGACTATCACAACATTCTCATTTCTTTTCTTTTTTTTCCCTTTTTTTTCGGGGGGTCAATATAACATCCTTGTTTCTGGTACACTCAGTTTTCACATATTGTTTCTTAATTGCCCAGCAAAGCATCTAAAGAGGATCATAAATCCTGAGTTCTAGACATTACAGGCCACTTTTAGTAATTATCAAAACCAGTGA
Organism: Asparagus officinalis; assembly: GCF_001876935.1. NCBI lineage: Eukaryota > Viridiplantae > Streptophyta > Magnoliopsida > Asparagales > Asparagaceae > Asparagus > Asparagus officinalis. The sequence continues at coordinate 64,346,500 of NC_033800.1, read as the reverse complement.
ATATACAATATGAGAAAGAAGAGCAGAACTTAAAAAGTTTGTTTTAATTTTAAAACCAGTCCAAGTTGGCATAAAAGGTCAACTTTATAATAAAGATATGGCATGAACAAGTTTAGAGCTGTCAAAGTTTTTCTTTATGTTCATGTATAATAAATTATCATTTTTGTTATTCTCCTCTATATATGAGCATTTTTGTGAATAAAAATGTCATGGGCATGCGCATGATGAAGTTTTCTGATGGAAAATGCAAGAAAGTAGTTTTCCATAAAGTAACAACAGAGTCATGACAACTATGCATAAGAAAAATGTTTGATAGTAATCCATGAAGGTCAGTAGACTCATGGTAATTCCTTAGAACTTACCCTTACAGATGTATATCAAAAGAAAATATGACAGGCAAGTATTTTTATGAAGAAATAAACAGTAACAACATAAAAACAGTTGTCACATTCAAAAGAGCAGTAATAACTAAACTACAAATCCCAAGCTAATTTTGTATTACTAGAACAAAAGTGCAAGGGCCATTGATGACTCATTAGTTTTTTCATAGCAATTCAAGATGACCCCACACTTTTGTTCCTTATATTTTAAAATTAGCATTGGATTTATAGCTTAGTTAGTATTATCCTCTACGAATATTTAATAAAGGAAATATCTAGAATTGAAATGCATTAAACAAAAAAGATTTTCTAAATCCATATAAAATGTCAATACTGATCAAAAAAAATAAAACACCGCTAGGATTCTCATAATCTCCATTGAAATTACAAAAGATAAGAGCTTTTGTTAGTAGTACTAGTGGAACGCATAATAAACAAGAGGATTTTGGTCACTAAAGTTTTAAATTTGTGCACTCAACAAAGTCAATCAAGCCAAGAATCCAATATTAAACAAGAGGCTTTTTCTTGAACACAAATAGAACATGTTTGATGATTAGACAAGAACACTATTGAGGAAATAAGCAGCTCTTAAGACAGAAAATGTGATGCTAACTTACAAACAGCAATGACAGTGTATGTGTAGCCCAATGCCCCAAAGGTATCATCATTCATTTTTGCAAGTATACCTAAGCATACTCCAGCAAGACCGAGAATAATATAATCAACTCCTTGTATCATAGCTTCACGAAGTCGCTGTTTGCCAACCCTAAGAATGATAAACCCATACAAAGTTAGCAGACAAGATCAAAGAATAAATTAAAAGTAGTCTGCCTGAAGATCTTTTGTGTGCAAGTGATGAGAATAAAAGAACATGACAGGATATTTACTACTAACAAAATTCATTACAGGTTAAAGCATATCAAAAGAACTTTCATTATGTTAATAATGTAAATGAAGTATATGATACTGCTTGCAAGTGATGAAGCATATGTTGTGAAAACTTACCTTCCTAAAAAGTACTTGTATTGTGTAAGAACACCTGGGGTTCGGCGGTTTGATAAGTCTCCATGATTTGAAAATACATACCCTAAATCATCTCTTTTTGTTTGCACACTATCCTTTACATTATCCCATACTTCACCAGCAACAGATTGTGCATCAGGGTCAATGCCAGCAGAATCTGCTCCGCTGCCTCTAACTGAGGATTCAGCTTCAGCATCATCAAGTAGCATATCTCGAGGGACATCATACCCATTATGTAGCATCCATCGCAAAGGAAGCTGCTTATAATTGATACCTGTGGTTGTGTTAGGCTTAACTATGCCCTCTAAGATGTCAATAAAATAGTCCGGAGGGTTGACACGGTCAGGGACGTTGATCCCAAGGCCTGAAAAGTACTCTTCAACTCTCTTCACTGATCCATGATAGACTGTAAGACCTCCTTTTGCAAGAAGTATCAAATCATCAAACATCTTGAATAGAGTATAACTGCAGATAGCAAATGGCTTGCCATTAGTTCATGGAGTGTCTCATAACAATATAAAAGCAGAAAAGAAATGCTCATGCTGTCAAATATTATGCTTGACAGAGAAAATTTTTAATTAAAATTTATCTTCCATAGGAGGATACTTCAACTGTAACTATTGCAAGTTACAAGTATACTTCCAATCTTAGCACCTTTCGGCCCATAATAACAGCCACATCTCTTAGCCTTGATTTCAAATTTTAACCTTTGTTCTCACTTAGTTGCTTTCAAATATCTTGGCATACTCCAAATCTGAACAAAAGGGGGTCAGTCATGCTCTGATAAGAGATCACATTTTAAGAAATGGCCATCGACATCAATATCCTAGTTTAGAGAAAACAGAAGTCTTTGCCAATACGGGTAAGCAAATGGCAAAAAGACTATTGAAATTCCATTAGGAAGTTACTTATGTTCAACAAATCTTAGAAATTACTTGTTTAATATAGCTTCCCATATGAATAGCCTCCAGTTTTCTGTTTGCTGACTAAATACGACAATACCACCAACCATTATGAACAAGTTTTTTAGGACAAAATAGAAAAGGATGGATTATCATACATTTAAGAAACGCAGAATCTAATGACTATTAAACAACCTGGGCTGGTGAACGACCATGCAGATGTTTACCCCTTCAGCAGCTTCACGACGAAGAGCTCTAAGAAGTAGCTGAGACGAAGAACTATCCAGACCGGATGTAGGTTCATCCAATATCAAGAGTGATGGTTCCATAACCATTTCCAAACCAACATTTACTCGTTTCCGCTGTCCACCAGAGATGCCTCGCTTCTCTACAGTTCCAACTAATGAATCCCTGATAGCTTGCAGCCCTAAGGATTCAATAACTCTTTCTACAACTAGAACTTTTTCAGCTTTGGATAGGTCTGCAGAAAGCCTACAACATCAGTAAGAAATATGGTCATGTAGTTGATGCTCTAAAAATAACAATGCTTAATATATTAGGCTTCTGAGAGAGGGGGTGAAAAAAAAAAGAAGTCAGCATAATTGATGGAAATATAGAAATTTTTCCCAGCAACTGAAGATGGAAATTAAGTAACCATTTTGAAAATTGAAGGAAATAAGATGAATACATGGATAGGTATGCATCTGGAACTCATGAAAAATAGCACTGATTAAAAAACAAACATTCCAAATCTATCTTTCCAGAAATAAAAGCCAGATGATTTTAATTTCAGGAAATTATCTAACTATCAAATAACATCAATAAGAAAATACAAATAGAGATCCCCATGCCAAAGAACCAGATATAAAGTTTTAAAATAGCTTTATGCATGAAAGTCCGTTAATATGGTCCTAATGTTTTAAATATCGGTTATCGGAAATATCTCAGATGGCCAAAATTCATATCGGATCCTAGTTATCGGGATATATCGGGGATAAGTAGTAAAAATCAGAGTGTTACATCGGATGGTGAGCATATATAATATAATGTCTTAAAAAGTAATCTAAGCACATTTAATGAAACATAAACATACTAATATGTAGCATATATAATATAATGTCTTAAAAAGTAATCTAAGCACATTTAATGAAACATAAACATACTAATATGTAAATAACACATGTTTATAAAAAGTAATCTAAGCACATTTAATGAAACATAAACATACTAATATGTAAATAACACATGTTTAGGATCGCTTACCAATTGTTTTTGTTTGGTGGAAGCAAAATAGAATAGGATTGTATTGTTTTTGTTTAGTGTATGTGGGTCGAATATGGGAAAAAAGAGGGTTTTTTTTGTCTCCAAACGAGAACCAGTTCACTTAGAATGTAAATTGTATAAAATCGGGTGATTTTAGCTCACAAAAAATCGGCCGCTTTATCAGATTTACACTGATATATCGGGAAAAATCAGCCCAAAACTATATGCAATATATTTTTGCAAAAATCGTATCGGCCATGGCCCAAACCCTATATATCGGGGATAAATAGATAAAATCGGCCTATATTTAAAACATTGTATGGTCCTAATTATGCCACTTCCACCCTAAGGACAAAACTAGTTTAAGCAGAGGTTTCAAGTAAGGTTAATATTCAGTTGTAACTTGTAAGAAACAAAGCCAAGAGATGTATATTTCTGTTCTCTTAAAAAGCTTTATGAATTTAAACCAATGTCTACAAAGAAAATATAGAAAATGGATCAAGATTCTTCCTTCAGAGGTTGCTCAGAGTATACTATTGTAATATAACTGGTTAAATATTGAAAAAATACTATGTGATGCTAAAACTGACTTCATACCTGCATCTTGCACTGAACCAAAGATTCTCCTCCACTGTCAGGTTCCCATGCACAATATCATCTTGTGGTACAAAACCAATGATTTTTTTATATGAACGAATCGGTTCTTGTTTCCCATTTATGAGAACTAAACCAGTCACATCACATCCTGTTGCTTTTCCAGCAACAGCACTTAAATACGTAGTTTTTCCAGCACCTGATGGGCCCATGAGAGCAGCTATACGGCCAGGCATAAGTTTTCCCGTCACACACTTTAAGAGTTTTTTCTTACTCCCTTTTAAAGTTAACGAGAGGTCTTTGAAAGCAATCTCAATCATAGGTCTCGTACCTGTATTGTTTTCAGTTGCCATGGAAATTACTCCTGAAAAACTTAAATCATCATTTTCCTGCTGTTGGGCTTTTTCCTTTTCAATTTGACCATATGCATACTTGAAGATTTGACTACGAGTATGCATTTCCTTAGCAGTAGGAACATTCTTCTTCAAGTTTTTATTTCCTATTTCAATATTAAAGCCTTCATCATTGTCAGGGTTTTCTTCAAGTGAACGCATCATTTTTGTCAAATTGCTTGCTTCCTTTTTCTTTGATGCTTTGCTTGCTGACTCTTGCTTAGTTGTCTTCTTGCGGGAAAATGTCCGAGATAATGATGTCTGAAGTCCAATTGCTGATTTCTTTGCAACATCTTTAGCAGATTTCCACTTTTCACGAGCTTGTACAGTTTCTCTCGCATACTTAGCAGCCGCTTCCCTGGATTTGGCTTGCCTTCTCTCACGATTACTCAGAACGTGGCCAGAGAAGTTATATATAACTAACAACAACAAGCATAGAGCAGCCTGTAGAGGGAATAAGAAAAGGGAATTCAGATGAATACAAGCTAAAAAGCTGAAAAATAAACATAATTTTAACAAAACTAAAGTACTGCAATAACTTCAAATAACACAAGAAAATTGTTGGTAATGGAATAATTACAGAGGGAGAAACACATTGGCATGTTCAAGACAACACTAAGCCTTTTATTGTTAGAGATAAATTGATGCTGAAATAACAACTTTTCCAAAAAAAATTTGGCAAAGAATGGCAAAACTTTGGTATAGGGGAATGTTATAAAACTCAGTAGGCTCCATAGGAGTCCAAAATTTGTATGAGAACTTTCGACGCCCACAGGAAGCAGGCACGTGATGCAGGTGGATATTCCACTATCTTTTATTCAGAAAAGAAGCAAGAGTCATCTTGAGATTCACTAGGCATGTGCACCACAAACTTCAATGTTTTGACTATAACTCTGTATAAAATACTCCAAATGACTCTGTCTGTAGCATTGGGAAGTAGACCTTATGCTGAAGGCAGTTCAACATTCAAGAATCAAAATTTTAAAGAGTAGTTTGGCTGAGAAACGAGTGGCTTGCTTGCGTTTAAAATCCCACAAATTCTCCTTTTCTTCTTTTTGTTTGTTTGCATGGAAAGTTGGATAAAAAGTTAGACGTGCGGTCTATTTCTCACTTTCTCCCTGAAGTCCTAGTGAGAGGAGAGAAATTCTGACAAAGGATTTTGCTATATGGCAGCAATGTCCAACAAACTTATCTATCAAATTCTGTCAAAATAACCCAGACATTTTGACGTGGTAATTTGTTTCTGAAAAAAGTATTAGTATGGGACCCGCTTTTTCAAACAAATATTGCCTTGATATAATTACTGTGCGTTATAGTTCGTTACTTGTTTTCGTTTGGGGGCTAAAGTCAGGTATACTGGTCAATAATGTCCAAATGTCACATGTTCTATAAGACCTCTTCTGGCTCTCATTTATAGCCAAGCCATTTTGTGTGTGAAGTTGAACTTTTTCTATCTTCAATTCCCATGGTGGATTCCTTCAGTTCATGAGTTGTATCCTGGTTAGTTGAATGAAATCCAAGGTGGTGATATTCTGCACTGTAGTTCCTAGCTTCCGATCTTAGTGGGGACTACAGTCTTACAAAGATCATTCCATGATTTACACTACCAGCTCTTCACATTGAGATCCACCATCTCTTTCCAGTGGGATCCCAGTTTCATTGCCCTTCCGTAGTTTCTCAATACTACTTTCAATCTTCATGATTGTTTCAAATGAGCAGGCTTTGGCTTATTGCTTGCAACTGTCTAAAGTGCAGAATCATATCCTTGTTGAGGAAGAGGATAAAGAAGTTAAGGAAAAACAAGAAATCACTTAACTAAAAGATGAAGAGGTGGTCCAAGCAGCAGGCAAGACGTTGGTGGTAGGAAGTAGTCTAAGCTACACTGTAGCGATGCTCGATGATAATTTGTTGCACCATAACATCTTTCATACATGAAAAAATATGCAATGCTATTATTGATGAAGGATTTGTGAACTTTCATACAAGAAATACGTTAGATAATAAAATATGCAATGCTATTATAGCTGAAGAATTTGTCAAAAAATTCATTGCTACTTTCATATGGTCGACAATATGAAGCTGTCAACTAAGGACCATCCAAGTCTCTGTAAGCTATAATCAGAAAAGAGAAGTATCAAGAACTCTCTGAAATATCAGAGAGGCAGCAGAGATATCAAATGTTCAAACCTATTGATGATGGAACTGTGAAAGTCATTGCTACTTTCATATGGTCGACAAGATGAAGCTATCAACTACAGACCATCCAAGTCTCCATAAGCTATGATGGTTGGAACTCCTCCCTAAAAAATTACAGATGTCCTTCCCGATGAGATCTTAGGTTTATCACCTACGTGGGAGCGAAGCGGGAAGACAGCTTAAGATTTGCCAAATTTTAGTGAGCTTTAGCAGCAAAAGACGCCGAAGTTTTTTTGAAACAAAACAATAAGAAGGCAGTAAGAATGGACAAAATCAGAAATCAAGAATTTACATGAAAGAGGAAAGTAATTGATGTTAAAGTTTTAATAAGAACAATAAACATCAATTGAAGATGATACATACAGTATATAAATCGTTTAAATATTGAAACCAGGATAAAGCATCTCAATGTAAATTAACTTCCATAGTGGATATAATCAAATATGATGCATCCTACAGATGAAAGAAACCTCTTTTAATACTCCTCATGGACATTCAATCTTCTGGATGCACTATCACGAATCAAGTCTCCAGATCATTCATTGAATAAGCTGTTGCCATGTACTTCGATTACATCATCGTATACAGAAAAAATAAGGAGTGTCTACTGCACTTACAACAAGTGTTTGAAGTCTTAACTCTTAAGAGATAAAAAGGCTCCTTACAACTCAAGATGTTAACTACTTACTAGCAAAGGTGGTGTTCTTGAGTTATGGCATAAAGATGGTTTCTAGCAAAATGGAAGCCAATACGAGGTGGTCACAACAAAGACTCTCCATTAAGTTCAAAGTTGTCATGGCCTAGTTCCTGTTATAGAAGATTCATCAAATATTTGAGTTCTATTTCAGTACCAATCATCAAATGCATGAAAGGTGAGCCGTCAAATTGACCTACAATGCACGAATGATTTTTATATCGCTAAAGAAAAAGATCATCAAAGCACCTATTGCCTCTTTGTAACTTGAGCTTGTATCCAAGATCGATAAGATGCTTCTAATGTTGGCAGTTTGGCACAAATGTAGAACTTAGACAAGGAGGACAGCCAATTAGCTTCTCTAGTGAAAAGCTTGATGGTGCAAAGCTCAAGGACTCCATATATGCAAGTCTACATGCCTTGGATAATTGGATCTATTATTTATTATCAAGGTGTGTGTTGTCTACTCTGGTCATGAGATATCCAAGCACTAAAACTTTTCAACAGAAGCACAATCGACGATATGTTGTTTTGAGTAAAGTGATTCAATCTTTTTCATTTCTACTTAAGAATAAACCAGCATACAAAACTGTGTAACAGATGCTTGAAGTCGATGACAATGCTCCGTTGTTCTCTCTGCAAATAAAAGTTGTATGTTCTTATTCAAGTTATTAAGGACTTGTACAACAAAGTTCCAGATTTTAGAGATATCTAGAAACCTACAAGTGAGAATTATATCAACAATCTCACTGCCACAAAGGATTCTTATCCAAGGAAGTATATTACCATCATAAACGTATTCCAGCATATAGACTACGACAATTAGAATTCCACGTGATAGTAGGACAATGGATCATAGATTTCCAGCTTTGAAAACAAGATGTTATTCAAATTAAATGACAAGTAATTGGAAGATGCTTACCATGACTAAGGCTCCAAATAAAGTAATATTTTGATTTTCAGAATTTGGCTTACAGGAGCTCTTGTAAAAACAGCCTGTAGATCCACAATCAAATAAAGATCATACAATTAGACAATAGCTAAATCAAACACATGTGCCTTAAGTACAAAGATGTTCAAAAGCAAGGAAGAACTAAATCAATTTTCTACACATCAAACAAATTATTTCTTCCAATCTAGGAGTTGGGAGATGAATACACAAGTAAAAACATATGGAAAGGGAAAGTAGCATTGCTACAAATAATACATATAGTAAAATACAGACCTGTAAAGCTAGTATACAACACAGCAGGGCACTACCATTAAGTAAATACATTAAGTATGTAATACAAGATTTCAATTTTGATCTAAATGTGAACGGGAAACAATAAGATTAAAACAAACAACAACCAAAAAAGAACTTATAGCAATAGATCTACCAGGATCAAAAAAACATTTATATTGTGCAAAATTGCATCAAGAATGTCAAAATTGTTTCTCCATGAAGAAATCACAATAAGCAACTATACAAAGAATTCACGATTTACTACTTAAAAAGAAGCAGAACAACATAAAAGTTAATTAAGTATTTAATACTGTAATGAAAGTTTCACTTAAGGGAACTACAGTGGGATTACAGCATGGGTTCACGCTCATCTCATGGCCTGCTTCTCCTGAAGAAGTCACAATAAGGAACTACGCAAAGAATTCACCTACTGAAAAAGAAGCAGAATAACATAAAAAGTTAATTAAGTCTTTAGTACTGTAATGAAAGCTTCATTAAGGGAACTACAGTGGGATTACAGCATGGGTTCATGTTCATCTCAGGGCATGATCTTTTAAAACAGGCGTAAAATTCTATCAAATTACTGAATTTCCAAGGAACACGTTTGCAGTTTGGGAAAAATAAAAAAATTAAAATATTAAAAATTAAAATAAATAAATAAATAAATAAAACCAGCGTTAATTGCCGCTTATCTCCCCACTCCAGTCTATAACATTCAAGGTAGCCATCCAGGTTAACTCGCTGACTTTTTTTAATTGTATGTCTCGGGGCCCATGAAAAAAGCATTTCAGAAAAAAGTTTGGTAAATACCTGGGAGCCACAGACTATCACATACAAGGTAGCCAACTGGGTAGCTTACAGACTTATGCCGCGGGACCCTTGAACACCATTCAAGAAAAGGTTTGGTAAATACAGGAGGGCAAGTGATAAGGCAAGACCCCAGTCATATGGTCCTGCAGGAATGGCCAAAGGCGCATCCCAGAAACCAGCAGGTTAGCCAGGTGCTACAAGGACAAAACCTAGATCCACAACTAGGAGACTGGGTTAATCTCCAGGTTTATACCTGTTGCAGTATGCTTCAATGCTATTCCTGGAGCAAATTAAGGACATTAGCGCTCACGATTTGTGACTCTTATCTGGAGGAGGAGAATATGACATACCTAGGAATGCTCTAATGGTGGTTAAGTTACTTTCACTCTAAAAGTTCTAGTATAAATTAGATAAAATAATTATAATTAAAAAACTTATAAATTTGGAATCCATCACAATCAATGAGAGGGAGAGAGAAGAAGATAGTAGGTTGCAAGAAAATCAATATATAATTAAGGGTTAATTTGGCTAGACGCTCGTACTATTGCCCACTTGCTGTGAGACCAACGACTAAAATGTTTTTAACTTGTTTATGTTAGGAGGTCTATTTTTCAAAAATAATTTATTTTTCTCTGAGGGTAAAAGAGTGGAACATATTCACTCAGGGGGTCTATCTGCAACAATAGAACTATAGGGGGTCTATCCACAATCGGGCAATAGCATTGGATCAATCTACAATTTAACCCAATAATTAATTTATAGAAGTTCAAAAGTCAGCTGTCTAAGAAGTTGTCAAGTCACAACCAAGGGGTTTATTTTAGTATATAGTATAGATAGATCAATAGGGATATAGGTGTGATGCCACGACTAACTCCAAGACGAGGGCCCGTAGGGCAATAATGTTTTCATCACTCCAGTAATCAAGGTTTTGAATGGCTGCCGACATGTCAGTTTGGGAGCTCCAATACCACAAAATCATGCTTTCAAAGACATATGGCGTTTTGAGGACAAATATCGGGATATGAGAGGACATAGCGGCCAATAGGCTAATTTTTAAGATCTTACTCTTTCAAACTTGAGTTTAGAACCCAAAAGCCAAAGCTGATCATCCAATTGTTCTGCCCAAATTTAAAAAATCGGATTGCCAAGTCTAGGGCAAAATCATGCCCCAAAAATAAAGTGCTCTGCTCCTCCTTCGCTTCCTCTATAAGAAAATCGATGGAGAATTCATCGCTGAATTCTGACGTCGGCTTGAGGTTTCGGTGATGAAGGGTTTTAGGATATATATATATATATATATATATATATATGAGAATTAAAATTTAAATAACATTTCTTTGTTTTCTTTATTGTGTAGATTATAAATTGGAAAGCTGCTCATTTTTTAACTACATATCCAAACGGCAGTTTAAAATCATAGTTCTAAACTACGTATGAATTGAGATAACCCGACTCACTTCTAATGAATTTCAAGAAGTTGATGTAAAATATAGTATATACTTACAAGAAGTGTATGGCAAGTGTTATATACATATATGGTATAATTGAGTACACACCCTGAATAAATGTATGCATATATTCAAGGACTGTCCAAGGAAGTGTCGATGCAAGAAAGGGCAAGCGTGTGTCGGACATGAGCGCGGGTTAACATAGAAGTGTCCAGGAAACATGGGTCACAACAAATCAGAGCTAGCATGTTTGGAGCAAACAGTGAGACTAAGCTTAAGGGTGAAGTGTAACATAGTGGTAGCCAAGAATTATCCCACCTAAATGGGAACACCTAAGCGGTAACAAATCTGCAAAAATTGCTAAAAGTAAAGGGAGGTAATTCCAGATAGGTAAATTTACCCCTCTCGGTTTATAGTTTTATGTCTACTTATGCTAAATAACACATCATTAAGGTAGAAAGAACAATTGTACAGTACAAGTTGGACTGAAAAAGGTGATATCCTTAGAGGGAAGGTACTGAGTACACAATAAGTCAATGTCTAAAGTATGATTTGCAAACTCAAATATAGTTATAAGAGACAAGGTGTCAAACACTGCTTGACAACATAAGAGACATGACAATTAAGGCATATTTCTCCTAATATATGTATATTTGTGATTTAGGAGGATCCTTCTATTCCATCAAGGAGACTAAAATTGTGGCACCTTGTAGAATCCTATTACAACTAGGAGTATGAGTCCTATTATAAGTAGAAGTATTGTGTCCTATTTGTATTAGGAGTATTGTCCTATTGTAATTAAAAGTATGAGTCCTATTACAACCAGGAGTATGAGTCCTATTTGTATTAGGAGTACAAGTCCTATTGTAATTAGGAGTATGAGTCCTCTTGTGATTCGAAGCATGTCCTATTATGATTATAAGTCTGTAGGATCTAAATTACATAGAGTTCTATCTTCACTAGGAGTATGTAATTACGGATTTAGGAGTCATATTCATACTGATTAAGTGTTGTAATCCTATAAATACTGATTACAACTCATACTGGGTGTTGTTTAAATAGCAATTCTGTAGAAGAATTCTATTTAAATAGCAAGTCCAATTCATATAGTAGCCATAATCATAATGCTATTCACATTTGATATCTCTATTTAAAGAGATGAATTGCAATTTGTAAATCAAGTTAGTCTAGAAGCAATACAAGAAAACCTTAGGAGAAGAGTGTTGCTCGCTCCACCAAAAATTTGTCTTTATGTTTTGTTCTTGTAGTTGTAATTCTCTTCTACCTTCTTTTTATTCTATCCAATGCGTCGCGTGGACCAATTGGTATCAGACTAATAAGATCCTATTGTGTGGGTTTACTGTGTATGGTCGCAACTCGACAAAGATCATATGACATTGGAGTTTGATCACATCAAGTGCTCAACCGACAATAGCGACAAATATATCAACAGATGGCAGAAGACGATCTTGCATCACGGATGGCTAGATTCAAGGTACGCATGGATTCTTTGACGACTATGATGGAAAAGGTGTTGTTCCAAATTTTTTTCAAACCCCTCTTCTTCTAAACCAAACACTGAAGATTCTGCAAAAGATGTTAGATTTGCTGAATCAAAGAAAGGAGTAGTTTTAGATAATGAAGATAGGGGAAAAGAAGAGAAATGAACTACTTCTACTAGTTTTGGTTCGACAACCATGCAACCTCTCAAAATGGAGGCCAAGATTGATATTCTTATATTCGATGGAGTGGTTGATGCAGAAAAGCTAGATAGTTGGATAGGTCAGTTGGAGACATATTTTACTATCTATGGCTATACTTTAAAACAGAAAGTTTGTTTTGCAAGACTAAAATTAACAAGTCAGAATTTTTCATGAAACACCACAACGCGTCTACCATAAACTGGAAGAACTTCAAAATCGTTATCCCCAAGCAGTTTTACCCTGTGAGGCACGAAGAAGACCGATGGATCCGATGACAATATCTTAAACAAAACTACGTTTTTCATAAGCAAGCTATCTTGAGTATACCACTGATTTTCATAAGCAAGCTATCTTGTTAGGATTACTAATAGACGACCAGGAAATCTTGATGAAGTACATTGGACGACTGCATGAATCAATTCGAAAGAAGTTAAAGTTATTTTTAGTCTCAAATATTGAGAAAACTAGCAAGAAGGCTACTGCAATTGAAGGGGACAACGTTAAAAATTTCAGGAAGTATGACAACGTTAAAAATTTTAGGAAGTATGACAAATTGAAAGTGAAGCCGGACTCAAACAATGAAAAGCAAGAGGAATCAAGTAAGAAGCAATCTCATGTAACTCAATAGAATTTTTGTGATCATTGTGATAAAAGTGGTCAGACAAAGGAGAAGTCTTAGCTACTTCATCTTGAGATGAACATGCGAGGCGATAAGAAAGATGATTGAAGAAGCAAGGGAAAGTCCACACTGCATATTGATGGCGCTGAAGAGTTGCCAGAACTACAAAAGGGCGATAGAGAGGTTTGATTTGATGATGAAGACATGCTACTCTACTCATGATGATTCAAAGATGCAATAGGAGCTTTTTCATCTGAAAATACAAGTGAAGAAGAGCGTGATCAAAACAATAGAAGATTCAGACAGTTCAAAGAGTATTATTTCATAAGGTTTGTTGGCCAAGATGGGATGAGCTACAACACCACATTCAAAACTATATCCTTTGAGATGGATTTAAAAAGATGTGGAGATGTGCATTACCAAGCAGTGCACTTTCAAGTTTGCAATCACAAACAAGTATATCAATGAGGTAACGTGTGAGGACATCCGGCTTGATGTTTGTTCTATGATACTTAGTATTCTTTATTTGTGGGATCGGGGTGCTCCACATTATCAAATGTTGAGGACGTATAAGTTTGTGAAGGATAGCAAGTAGTTCATTATCCATGCTAGTATGAACATAGATGAGTAAGCAAAACATATGGTGAATCCTAGCAGAAGGATTGTGCTATTATTTCAAAGCTTTAAATATCAATTTTTGAAAATATATTGGATGGTCAAAACTTATATCGGATCTTAGTCATCGGGAGATTAGTAAAAATCGGAGTGTCATATCGAATGGTGAGCATATATAATATTCTAAAATATAATCTAAGCACATTTAATAAAATATCGAGAGATCGAGAGGGTCTTCGAAAGAGGTCGTCGATAGAGGTCTTTGAGTGAGAAATTTGCGAGCAATCTTGGAGGAGAGAACAGTTGAGGCAAAGAGAATTAGGGTTATACGATGAGCAGATGTGAAAAGGAATAAGATATCACGGTTTTTGTTTAGTGTATGTGGGTCGGATATGGAAAAAATAGGGTTTTTATCTCCAAACCCAAACCGGTTCACTTAGAATGTAAACTACAGAACATTGAGTGATTTTTAACCAATGAGAAATCGGCCCCTTTTCCGGACAAATAGACCAAAAACAATATGCGATACATTTTTGCAAAAATCGTATCAACCATGACTGAAATCCTGTACATCGGAGATAAATCAATAAAATCAACCTATTTTAAAACCATTGTACTATTTACTCGGTCAAAGGAGGAAGTGAATGTCTCACACACCTTATTGTCAAGTAAGAGTAGACAAGGAGAGGAGATTGAGGATGTTCAGGACACGTATGATGATTTACTCCAGAAGCCAAGGGGCTTGCCACACAACATACTATCAAGCATCAAATTGAGTATTTCTAGTACCTCTCTTATGAATTTGAGGATGTATCAACAATCTATTGTAAAGAACGAGGAGATTGAAGTGCAATTGCAGCACTTTCAATAAAGGTATAAAGACCGGCATGACAAGCATCGAGTTAAAAATTCAAAGTGAGTGTTTGGTTCTGACTGAACAAGGAGAGGTTAAAGGGTGAAGAAAAGACAATCAACCTTATTCCATATGGTCGATTTAAAATCTTGAAACAATATGGAGATAATGCTTATCAGTTCGAGTTGCCTACATATATGCAAATTTAGTTTGTCGTCAATGCTGAAATTTTGAAGTCATTTGAGCCTTCCATGTTAGATGAAGGGGATGAGCCCACTATCGTACTCCCACTACTTTATGATTTGTTCATTGAGAAAGAGCCGCTTAAGGATGATAGTGTTTTGGAGCAAAAAGTTCGTGAGAAAAGATAATGAAGAATCATTACCTACAGGATCGAACAGAAAGGTAAACTGGCAAACCAAGCAAAATGGTATAGTGCGGAGAAATGGAAGCATGTGCTTCCCCACTTGAAGTTTTGAGCTTGCGGGGCTTCACTCTTTCAAAAGGAGAGAGTATTGATCTAGAAGGATGCTTCTATTCCATCAAGGAGACGGAAATTGGAGCACGTTAAAGTCTTATTACAACTAGGAATATGAGTCCTATTATAACTAGGAGTATTGAGTCTTATTTGTATTAGGAGCACCAGCCCTATTGTAATTAGGGGTACAAGTCTTATACAACTAAGAATACGAGTCTTATTTGTATTAGAAATATGAACCCTATTATAATTAGGAGTATGAGTCCTCTTGTGATTTGGAGCATGAGTCCTATTATGATTAGAAGTATGTGGGATTTGAATTACATAAGAGTCCTATCTTCATTAGGAGTTTGTAATTACAGATTTAAAAGGAGTCCTCATTAACTAGGAATTGTAGTCCTACTCATATTAGGTGTTGTTTAAATAGCAAATATATAGGAGAATTCTGTTTAAATAGCGAGTCCAATTCATATAGTAGTTATAATCAGAGTGCTATTTAGATTTGAGATCTCTATTGAAAAAGATGGATTGCAATTTGTAAATCAAGTTAGTCTAGAAGCAATACAAGAAAATCTTAAGAGTAGAGCATTGCTCGCTCCACCAAAAACCTATCTTTGAGTTTTGTTCTTGTAGTTGTAATTCTCTTCTACTTCTCTTTGTTCCATCTAATAGGTCGAGTGGATCAATTTGACTCATAAGTGAATGTATTGGATTTTTATTCACATTGAAAAATCAAATTTTAGTAAAATAATCTACAAAATAGGTACACTTTGTCAAATGTAACTTTTTACATATTTGTAAGGTGAATAATGATTTATGAGTTTGCAAGTGATGGTAATGGATGAACATGCATATTGAATTCATCATGTACACAAATTTGCTAATTTTCCATTGGAGAAAGTCTTATACGTATCATCATAAAATGATGGGCTATTCAGTTAGATATGGTCAAAAAATCAACTATAACCTTGCCTCAAGGAGGTGGTCTATATTAGTGAGGTAGTGTAGAGTATGTTAGAGGGTCTAAAAAACTAGCTAAGCATAACACGGTGATTGAAAACATTGTGAAGAATAAAGACATCAGTTGCTAGAAAGAAACCAAACTTCTCTAACATTTCTAATAGATCTCGTGATACATCAGAGCAATGTTTTAAATATCGGTTGATAAAACGATGATTTATCGGTTTTGGGGGCCTCCCCGCTATGATAAGTTTAATTCTAAGTCGTTTATCGTTTTTGAATATTTATCACTGATAATGCGACGATAAAGTGAGTTATCGGCCGATATTGTCAGCCCAAAAATTAGAATTTTTGGTCTTTGATTTGAGTTTTGATTTCGGGCAACGAGCACCTATTCAATGCACTTTAAACCCGACCCGACCCAAGTTTCTACTATTGGTTAGTGATGCTTAACATAATTATTTACAGTTTGGTATGTTTATATTTTATTAAGTGTAGTCAGATTATATTTTAGAATATTATATCATATATATCACTATCAAGTAATTTCACTCTAATAAATACTACTTATCATCGATATATCCACGATATCTACTATCCGACATAGATTTTGACTGTTCGATAAATCTCCAATAACCGATATTTAAAACCTTGCATCAGAGGAAGGCATATGATTGTTAGGTACATTAAAGAAGATAAAGGTGTTTTCTATGATATTATAACTGCCAATGTTCAGGTAGACTTCCTAATTTAAAAGTGTGGACAAGTTACTTCTCTATGGCCACCTTTATGATCCTAGACTGAGATTCCGAATGATTCAATTTATTTGAGAAAAAATGGAACCTATGGTTATGTGTTTTAATGTTGTAAGTGGAAGGAGATGGAAATCCAGTAGCGTCATGTTGGATATCCATGAATAGAGAGATCACTCAATTTATCCAGAGACAAAGGGATCTGAATCTTGTCAAATTAAATTATATAGAATGTTAATGTCCATAGACAAACAGTGCACATTTCATAAGAATTCAGTATTATCACTAATAAACCTACCCCTCCACCACAACATTTGTGCCTCATTATTTGGAATCTAAGAAGAAAGATGTCTACATTTAAACTTTAAAGTGTTTTTAGAGGATGAAGATCTCTAAAAGGTCTATTGAAAGAGTTAGGTTTACACGCCAGCCACCAAGCTCAAGTGACCGTAGAAGCAGCTGAGCTAGGGGTATAGCAGCATGTTCCGACGAACATTGTGACCTTGTCAAGAGTATCAGAGATCTCGCAGCGGTGGAGAAACATGTCCATCTAAATTAGAATGAAAGCACTAGCAAGATAGCATTCTAAGGTGGAAATTAAGCGGATATAATACAGAGAAAATTATGTGAATGCATGGCTGAAATAGGAAGACCTTTTTCTAATAATTGCCCATTTGGTTGGTTTCTTAGAAAGAAAATAGGGGAGGAAGCCATCAAAAATGGTTTCTAGCAATTTCCTCAAAAAAAACCCATGAAATGAGTTTACTAAAATTTGGATCGTATCATCCAATAGGAAGGTGACACATCACATTTCTTATTGGTTTCAAGATGAGAACAAAACAAAGAGAAAAAAAAAACTATAATAGGCTATAATGGTTTTACTTGGCTTTTTGGGCAACCAAACAACCGGCTAACATAAGATGTCATCTTGATTATAGATCGTTCAGTACATGATACATCTAATGTAAGACCTATATTAAGGTGATATATAAACCATAAGAACCTTTTTTAAAGTCTATTCAGAGTAAAATAAGCCCAAATTGGCGGATGTATGAGACACAATGGGAGATAACAGAGGATGTACTAGTAAGAGTTGCATGAGTCAAAACAAGATTACTGGAAGTGAAAGTAAACAGGTGACCATGAAACCTAAAACTGACATGGCATTCCATTACTTTTTAACAAGACTTCTGGAATTTGACCATAGCAATCTGAAATTTGACCATAGCAATCTTACTCTAGGTACTCAGTCAGTTTGAGCATGTGGTGTTAATACTCGATAGGCTCTATTACTCATATGTTGTCTTATTCCTAAAGAAGGGAAATCCAAAGGCAACCGGAGATCATGCAAACCCATCAGTTTGTTAAATATTGTGTCATATAGTTAAATTTCTCCTTAACAAGATGACTAAAAGGAGATACATAATCTTATTAATGAATAACATATGGCACTCAGAGCAAGGTGATTCATCCTCAATAGGGTATCCAGGCCGAAATAGTGAATAAATGTCGTAGTCTATGGGCTAACAGTGTGGTTATGGTCTTATAGATATTGTTCTTGTTCCACAAGGTAAAATGAAAACAAAAGTTACCAAGAAGATAATTCTCGTGTATAACATCAAATGTAATTGCACCACAATACAACAAGTTTGTGCCTTTGGCATACTCTAGATCACGTCAATTCTCTCAATCGTATAGAAATAAAGAAGATTCAATTACCTAAAAGTTGTAAATAAATTGTAGTCAGAAGTGGAACTTACTTATTTGAGAAATAGAGCCCTTCCGGCAGTAATGCCTGAAAAGTCCAGAAAATATGTCGTAAGTAGTAGCTAACTAATTATAAACCCAAACATATTTAATATCTAAGAAATATTCGACATAGTGTATCATTGTATCTAGTTATTTATTGGAAAAGGATAAATAATAGAGATAGAACTTAAATAATGATGTAAGGGTGCTGGATAGATAAGATAATATACCCACTACTACAAGAAATTTTCTTAATGGTGCTAGGACAATAGTATCCTGCTGGGCAGAACATTTGGCTACTTTTTGTAACATCAGCCCATATATCTGCACCTCCACAAGTATGATTTGGCTGTCCTCGAGGTAACTGGTACTGGTATCTGCATGATTAATAACTTGTACATTCATGTGGCACGATGTTAATTTCTTTTTCTTTTTTTCTTTTTTCTTTTTTTGAAAAAAGCTCAGCAAAAGGAAAGATAAAAATGAAACTGCACCAACTTACGGATCACAAAGACCAGTAGCGTTGTTAAGACTTGCAAGTGGACAATATGCACCCAGGGGACAAGCTTTATTTTTAAAAAAGGAAACCAAGATTAGAAATACCATTTAAGAAAAATGGATAACTAAGTAGAAAGTACTGCATCTTTAACCCTCAATATAAATAAGAAGACACAACACTTCATCATATCCAGCAGTATCAATGAGCACAAGGTAAGGAAATTCCAAAAAATAGTGCAAGCAAATATTATCTGTAATAATCAATATTTTATTATTTTAGATGCAAAATAATAAATTTGGTTAAATATACAAGAGTTGATAGAGAAGGCCCACATGATGTAAGAATTTGGAAATCCAGTTTTCTCAAAGGTCAATTAGTGTTAAATCTAAACCTAACAAACCCACCAAATCTATACCTGAGATCTTAGATGTACAGTTCCACCTCTTATCTTGATTTTCTCTCACGGATGAGAGTGGGAGATTTATTTTCGGAGATACTCCTACAACTAACCAAGCCCACTATTTGAAATCCCTTAATCTCAAGGATATCTTAGTTGAATCTCTCCTTCAAAAAAAAAACCATGTCAAGTTCTCTTTTGCTCTGAAAAAAAATACAACAAAAAAAAGAGAGGAGAAGGGAAGCAGCGACTACAATTGAAGGAGAGAAGGAAAAAAATTACTTGCTTGGGTTTAGCTTTCGGAGTTTCTCTCGAATTTCGGCAAGCATACTTTCTTCTCAAGTTTCCCTTTTCTATAGATTAGATTTTTTTTCTCATTCCTACAATTTTGCCCCCAAATGATTAAGTAAATCCTTTGTTAATTTTAAGTGGTTGCAGCGTATTGAATTATTAGAAGTACCCACATGAAAGGAGGAAACCTTGATTGTTCATTAGTTTGTATAATCCTAAAGTTATTTTTCTTAATTGTGTTTTGAACCTTTGATGCTCTGTAGGATTTCGTTCACCTAGGTGAACTTAGACTGCATGCACCTAAAATTTTTACTGTAGCTTCATGATAACTATTGTCTTAATTGTAGTTATGTTTTTGATATAATTCTTTCTAATAATTTAGTCTTAAAATAGATAGTCTAGTTAAAAAATAACTTTTTTTAATAAGAAAGAATTTCTATTCTTAATGTTTCGCTTTCTTTCCTTTAGACGGTCAAAGAAAAAAAAAATTATATATATAATTTTTGTTTACTAATTATTTTGAGAAAAAAAGGGTTTTATAATCCTACGATTTAGCTTGTTACTACCTTATTTTTTATTTAGTTTTCTTATTTTTTCTTCCTGGCCATAACATTATTCTTGCTACCAACAGTGTTATGTTCACATAAGTTTTTGTACAAGTCAGAAGGTAAAATTTTCGTAGATTTTTATAAAAATATATGTATAACTAATTTACATATGCAAAATATATTTTGAGGACTTATAGAACTAACTGAAATGTATTTAGTTATTTCCTGCATCACCTTTGACACAAAAGAATGATGTTTGTAGTGGTTAGTTGCGTTTGACAATGACACAAAGGTCTAGAGTTCGAATCCCAGGGATCCTGATTTTTCACAAAATTTCATTTGGATCGGGTTTTGAACCCAACCGGACCTGGTTAGGGTCCAACATCAAATACTAGACCAATTTGGGTCTAAAACTCAAATTTCAGACATGTTTGGGCCTTTTGCTCACTAAAACCAGTTTTGTAGATTTCTATGTTGTCAAATCAAACCCGTTTGGCACACTTTGACACTAAACAATTATGTTAATTATCTATTTTCCTTTTTATTATGAATGATGATATTGTTTGATCATTTGGTGCTTGTTGGATCACCTAATCACATTTTATAGGGTTGATTGTGCATGAAGATGACTTCCGTCAAAAAATATGATTCATAAACGTGTTATCATAGCATGACTATACCCTCGACATCTATATCCCAATGTGAGGAGTTTCTCTTGATTATTACTATTATTATAATCAGTGTTATCGAGGCGCAAAGCGCAATGCGGGGCGCAAAGGTCCCTTACGCGCACCATGCGCAAAGCGCACAACGAGACGCGCGCCTCACTAATTGAGGCGCATAACTCAAACTAATATTTGCCAACATCATAAGACAGAAACATATAAGCAACATATTAGTTACCTACATCTAAAATTATGAGAATATCAACTTAAATCATCAAATTATGCTAACTGAATTTTTAAAGTAATAAAAAAGATACAAGAAACATGTATTTAAATCATCAAATTAAGTGATTAACAATTATGAGCATATGTTTATAAATTGTCACATAAAAGACTAAGAAATATAATTAACAAACATGACTGTTCATAATTTTCTAGTTAGTATTCTTAATTGATATTTGCTACTTAGCATGAAAAGATGAAGAATGAATGTAACAATTACATATTTACATGTTTATAATTTGCTAGTTAGCATGCTAATTAGAGAATGAAGTTACAATTAGCAAACAAGTATACTAAATTACTAATTATTGTTTCCTTTTTATAGGTTAAACATGAAAAGATGAAAATAGATTAGCAACTAGTAAGAAAGAGTATATTACATGATATAAATATGTAATTATGTAAATTATTTAAAAAAAATAGAAGAAAGAGTATGTTACATAACGCAGGTGTGAGGCGCACGTGAGGCGCGCGCGAGGCGCACGTGAGGCGCGAGCGAGGCGCAAGTGAGGCGCATGCGAGGCGCGCGCCTCGCTGCGTGCAGCGCCCCGCCTCATGTGCGGGGCGCATTTCCCCCAGGCCGAAGCGCCCCGCGCCCGGGGCGTGCCCGAGGCGCGCGCCTCAATAAGCCTGATTATAATAGCATTGACTAGATGATGCACCCATCTTGATTGAACATGTTTGGGTTACGGTTATTTTTTATAATTTTACGGAAGTCGTTCCACGGTAACTCTGTGGTTAGTGAACGATATTTCATGCACAACCGCTTAAAATAAATAGATAAATGTGGGGTTTATAAAAAAAAATTGGACGGAGAATATAACGTGTATATAAGCAGACTCATGCACATTCTTGATATCCAGATTTATATATAAGAGTTAAAGGTCAATCCTGACTTGAAGCCGTGATCCTGAGACGGTTTACGGGTACCCGATTTATGTACATGAAATATTTTCTTTTCAAATTCAAATAACACCTAAAATAATAATAATGTGCTTGTGTGCCTTGTGGTAGACTTTTTTTTTGATATCTACAATTAGTATTTTCTTTTATCACCTTTAATTGAGTTTTTATCTTTTCTTTATACCTGCTATATACACTTACACGTGCACAATTCCTTCATTTTACATGCTTGTTGGGAGTTTTCTGACTCCCTTGGGGTTTGCACACCCCAGACTCAGGAACTGTTCTTTCTTCGCAGGACCGAGAATATTTTGAGGAGCAAGTCTAGCGGCAGTGATCACCTTTTAGTCCATCAGTTCTTCAGTTCAGTTGGTTTAGGTAGTTACTTAGTTTAGACTTTTTCTTGAGCCACATGTGACTTTTTCTAGACTATGATGTAATTTTTTATTACCCTTTCCCATTATGGATAGTTGTGAACTCGTAGTTGGACTCCGTCCTTTTGGAGATTTCTCCATCTATATATTTCTTTTATTATCTTAGTTACATGCTCTGTGGTGTAGTTTTGGCTTTATATCAATATACATGACGATCTAGATGCGTGAATGTGACCCAATGGTTGCATTGTTGGCCGAATCATGTTCTAAATTATTACACTTTGAAACCGGGGCGTGACATTATCCATGTAAAAACTGATATATGCTAACAGACATCAAGCTGCGTGAAAGCAATCCAAATGATTAACACTAAAGTGTATAGATTGATAAGCGTATCTGGCTGATGTTGCATGACGTGGTTTTTAAACACCTCTACTTAAGAATTGAACAATCCCTCTGTAAAGTAGAGCAACCTAAAGCCTACTAATGGAGGAATTAAAATACAATGCTCATATCTCAGATTTGAGTTCAGCCAGCAACTAGAACTGTAAAATACTATCTTACACCACTATCTAAGTTGTTTGGTCTTGAATGTTATAGAACACGGACGTAAAAACCTTGCCATTAGATTGTCATTTTGTGTTCATGTGATGGAAAGGCAAAAAAAATTAACGACCTGATTTTTGGGACAAAGACTAAGGATCTGAGACTTCAATTCTGATGAAACTTCAAGATAAGGCTACATCATATCACGTGAATCTACAAAGAAAACCTTCCAGCCGCTAAATCATGTAAGATATTGCATAGGGTACTATGATAAGCACTCTTGTCATAATTGTCTGCCAACACATTCAGATGCACATGATGTATGCATCAAGAACACAGAACATTTTCCCTAAATATTGCCTTCTTATTTAGTTCCAGTTTCTTCTTTCTAATTTTTTTCCAATATTCCATTTTTTCCAATATATCCAAATGCCTAAAGATTAAAATCCTTGCAGACTTATTGAATTTTCATTATTTTCCTCTTGTTTACGGATGGACAAAACTATAATCTCTGATGAAGAAAGACAGCAGCTCTCAGGTATTATTTTCCTCTTGTTTACGGATGGACAAAACTATAATCTCTGATGAAGAAAGACAGCAGCTCTCAGGTATTATTTCTATATAGCTACGAGGGATCTTTTCATAATATCT
Organism: Asparagus officinalis; assembly: GCF_001876935.1. Classification (NCBI taxonomy): domain Eukaryota; kingdom Viridiplantae; phylum Streptophyta; class Magnoliopsida; order Asparagales; family Asparagaceae; genus Asparagus; species Asparagus officinalis. Next base: position 64,322,688 of record NC_033800.1, on the reverse strand, counting down.
CTGATGAAGAAAGACAGCAGCTCTCAGGTATTATTTCTATATAGCTACGAGGGATCTTTTCATAATCTTTGCAGTCTTAACAGGCTTTGATGTTTCCCTTTGCTTGCCAATGAACAAACACAATGTCTCAAGAAAGTAACTCTCTGCGGCTTTTTTGGAGTTAAGATGGTCTTAATTAACAATGATCATCAGCCATTGTTAACTAAGATAGGGTATTACATTATCATACTTTGTGTGTCTGGAATATGAGTGGACTATTTATCATGTATGATGCATGCCTGGAGCTACATCATTTTTTTTTACTGGAAAATAAGAATTAACAAACTATGAGATTCCATGCAAAAATAGTACAAACAAGATATAAGACAGAATTCACGAATTGGTTTCAATGAACTTAGTGCTCTATATCATAGTAGGTTAGTAACCCTATAAATCATGGATGGTTACTTATAGCTGTTGCAATTATAACTACTAAAAAACTGAATGAAATCACCAAAAAGAGAAAAGAGAAAAAATCCAGAGCTAGTAATGAATAACTTCCAAGAGTGCACCAATATACCAAGGTACTTACGTATCATGCAAGTTATGCCACGAGGACAAAAGAAACCCGCACAACAAGGGCGACAGTTAATAGTTCTAGCAGGCATCGACTTGGAATCTTGAAGCCTGACTTTCTGATTTTTTTGCCCAACACTGCATGACCATCCTGGTTCACATCCTTCCACCCATGAATTTAAGTTGCAGTTCAGATTTGGTTTCAGATAATTCGTTTTCCTAGCTGTTTCTCCATCATTCTGATATAAACTCTTGAAGTAGAATGAAATTTCTGCTGATGTGCATAACCGTTGTGTAAGTCCCCCTGTTGATCCAAATACATCAGGATGGGTGAAACTTAAGCTGTGACCTTATGTGTGTTCGTATGGGTGCATTAAGTGTGTCCATGTTTGAGTCTATGTGCATACTATCCATGTTTGCGTGTGTCAATGCTTTTGCGCATGTAAACTATCTTAAAAGCAAAAAAACACAGCCATGTCCATCCTTTTCTCCATACTCCATACGACAGCATATTTGATACTAGTTATTAGTAAAAGTTACTGTGTAATTGTAGCTATTATATGAAAATTTACTAGAAAATATACAAATAAACTTAATAAAGAAATAAATGCTGTAGAACTACTTTTGACTATCATATAACCATAACACCGTAAAATGAATATTCATATAGATGTCTAGATGAAACAGAATGAAATGAAAACTAGGACAACTAATACTACAAAAATGATACAGAAATACTAAAGAGTCCAATTGATAATGGATAAATGCATGGATGCTACTTAATAATGTTCGCCATATTAGCAGTGATCCACTTGTTATCTTAATGGAGGAAGACAATGACACGTATACAAGATGTGCCTTTTAAACATGTAAGCTTCCAAGATTATCATTGCATGAAAAGAATTAACTCTAGGTCACTATGTTTAGTTCTCAGGTTCTCGCAATCTATATACTACATTAAATCTCTTACCATTGAATCTGCCACTTGGCAATTTCTCCTTTTTTTTAATCATTTCTTAAATAAAAGTTACACCTTGCAAAAAGTATAATGCTCTCTCTCCTTCTACATGTCTCATACGGTTGTTCATATTCTACAGTAAATATAAATATATTTATTTCTCTTTGATTTCTCTCTTGGAAATAGATCATCAGCATAAAAACACTTTTCATGAAGCCAACAAATTTAAATTCAACCGGCGCTTCGGTTCTCTAGCTTAACTAGCGCATTGATTCCACCCTTATATCAAGAGAATCGACAAATTTAAATTCTAAACCATTTATCCCTCTAGACTATTCCCACCGTCCTTGGGACATAGAGGTCTCTTAGAAGTTATACCTTAAACCTATTACAAGCTGAATAGCTATCAATCCCAACTCCTGAAACCCCCACTCCCCCTCTCCATCTTCTTACTTCTCTCGCAAGAAGCAATAAAGATAAAAAATTTCTTCTTCATTTCCATCCTTTTCTAACCCTTCTCTCTTTCTCTTAAATTTTTGTTGTTGATTTTGACAGAGAAAGAGAGGAGATGATGACTGAATCAAAGAGGCTATTCTAGAAGGGGATTTATTACTAAATCATTGAAATTTCTAAAGGGAGAGTAGTTACTACTGAGGTTAGAGAAACTTAGAGAGAATGCTACTCTTTTGATTGCTTTCAGTTAAAATCTTTTTAAACTTAAATTGTCTAAATTTTTATACGCTGGTCTCTAAAATCTATCATACCTTTTTTACTTAGTCAAAAATCATTGAAATTGCTATTTAGTTTTCTTTATTCATGTAAGTTGCTATTTGAAATCCCCAATTTTTTTAGTGGATAGATGAGAATTGTTCATTTTTTAATTCTTATGAGCCCCTGCATTACTTTGTGCATTAGCCAAAAGAGGTAAACATGACTATACCAGATAGAAGCCTACATTTATTAGTGGGAAAATAAAGTCATATATAAATTTGATAAATGTTAACTTTTAAGGGGGCATCTGAATATAGACAACTAAAATTAATTAACTAAAAAACTTGAATGCAGGGATAATTTGTTGTTAGGCTTTAATGACTCTTTTAGAGAGGCTTTGGTTGATGAAATTAGTTCTTTGTTATTAATTAGAACAAATTAGTTCTTGGTTGTTAACTAGAACAAATATGTTTATATAATTGTGGTTGTATTTTTTTAGAGATATAAATGTAGTTATATAATTTTGGACTATATTAAAAATGTTTGAAAGATATCTCTAAACTATACTGAAGGAAATAGTTCATGACCCCTATTTAAATTTACTATTTGCACTGCCTTCTCTTCTTCTTTCATGATTTCTTCTTTTTCTGATTGCTCATCAATTGTCTAAAGATTTTAGGTGGTGCCAAATATCTGACAACAACACATGCTCTTCGAAACTTTAAATCTTTTTTCTTTTTAGTTTTATATGCAACGCTCAGATTTCTTGGTGATGTTTAGGCATTGATCTTAACTACGTGAACAAGGTCATTGCTTATCCCCTTATGACTTATTATGTTAAGTTGTGATCTTTAATTATTTTCCTTTATTTTTTGTTATTTAATCCTTTAATTGAGTATTGCAGTTTATTCATGCTATGCTTTGTGAGCCTATTAACTTAGTAGTTAAATAAATTGTTTTACATATTTCATATCAGAAATTATTATCGAATTGATAAGTGGAACTCCTGCTACTGATGCACTTTCTTTTAATTCAGCATGAATGTAATGATTCAATGAAATTACTTTAAAATATTATCCAACTGCTTTAAGGAGAAATATAGGATTAGTATTAGTTCATGAAAGCATAATGTAAAAATGAGTTGTCATATGAGTTTTTTTCTTTTTGCTGCTTTGCAAACGAAGATGTGCAAAACTAATGGGTTGTTTTTTCATTGTTCATTTTTAATGGGTCTTTTACTCATATATTCGTGATTCCTATGGAGCATTAGCTACAATTAAAATAATTTTCCAGTTTCCCCTTTATTGTTCTCTAAAATTTTGAAATCAGAAATTTTAAAATTAATTTTATTACTCATACAATCTAAATATGAAAGATAGAAGTTAAATTTTATTTTATTATAGTTACAATCAATAGTGATTACGTCATGTTGGAATCCCATTTCTTCTTAGAGATACGTATCCTGTTAATTTTGTCTTTTACCCTTCTTATATGTATGTACATTTGAAAAGAATTACGTACTCATATAAACAATTTTACAACTTGACTCCTTAACTTGAGAAATTTTAACATTTGTTTATGAAGATAGTTATGCTAATTTGCTCTGCATGCATGATTTTACTCTAGCAGACTAAATCTTAAATTGGTTGTAGTCTTCATTTAAAAGTTTGTTAATTATAGAATTACACCTAAGTTTTTCCCATAAAAAGTACAAATTGTAAAATAATTGGATGTAACAAAATTGAACTATGTTTATCATACTTGATACTACTGCTAAGAACATGCTGACATATTTTTAGAGAGGTTTTCCATTACTAACTTACTTGATGGAGGAAAATGGATTCAAAAGTCTGAGTGCTTTAAGCGCTCCTAATAATTATTACAACTTGCTTCTAGTATCTATCTAGTGTTTTAGTGTGTTAATCCTGATTTTGTTTCCATTATTCATTTTCTCTACATATGCAACCTGTCGAATGTTCTTTTGACATGAAAGGCTACCATGGTATTTTTTTTCCACACAAATTTCTTTCTCAATTTAATATAACTTAAAAAGTTAATTAATTTCAATAAAAATTTTCGATTGAGAAACTAAAAACATGTTTGAAGGGATTATCTTAGGACTTATATGAGCACAATAATGAGAAAAATGTCATGGACATAAAGGGGACGACGAAAAAACAAGGTGAGTGGCGCGCTACTTCTATTCTATTGAAACTAATGACTTTGTTCTCTATCATATCCACAGCAAATATGAAATCTCCAAAACGTCGAACGAGGCCGACCTGATACGACGACGAATGACATGCTATGTCATGCTTTTGTGTCAGGGTGCTATTGAATTGTTGGGGAGACTTCAGTAAGTAATATTTTGGTGAGCTTCAATTGTTTGCTTCTGTTATTTGGTACAAATTGCTTCCAGTTCTTTCAATTTAAAGTTATGTGCATTTTTGCATTTACTGTGTGAGGGTACATTTACTTTTAGAATAATTACTTCTTACCATAATATTTATGTTCCTTGATTAGTTTTTGACTTTGATTAGAATTTTAGTCATGGTCTGATTTTTCTCAATTGATTGTACATGATTTATTGACTTTGGAATCTATTTAATAGAGTCTCTTTATGAACTACTCTAGTCTATTCTTTATATTTGTATTTTGTTTGTTGGATGTTGATATTTTAATTTAATTTGATGTCAGTATAACTCGAAAGAGTATGATTAAACAATAGATTTTTGTTCACAAGGGTTTTATAAAAAATTTACTTGAATTTTGAAATGTGGGAAGATATTATATCTCCATTAATTATTTGGTCTACTTGTTCTAATTTGTTAGTTTTTGATATTTTGATGTTGATTTTGATTCAAAAAGAACTGAAAAGATACCGTTATTTTTTTTCTTGAAACCTTCATTCCATATTATATTTTATATGTTATGATGATGTTATAGACTCAGTCCAGTATTAGTTACATTTCTATAATTCACTTGTGAGATAATTGTTGTATATTGTGAACTATGAATCCTCTTTGAAATTTCACTTTCTTAAATTGGCATCTATTACATATTCACATGGCTTATTGTATTTGTTTATATGGCTTGGTCAAGCGTCCTTATATCTTCATTTTATGCATTTTAATCTTTTCTTTTAAGAGCTAAATAAATATATTGTAGTTTAATTGAGAGGAAAAAAATATGTAGACTTAGTTGGAATGCTTTGTTTACAAAAAAATTTAATATGGAAAACTATTTATGTTTCTTATTTAAATTTTAGTTGTACTGCTTACCCGCATTTCATATCTACTAATCGCTCCACATCTATAAAATCCCAATTAGAATAATATCAGTCTTGGATCAATTATATTGGTTTATTGAATAACCTCTTATAAAAAGTTTTATATTCTTAAAACTTATCCTACTAATTTGCTACATAGATTAAATCTAAGTAAACGACCTCTTATCATAAACTTTATTTTCTTAAGACTTAATCCTTTCTCATACTTTTCTAGTTAGATTTTGTTGATGGAGGTGAAGGCGTATGGATATTGATGATGGTAATGGATCAACAAGAAAATGAGACTGAAGTCTGGTCAATGTCAGTGTCTAGGCTGATCACGATTAAGATTACTGATGGTAGTTGTGCCCAAAGGAATCAAGGAATTAGCACAGAACCTTAAAGCCCTCAGGATTGATTTGTTATATGGCAAATTAATTTGTTTCGAGAACAATTTTATTTAGGTTACGTTATGTGTAATTGTTGTTATTTATTTTTTTCTCTTATGTCAGATGGGTGACCTATTTACAGTTTAGTGAAAATAAACTTCTCATAGTTGAATGAGTTATTTAACGTTAGTCTTATCCAATGTTAGTACTTGGAAATTATTAGTTTCTATAATTATTGCTCAATCATTAATAGTCAGAGATAATTGTGTGGAAAAAATCTAATGGTAAGTTACTAGTGAGTTTGGAGCCTGATGGCTTTTATTTATGTAAATGATACAGTTGAGTGATGAGGAGGTGAACTTTAAAAACTTTAAAATTCAATTCTAGATGCAGCCTTTTCATTTTATTATTATTTTTTTAATGAAAGTAAAAGCAATGCAAATAATCATAATTTTGCAGTATAACCAATGCAACATGTATGAGTTTTAGGAAATAGCATCTCTTACTTGTGCAATGTATAGGGGATCGTGAATTTTATGATTATTTTGTATTTTTAGAAAAATACAAATAACTATGGTTTTATTCTTTTCGTACATAAAATATCAAACAATTGTGCCATTTTTTATTTTGAAAATTTTCAAATCAATATTAAAACAATTCATGCATTGCACGGGTCTGAAACTAGTTTTGATGAATCAACAACTCTTACAATCTGTCAAAAGCATGTTATTTTCTATCCAGTATAACCTAAAATTCTTAACTGGCTCCTACCCACACCATCAACCAACTAATGAGTCTAAAAATGAATATGATAGTTGTCTAGATATTGCAGTTATTCATCAGAAATCCTGAATCTTGTGCATATGGGATTATCGACATATTACTTTCTCCACAACGATAAGGTGTTGAAGAAAACTAGTAACTAGTATGAAGATGCCCATGTGTGAATATTTCTAATTGCCTGCTGGAAAACTTCTTCTCTTATTAACTATCGATTTATTAATCTTTTATTACTCTCACATTTGAAGATAATTACCTCGTCAGATTTTTTTTTGAATTTTTTTTAACATTCTTTAGTTTCCTCTACCTCCTAAATCTTCGTAGGGTGTGCTTGTCCACAAATTGAATTTAAAAACTGAAAATCAATCCAAGTATCAAATATGTGTTTAATAAGGATGTCCTTGCCCTCAAAGGAGTTGGGCCTGTTTGGATGCATTTTTTGGAACGAAAGTGATGGCCAAGTGTAAAAATGTGGGCCCTTGTAGTAGCTTTCTTTACTTGTTTGTTTGCGGTTATAAGAACATGGTAAAATGCTTAGCTGTCAAATAAGAGGCTTAGGTGTCAATGTAAACAGAAATCCAAAAAAATAGTATGTTTTGGGTAGAAAGCTGCACTACGTCAGAGTTATTGATAAATTATCAATTTACCCATCACTCAACTCCCCCCTTCGCCTCTTTTTTCTTCTTAATTGCAAACCCAAAAAACATCAATTTTGAAGCTAAAAAAAATTCCCCTTCTATCTTTTTTCTTCTTCAGCAACCCACAAGAAGACTTGTGGTACATCAATCAATTAAATGAGAACTTCCACCTCTAGTTGTTTCAGATTAATTCTCTAGCAACAAATAATCCTAAGGCCCTCTTTTGAATCAAAGTTATCTCACCTCCCAATAAAAAAAATTATGCTTGCTTGTTTGGAAACAAAATACGAGATTGAAGATAGATAGTTTATCAATGAATTGCAATTAAGGTCGGGAGTTGGAACTTGGAACAACATCAATTAAACTCAGTTTCAAATTTGAGATAAACATAGAGGCGTCAAACATCTAATTCTACCTTTGCTGCTATATTATACCTCCATTTGCTTTTAGAGCCAATCCGAGTTCTCAAAAAATGGACCGTGTTAAGACATGGAATTAGAAGTTTAGAACTGGTTGCAAGCTAATATGAGTGAAATGCTCATGAGAGTGAAAGGATTTGCTTGCATTATCTTTATTGTTTGTTGGGTTAATTTCACGAACACCCTCTAAACTTTGGAGGGTGTTGCACATAAACGCTCTAAACTTTTGAGTGTCTTCCAAAACTCCCCTAACATTCAAGCTTTTCTCACCAGAGTCTCATACATATAATTTACAAATAACTAAAATTTCCTTGAGAGAATAATTAAAAATCTAATTTTTTTTAGGAGGGGATATGTGGCCCTAAGTTCAGGAGGCTTATGTGAGATAAAAGAGTATCAGGAGGTTTATGTGAGATAAGAGAGTTTAGGTGGTTATGTGCAAAGCCCCCTGAAGTTTCAAGGGGTTATGTAAGATAAAAAAAGTCTAAGAGGTAATATGAAAGTAACCCTTTATTTTATCGATTGACTTCTTAATGGAGAATAATGATCAATAAATTAGGTCGTTAGATTTTCTGTTTGTTAATTTCTTTCTTTAAATAGGTTTTTTTATAGAGATAATCTTACTCGTGGTAAAATCAACCTTTTGAATGGAGTTCACAAAACTATCACTTTCCAAGATCTCATGATATGATCCAAACAAGGGTAACACATCATCTTAGGATTCATAATAGAATTCAAACCAAACAATGTAAACACCCAAATGGAAAATGATGAGGTTGATAATAACTTTCCATTTGGTGTCATAAATACCCTCCTCTACACATCCAAACAGACTCTTATTGCTACAGTCATACACTAAATAATATTGTCATTGTCAAGGATACTTTCTTTGAATTATCAACTTTTCATTGCTCTACAGTGAACAAGAATATCCAACTTTTGTGAAGACATATAAATGCTGTGCAGTGCTCCAAAACGATGGTAAATGCAATTTCCTCCTGGAAAAATCCTTCACCCCTTTTTTTATCTCAGAGCTAAATTATTTGTTTCCACGGTTTCAACATAAAATCCCTTAGTGCTGATGAACTTTCATATTAACACACATAAAGCTCTGATGAAGAAAGTGTTAAATATGTTTGAGAATCCTGAAGGTGGTTGAAATTTGAACTGTTAAATAGAGTCTGAATGTACCTTTTGTTTCCTTGATGCAATCAGACAAGAACTGCAACTCCGAAGAGAAATTAAAAGCCTCATTCCAATCTTTGTCCCTGCAAAGCCCACGAACAAACAATAATAACCTCCACCAAATGCAAACATTATCCCCAAAAAAATAAAAACGACAAGAAATCTTACGCATCCTTGATGCAGTACTCCAAGTTCCTTTTCACTTCGTTCCTGAAAGTGCCGGTGAGGTCCATGAGTCGCTTGTACACAACGCCGGCGAAGACGGGGACGTCGTTGGCGCCATCTCCGTCTCTGCTGTCGTCATCGACGCAGATCGCAGGAGAGAAGAGCGACAAGGCGACGATGAAGAGGAGAGAGCCGGCCAATCTCGCCATGGAGATGAGAATTGAGGGGTTAGGGTTAGGGTTAGGCCATGGAGAGATGAGGAGGGGAGAATTGAGCGGGGAAATTGGGGCATGGTGTTTGTTCTAGGGTTTGGAGGGAAATTGGGGAAGGGACGGAAGAGAGAAGGATGCGGCGAGATTTTTGACCTACGATGGCTAGTTCACTAATTTGTATTCGAGAGGGAATTTGCGTACGTCTTTAGCTGGTTCCGAAATGCAAACTGTTTCAACGGTACACAGGATCTATTAAGGCATCTCCAACAGTTCTCCAAAATTTTCTTCAAAATGGGAAAACAAAAGTCATATTCTCTAAATTATTTTTACACCAACTCCAACACCTTACTTATTTTGAAGAATCCATTTTTTCCTCTAAAAATTTGGAGAATGCTGCAGATTTGGAGAAGCTTCCCCATTTTTTCTACTTCATCCCTATTTTGGGGAATGAGATGGGGAATCTGTTTGACCAAAAACCTAACTAAATTCTCCAAAAGTAGGAAATGGGGAAGCTATCCAACAGCTTCCCCATTTCTCACTTTTGGAGAATATAGTTAGGTTTTTGGTCCAACAGATTCCCCATCTCATTCCCCAAAATAGGGATGGAGGAGAAAAAATAGGGAAGCTTCCCCAAATATGCAGCATTCTTCAAATTTTTGAAGGAAAAAAGAGATTCTTCAAAATAGGGAAGCTGTTGGAGTTGGTGTAAAAATAATTTGGAGAATATGACTTTTGCTTCCCCATTTTGGAGAAAATTTTAGAGAAGCTGTTGGAGATGAAATTTGGAGAATGTTGCAGATTTGGGGAAGCTTCCCCATTTTTTCTACTCTATCCCTATTTTGGGGAATGAGATGGAGAATCTGTTGGACAAAAAACCTAACTAAATTCTCCAAAAGTAGGAAATGGGGAAGCTGTTGGAGATGCTCTTAGGCAGTGGGTTGGGCCTCTGGCTTTGAGTGGATCTCTATTGGATTGTTGTTCGTCTCATACGTGGTCTGTTTGATGGCAAAAATAAAATAAAATAAAAATAAAAAATATCATTATATCATATTGTATTTCCTTTATCATATATTTCCTTTAGAAGTTAAGAAAAATCTTTCGGTCGATAGAAATACCATTATAATTTAAATACTAACACATTAAGTAAGAGTAAGTTGATAAATTGATGAATTCTTATTAGATATACATAGTGTAAAGATCAGGATATGGTTTAAATTGGAATATAAAGCTGAATAAAATTATTAAAAGCCAAATTTACAAATGTCTGTCAGATGATGGGTGTATATACAAAAACCAAACAAATTAACGAGACAAATAATATCTGCCCTAAAGGTCGAACCTAGGAACAGCGCAGACCTACAAATGTACATAATGTGGACGGGATATTTACAAAATCCACCAAACAAATTAAAAAGACAAAAGTCATTCTCAAAATTATAAAAAAGAAAAATTAAAACAAACAGTTGCAATCTGAGGACACAACATGGCGATCTTTCACCGACTAAAATTTAAGTAGTTAACAGTACTGTATAATTAGTTTCAAAGACTAATTATACTATTATTATTTAAATAGAACTCTATTTATAATTATTATCCTCTCACATGCAACATCACATACCAAAATATATAAGCTAAGAAATCACAACAATTTTCATAGCACTTCCATCTCCTTCTATATATGTGTGTGCCTTTGTTATTTTTTTCATATTAGATTAGATTGGATTATTTTAAAGTAATTAATTATATTGTATATTTAATTTTTTTTCTATATTAAGAAATAGCAACAATTTTTATAGCACTTTCATATATTTCTTCTTATTAGATAGATTATTTTAAAACAATTAATTATATTTTGTGTTTGATTTTTTCGGATCAAAAATTGTAATAATTTTTATAGCACTTTCATCTCTTTCAAATAGGTATGTATCTTTGCTATTTTCTTCTTATCAAATTAGATTAGTAGATTAGATTAAATTTTTTAAAAATTATGAATTATAAAATTACAACAATTCTCACATAACTTTCATTTATTTTCTTCTTATTAGATTATATTAGATTGTTGTAAAGCAATTAATTATATTATATATTTGATCTTTTTTCAGATCACATAGTTTAAATATACTATTATTATTTAAATAGATATTGTTTGTATAAAAGTCAAAGAGAATCTCACACGTATCATAAATCTCAATGCTAATTGTAATACTTACATATATGTGTTGGTTAAAATAAATTTTATGTATGGGCTTAACTTTTGTTATCCTACTTTAATCGATTAGATAATTTTAATTTTTTTACACCCAAATTCTTCCACAAAACCAATAAATATCTTTGAAAATGAACAAAGAAAACCACACAAACAAAAACCATATTAATTACCCTCACACACCCACTATTTTCAAAACCACCCTTCTCCATCTCCATCTATAATATATCTATATTTCCAAATTAAGCTGCTAGAGTTTCCCTCTCACCAACTACACCATTGATCCACATATTTTGTACTTAAATCGTAACATCCATTGTGATGAGGACTCACTTGAATCCTCTGTCTGCCTTTAACGCACAATAAAAAAAATAATGCACTAAGCCTTGTAGTTAGTTAATAATAAGATCTTATCATTATAAACAAATTAAGTAAATATTAATAATTCCTAAGAATGTACTACGTTCCCCCTAGCTTCCACTGCAAACTTGTTAGTTGTTTATTCCTGGCTCCAAAAAAATTTCAAAATTAATTTTGAGGGTTGCTTGCATTAAAAATTTATGTTAGAGGGCCCATACAGTCTGTTTTATAGTTTAAGATTGTCAACATATTTTGTCTCTGATGCATATCAGTTATGAGTAATAATATAAGTTAATTGATCCAAGTATATCCTAATATATTTATGGACTCTTGCATTGTCTTTTGCTCTCTATTATATACCAACCTGATATCACAATTGATGTAGACGATGAAGACACTACTGTAAAATTGCCCGGGAAAAAGATAAAGGTGGAGAAGGATTGATATCTGCTCAACTAAATATGAAAAAAAGAAGGAATAAAGGATAATATTTTTTTGAATATTTTATAGCAAAACTTAATTCTTTGAGTAAAATTAGGAATTTTTAGAAGGGATTTTCATGCAAATTTTTAATATGCTTATGTGAATGATTTTATCATATAAAGTATACTAGAATTACCATTTATTTTTAGCATTTATTTTTTTATTTTAAATCTATCAATAATTAAGATATCTTGTAGTCTTGTGAATAGAATGTGCTCTATACTGAGCTTATACAAACCATCTTAATATTAAGTATTTGGCTATATTTTTATTAACACGTTAACAATATATTATTGTATTTTTTTCAAACTTAACATTATATTTAATGACTAAGATAAACAAATTAGAGATAGATGATTTGATCCGATAAACAAATATATTATATGGAGTTTGATATAATTTACAAAATAAATATTGTGTATGCAAGTATATAAAAGTATATTGATCTCAGTTTTACACACGAATCTATTATATAAATTTTTAAATAATATTTATGGCAAATGTAATAATCCATGTTTATAGATTTTAGTTTAAATTGAATCTGACTTATTTTATAGTAAGAAAATAAATAATAAATAAATAATTTTGATATTTAACCAAGTGCATTGCATATGCACAAGAACTAGCACTAAAAAAATGTTAGAATTACCATGCGATCAGATCAATTCATTGTACAGATGCTTTCTGAAGAAAATACATTTTCAATAAAATTTCTGTATTTGGTTTAAAAGAGATTCTTTTGGCTAGATTTCATTCAACCACAAGTCAATAAGGCGTGCTTAGGATGCAAATGCTCTAGTAGTCAATATTTATGAAGTGTGTTGCTATATTATTTCTCTCAATTTGGTCCGGCCAAAGCTTCCTATGCTCTTTTGGCAGGCTTTCTGCCCAACCCCCAATGCCAAATACATCAACCAAACAGCCCCTTAGTCCCTTACATCTTTTGTATTTTGAAACTAACACCTCAAATCAAAGAAATTGCGATTATGTCTCTCAATTCTTAGATTATTTCAAAGTATCAAGCATAGAAGAAGCAGCAATTGGAGAGATTACCAAGTAAAATTTGTTGTTGTGGACTATTAGCTCCTCCAATTTTCTTTTTTTTATAAATTGATAGTCCCTCCAATAGCTATTTATATTCTTGAGTGGAGGGACTAATTTCAAAACAGGTCAAAAATTAGGGGACCTAATAATAGCAATTTGCATGATTTGAGGGGCTAATTTCAAAATATTAAAGATTTAAGAGGCCGATGTGATGATCTTTAAGGGATTAATATAGTGACTCAATTACGGAACAATTTCATAAAAGTGGTTGAGTATATTCTACTCCTGCAGGTGAATGCTTAATTATTTTTTGGACATCTCGTGCTGAAATTCCTGGCTCCGTCACTAAGTATATCAAATACTTATTTTTTTCATGTTTTGTCACATTCACATTACATCATAAAACACAAAAACTTCCAACTTGGCTATACCTTTTTTTCCTTTATTCCTAAAGTATAACCTCTTCATTAGCAAGAGAAAATTACTAAATTTTATATCTAATGGGTATACAAGTACTGAATCAGCAAGTTGAGAGATATCTATTTCTTTAGTTCATTTATTTATTGAGTTACTTACATATTTATTTATTTGGCAACAAGGAAAACTTAGAAAATTTCTATATCCGAGGGAGAGCCTTGCTTAATTGACAACAAAGCAACACTTATTGAGATGTTTTTTGAATTCTATGATGTTAATTTTGGTCCGATTTCCCTCTCATGAGCATCTAGCCATAACATAAAGTACATTAGATTTGTCTTATTAACCTGAGAAAATTGTGTCAATGCCCCAAGTTTAAAAAGCCCATGTGACCCAGCTTTGTAGTTTCATCCTTGTATGCGAACTCAAAATAGAATGCAATATTGTGTTTCAGCCCTTATTCCTCTGCCAACTAAGCATAGAGAGAGAGAAAAATCATAACATGGTGAAATTTCTCCTCTCTCTTCCTCCTCTCAACGCAACCCTCTCCTTAAATTCTCAATGAAGGCACTCAAAAATGCCAGAATGAAGACGAGAGTCACACCTTATTACAACAAATCTCGCAAGTGAAGAGGTCATCCAGAAGTTAGCCCGAAAGTATTGAAACTCGTCTTTTAGATGAGGCTCGCCATATAGTGAGGCTCAACATCAAAGATGAGATCTCGTGCCATGGCTTTGACATTCAAAATATCAGAAACTCGCCATTGAGCCACATCAAAGACGAGACTCGCCACTATAGCAAGCTCAACAGTCAGAGACGAAGACTCGCCATATAGCGATGGGTCAACATCAGAGAACGAGACTCACCACGAGGTCGACATGAAAAGACGAGGCTGGCCACGTCGCCGAGGCTCGACATCAAAGACGAGACTCGCCATATAGCAAGGCTCAACATCAGAGACGAGACTCGCCATATAGCGAGGCTCAACATCAGAGACGAGACTCACCACGAGGCTCGACATGAAAGACGAGGCTGGCCACGCCACGAGGCTCGACATCAGGGACGAGGTTCACCAATGCAGCGAAGCTCGTCACTCATATTAAATCAGATTGTAACATCCACGATGACTCAGTCAGCCACGTGGGCTAAATCTTATGATTCGGTTATGCCCACGACCTCACGATTGTAGCACGTCAGTTACGTGCTAAAGATCTATAAATAGCCACAAGCAGCTATGAAGGAAGAGATTAGAGAATTCTAAGCGAAGCTCGTGCGCACAAGCCTAAGACCTGAACCTCGGTTCTTGCAGCCCAATCCATTGTCAGAAGCTTTCGTGATTTGTTACTGATCGTCAACGGGAAGCAATCTCGACTCAAGTATCGAGTGAAGCATCCTCTCACCACCTAGAACCCACCTTAAACAAAAGAAAAGTCAAATCTATCTTCTCTTCCTCTGTAATCGAGAGAGAGAGTGATTGTAAAAGGTTCTTACCAAGTGATACAACCCATTCTTCAAATAAGAATCAATTAACTTTAATTTTTTTGACCCTACAGAAGATGGCGACCATAGTGGGAGAAGCCGTTCTTTTCGACAAACTGGTGGTGGCGCAATCAGATCAGATTGCGGTGGGAACTGAGGTCGAAACTCTTATCATTAAATTCGACCAATCCAAGTATGAGGAGTTCCTCTCCTCTGGAACTTTGAGTCCCACGAAGACACGAAAGTTCCGTAGAGTCTCTTATAAGACTTCAGCCCATGTGATTTTTGATGATTCAACTCAAGTTAGTCTCAAGGAGAAATCTTTGCCTCCCACAGTGGAGGCTCCGAAAACTAGCCGTCAGGCTAAGAAGTGGATTGTCAAATAACCTAACTGGGCTTCGTCTTCTTCTAATCAACTTAGCCAAACTCTGGTTGTTGTTGTTGAACCTCGCCCAGTTTTAACTGAGGCAGGATCTGTTGTTGGTCCACTTTCGAGACGTGCACGACAACGTCAACGACAGAATCAAGCCCGCCGAAAGACTCGAGCCTTGGTCTCGTTAGACGGTTTCCACTATCAACCAAAAAGAGACCAACCTAAGACCAATAGGTCTATTGATGGTCGAATGGCGGGGAATGTCCAAATGACAAACCTCATCCCCGCACCTAAACAGGCTCAGAGAATAAACCTCGTTCTCAATGCGGAGTTCGACTAACTTAAGAAGGTGTTCGTACTGACCAAACTCAGGCTCGTCAGAAGAACGAACGTCGAGTTGATAGCCGAACAAGAAGGCAAATGTATCAAGATCGTTCAACCAACCAACCTCGTCATAAACAGATGAATGACGAAGTTTGTACAACTACTCAAGCTCGTCAACCTCTATCATTTAGAGGGTCTCACTCGGATAAAACTAAATTGCCAGAATTGACTGGGGGTAGTTCCACCATGGATCTCTATGACTACCTCACAAGCAAACGCAGCATGAGTCAAATGCAATCTCATAAGCTGCTGTGAGAAACTTATCTTTGCAGTGCTTTTCGGGTGCTCATGCGGTGAATCAGCACAAAAATCCATGATATTTGAATAATTGTCTAAGCCATCGGCAATTTTGACATCCAAAAGAAGACGTCAAGTGTCTAAGAATCATACTTTGAAGTGATGATTAACATGGTTGGTAAGGGCAAAGGAAAAACTTTAACTGATTCTTCTGAATCCTCCATCCCTGAATTTTCTCTAGGATTACGAGGAGCGCTTATTTAAGGATAGGGCGTTTTTCAACACACTCGTACTTGTATCGGAGTAATGATTCCTTTGGACTATCGACGGCTTTATGGTATACCTAATGATGTCAATGAAGAGCATGAGAACTCTGCCATCACATTGTCTCAGCCTTCTAGTATTGATCAAAGTGAACAGGCGAGTGCTCACATGACCGAAAATGAAGAAGATATGGCAAGGAAGCTAGAAGAACAACAAGCAACTATCCTCTAACAACAAGAGTCTACTCAGACGCATGGAAGCAATGATAGAGAGGCTTCTTGGAGAGAAAGAAAAGAAAAAGAAGAAAGCTACCGCTGAGGGCTCAGGATCAAGGCGTAGGCGACCTTCACCCGCTACTAAAGAAACTAACCGTCAGAACCAAGAGGGCAATAATGAAGAGGATGAGGAGGAAGAAATCTTCAAAATTCATTTTGAGTCGTCTGATGCTGAATCCAACCCTCGCACGAAAGAGAGAGACCATAAACTGGATGACTTCCTAATAATCATATTTTTATTACAATTTTATACCCTCGTTATCTATTTTACATGAATAAATATATCACTAATAATTATTTTTATCTTTAATTACAAGTTAATGAAGAAATAATGAATAAAGGCCTAAAAGACTCTAACTTCCTCATTTTATAACCTTTTATTGAAGCCCAGAATCAAGCCGAGTAGCCTGTAGAAGCCGAAGAAAATCAAAAATCCAATATGAAAAGAAATCATATGCAAAATGGTTGGCCGCAAAGAAATAACTATATCCTCCAATTCGAAAGGTGGAATTTAACATATAATATATGAAAATCGCCTATCTCGACGAAATGAAGCCAACCGTGAAGTCAAAGTTTTTATTGGAGCATCGATGCTAGCATCGATGCCGGCATCGATGTCGACATCGATGCCTGCATCGATATCAGACGTTCTGTTATGCATCAAAGGCTGAAAATTGATTATTTTGGATAAGATTTTGATCCAATGGCTCACATTCACTGATGTTTACTATAAATAGGGGGTAGAGAGTGAGGGTTAGAGGTGTAAAAAATTTTGTAACTCCATTTAGAGAGGAGGGTTACTCTTAATTGAGAAGTCCTTCCAATTTTATAAGTTTTTGTTACAATGAATAAAAGAATTTTTTCACCTCTTCATATTTTTCTTTTCTTCTCTTTGTTTGATGATAAAGATGAAGATAGGATGAAAATGAAGATAAGGAGTGAGGTTTACTTTCATCTTGAGGCTAGAACCCTCTTGGGTGGTAAATTTCCTCTTTGTTAATATTTTTATCTTTTTATTTTCTTGCTTAAATAGCCAAGAGGCTAGAACCCTCTTGCCTTAGATTTATTTAATGCTTATAGAGTAGATTTATTTCATGTTTATAAAGTAGATTTATTTTTCTCATATTTAATTCTTACAATTTATTTTGTAGTTTAGTTTTTGTTTTCTTGCACTATTCACCTTGAGGCTAGAACCCTCTTGGGATTAGTTTTTATTTTCATATTTTTTTATTTGTCTTGAGGCTAGAATCCTCTAAGGAATTACCTTTTCTTTTGAGGTGAGTTCAATTCTAGATTCCTCATATCTTTAATTGAATCCTCATTTTTTCTTTCTTTATTTTTTCTTTTCTTTTATTTTCTTAAGTTTTATTTCATTCATTTTCCTTTCTTTTCTTAATTGATTTCATTTATTCTTTATCTATCATTCTCAATATCATTTTTGCACACAATTATTCTCATTCTCTCCATCTCTCCATAATATCATCTATCATCACTCCTAATTGTCACGCACACAACATATAAACTGATTCTAATAATTTCCTACAAACACCTTCCTTATGGGATCGATAACTTTTTATGCTATAACTTGATTGATTGTGCACTTGCAATTTTTGGATATATATTTATGCCGCATCACTTCCAGAAACAACTGAATGCGTTAAAGCTGTAAGGAAACTTTAAGGATCTTATGCTAATCTAATCCGTTAAACCCTAGAGGGGGATGATTAGGATCTTATGCTAATCTAATCCGATTTTATGCCAATTAAAACTAATTAACAAGTTATCCTAGCAAGTATAAAATACAACAAGATATGTGAGCTAGGATAAGTGATATATACAAGGGTAAACAAAATAAACAAGATAGTGGATGATATAAATAACGAGCAATGGACAATGGTGACAATAAATATAAACATAAGAGAAGTGCGCCAAAGCAAACTCAAACACACGATATGATCACGGAGTTCGGACCTTCCGTCCTACGTCTCCGCTCCCCACTCCCGGGGAGAAATCGACTATCACAATCTGGTTTTCTACGCGCACCCGAATAACGTTTACACCTCATAATGTCGGTTTTCAACGCTCACCGATCAACATTCACAAACACTCATAACGTTTACACCTCATAATGTCGGTTTTCAACGCTCACCGATCAACATTCACAAACACTCACACTCGATTTTCTAGCTAACCGAAAACTTCACAACTACACAATTGATCTCCACGAGATCACACTCATAATTAAGCACGAATACAACAATAGTTGTTCTCTACAATGGATGAGAACTCAATTAAGCACAAATCAATGTTACAACTCTCACAACCCCAATTATACTATATATGTAAATATTATAAGCTCAATGTGGGTGTGTGTAACAATAAGATTTATTAAATCTAAACTCAATGTAAAAACTAGCTTTAAAGAAAGATAATGAAACAAATATGTAAATATAAAGCTAGATATGAGTTTAGAAATTCTTCCCTGAGAAACAAGATGGAGAGATGGATTAAGATAAAACCCAAACAATGTAGATGATCTCCTCCACTTGTGAAACAGTCTTCACAAACCAAACTCTTTTTAAAACACACAAAACAAACTTTAAAACCCTTGTTAAACTTGTTTAAAACATTCTCATTCCAAACTCTTTTTAAAACACACAAAACAAACTTTAAAACCCTTGTTAAACTTGTTTAAAACATTCTCATTGTTAGTAGGAGAGCTAAAGGCAATGGGATATTTATACCCACTCAAAACTTCAGCAAAACCCCCACAAAACTGACCAAAAAGCCTACAGAAAAACACACCTGGAACTAGCCGTTGGAGTGCAACAGATAGTTCGGTGGTCAACCGTGGGAATCTCGCGGTCGACCGCGAGCAGCACAGAAACGAAGAAAGGGCTCTGGAAAACAGACGGTCGACCGCGGTGGTCGACCGCGAGAACATCCGGTCGATCGTCACGGTCGACCGCGAACCTTAAAAAAACTTCCTGAGTCTCTGGACTCAGGGGTGGTCAACCGTGGCGGTCGACCGCAAACAGATACATGAATTTGACAGGTTTGAAAACTGTTTTCTGATTTTAAAACCATGTTTAAAAATATCAAACAAATTCCAAAAATTGTAAAACTTTGGAAAATGATTGTAGACATGATAATAAACATGCTACAATAATTGGTTTTCAAAAAGGACATCCCAAATAAAAAATATCATTATTTTGCAAAATAGTCCAAAATATGAAAATGTAAACATATGAGTTTTGACATTTTAGCTTAACCATGTTTTGAAACATTACAAAATGATTATATAGACTTAGTAAAAGATGTATATGATTATTGTTAAGTTCAAAAACCAATAAAACAATATTTTCATAAAATTGCATATTCTATGCAATATAAATTCAAACATAATAGAGTATGAAACATATGATGATGTATATGAATATATATTTGTTTCATATCTATGAAATTAAACCAAAATACAATAATAAATATGAAATATGTAATTTTATATTTATATAAACTTGGAAACCAAAACATGCATGTATATATATATAACTATATATATACATAGAAACCAAATATGTGTGTGTATATGTGATTGAGCTTAAAGTACCAACACACATAATATAAATCTAAACTAATGTTACCCAAGCAATCTTGATCTTCAATAATCTTGACTTGGTACACTTTGTGGATGAAGCTTGAACTTGTATCTTTAACTTGAATGTACATTGCTTCACTCCACAATACCGCCAACCTCCATTGGATATGATCGTGAATGCGTAATTCCATCCATCCTCCAACATATTGTTTGTCTACAATAAATAAAAAAACACGAATACTAGACAAACAACATTAGTGGTAAATTATTTGTTAAACATCATCAAAACAAAGAGGCCAACATATACTCACTGAACAACATGATTTGTCAACGTCGTTATTCACACAAATGACGTTCGTTTTTCTAATAGTGGTCTACCAAGCAATGTGCCTCTATCATTCCAACGTCGTCATTCTAAGCGATGTACCATCTTTCTAGTCGACCTAGAAGGGCTGAATGCCAATAGAGATAGGACTCGACCAGAGTGTTAGACCAAGTGAGGATGCTTCTCGTCTCGATCCCATGAGTAAGTCGACAAGTACCACTTTTTAGTCGGCCTCCCAAGTTGTCGACCAATTGGGTCGACCGCTGTAGTTGCTCGAGTCATCCCTCTTTAAGTATGGCTGCTTAGGCATATGTGGGACACGTGTCAGCCTTTAAATGGGATCAAAACTTAAACTATTTACATGCTATAACAGTGGCCCCTTTCATTCGAACTCGGTATTTATAGGGTAAAGTGAATCTAAGGTGACTCCCTAGGTGTAGCCTAAGGATGCGCAATCTCAGCCATTGATCTTAAACAATTCCCAAAAAAAAGAAAAAACAAATTTCTAAAATTACACCCTATTGATGACTGTTTTCGCCGAAAGTCGTTTTTATTGTCGATTCCATTAAAACTTTGATCGTTTACAGTGAATTACAATGAAAAATAAGCAAATTATAACTTTCTTGGAAAATAACACAAAAAATCATTTATCGACTTCTGCTTTGTGGGACTTTGCCTGTGCTGGGAGTGCTTTGGCTCGTGGACCACCAAATCACAGATTGCGAAGGTTTTAGGGATTCTTTTTTCGTTTATCGAAGTAAGAATTTGAAATGAATATCTTATCAATGTAAGATGTCCACTCTTCGAAAGATTAAGTCAGAGCTTAGATCTTTAGGAATCACTAAAAGATTAAAAAGCGTTTGTGAGGAATGAGAACTCTCTCTCTCTCTCTTGCTCAAATTCACCAAAAAGCTTAAGCTTCTTTGCTTCAATCTGCTCTCCGTCCTTGATTTCATGTGTAAAGAGGTATTTATAGGGATAGGGGTGCACAACAGGGGAAATGGAAATAATATAACTAACCAGAGAAATTCTCTTTGGGCGCGACAGCCATCACTGACGCGACCTTTAGCGCGTCAGTCTACGCTGCCGCGGCTAAAGAAGCAGTTCCAGCCATGTTTTTATCATGCTTGAAACCGTCCTCCCACGACTTTTAACCACTTTTTTCATGGTTTAATCGCTTGTCCACGTCAGCACACGTTTCTTTTTTATCATGGCACCACGTGGACTTTAAAAAATCATCGCATAACTGTTTTAGAACTTGCATGGCAACTCCCCATAACTCGCACGACACTAAGTACTGTCGCGTATATGCGCGGCAGCAATCACTGTCACGCCTATGCGCGGCGGCCAGCACTGCCGCACCCACATGTGGCAATTTGCGTTGTTCTATGAATTTTGTGTTGATTCACAGATCCTTTTGCTTCCTTTGGTCTTGTATGATCTCTCATGACTTAGATAATGACGTTTCTCATCTTCTCTGTCTTGAGTAGTATTTGGATGTTCATAAGCATTTTTTACGCCTATAAATACCCCCTCCAAAGTATCTCAGACTCGTTCTTTTATAGAGGAGTCTGGGATACTTTGGATAATATAGGTCTTGTTTGTAATCTCTTTAATGCTTAGTTAGAGAGATCTTGTAGAAGGACCTATGAACGACTTCAACTCTTGACTTCTTCTTCTTTTAATCTACTCAGTGCTTTGTAGAATAGCTAAAATTCTCCCGGTGCTGCGTTTATCGCTTGACCGTTGTCGAAATCTACTCAGTGCTTTGTAGAATAGCTAAAATTCTCCCGGTGCTGCGTTTATCGCTTGACCGTTGTCGAAGTCTTGAACTGAAATTAGTGCTTTGATCTGATTCTCCCGGTGCTGCGTTTATCGCTTGACCGTTGTCGAAGTCTTGAACTGAAATTAGTGCTTTGATCTGTAATTTTAGTTCTTGTTGCTAAACCAATATTGGACTGATTGTCGACGCATCAGCCTTCATGAGGATATAGTTTACACTCATAGACTTTATCGGAGGTTCAGGGAGATGTAGTTTATACTCATGTACTCATCGGAGTTTTTGGGAAATAGTTTAACCTCGTATACCCGTTGGGAGGTTCAGGGAGATGCAGTTTATACTCATATACTCATTGGAGTTTTAGGGAATGCATTCCAAATACAATGGGAAATGTACGTATACAAATATCCATGGAATCACTGTGTATGCGCGACGCCTTTGCGCGTTAGCGTCGACTGTCACGCTCACGCGCGTCAGCGTAGACTGTCGCACTAATGCGTGTCAGCGTTGACTGCCGCGCATGAGCGCGTCAGCATCGACTGCCACGCACAGAGGCGGGCAGTCGGGTTTATAACTCAAGTGTTGGGCCTTTTCGGGCTATTTTTTACCCGCTTCTCTGAGTTTGAAACCATCTCTAAAACCCTATAAAAGGATTCTTTGGCTCTTCCCCTCGTCACCTCTTCATATTTGGGTGATTTTTCTTCAAAGGAGATCTAGGGTTTCGAGCATTCTTATTGGTTCTGAGTCTTCCCTTCGGTTCTTTCACCATCAAAACTTGATTTTGTTCAACCTCTGGTAAAAACCACTCCTAGAGCTTCGGTTTTCTTTGTATTTTTTAAGCTTTTGTTGGAGATTTCGCCAAAACCCTAACTTCCTTGCGTTTTTAGGTCAGAAATCCCTCTTTTTCACTATGTCGCCCAAGAGATCCAGGGTTCCCAAGGGTGGGTCTGCAGCCCAAGCGTCAGAGGAGATAGAGGCTGCTGCTACATCGTTTGGAGGTAATTTCTTCAGCCTTTTCTCTGCCTAAAAGTCATGGTTTTGTGTACGTATCCTCGTTTGTCTCCTTTGAGAGTCATCCGGGAAGAGTCGACGTCCTCCATCGAGAGGATTGACACTACAAAAATACATATCTTGCTTGATCAAGACATGTACCACCTCAAAAAAAACATGAGTTTTGTTCAAACTTGTGATTTTTCAAAACCAACAGTCGTTGCGCTGTTGCCGCGGCAGCTGGCATTGACGTGGTTAAGCGCGGCAGTAAACACTACCACGGTAACACACGGTAGTAAACACTACCGCGGTAACGTGCGACAGTGGACATTGCCGCGGTTACTAAGAACAAAGATTCTGTTCTTATTGCCTCTCTTTATTCAATTGCATCCCATCTTTGTTTGCAGTGCACTTTCCTTCTGTCACTTTTTATGATAGAGAAGATCCGGGTCAGAGTGGCACTCTTCATGCTTCTTTCAATGGTGATTTTCTTGTTAGAGAAGCCCGTCAGTATAATAAGGGTTGTGATGACAGCATCCCTGAGCTGATTTACGAGGGAAGTTGTCGCATATTGCGTCAGTTGTTAACTGACTAGCCTTTAACATCTATCAAACCTGATTATCTGTTCGGGGATTCAATTGAAGATCCTGACATCCTTTGTTGTGGCCCTGAAGCTTGGTTGAATGAGTACGATGGGGACCTTCTGTTTCTTTCTCCGTTTCCCCGACACTACTCGATTTTACAATTACGGAACTTAACTGTTTCGAGGAAGATGTCATGGCATTTGACAGATGACCATGAACGCCTCCATTGTGGATTCATCGGCAAGGATATTAGTGCTCCTGGCTCTAGTGGTCGACACACTATTCGTGGTCTTCACCCAGGGGTACTTGGGCTAGACAGTGGACCTCACAACGAATTAATGATAAGGGCCAACACAGTAAAGAATCGACTTGCTCGAATTGGCAGAGAATTTCCTCTTAAAAGGTTCAGATGCTTCGGTTGGGTTCATTCACTTGCAGACAAATGGTGGTCTAGGATGACCAACTATGTGCTCGTCCATTGGGGTCAAGAGTTAGCTAACATCGGATTAGATATCCTAATTCGAGCTAGTATGTATGGTCTCCCGATAAGCGTGGATCATTTTCTTGCTCTATTCGAGTCTTATAACCTGGATACGAATATATTCTTCACCAAATACGGGGATTAGGGCTTCCGCTTCACGAGATGATGAAGGTCTCATGATTACCAATAGGGAACACTCCGTACTAAGAATATTTTCCCGCTAATCATCAGCTTATGAGGATGAAGAGGGCTGGTTCTGTTGCCTATGATATCCTTTAGGAACTAACCTGTCATTATCAGACGGCGATAGCCAGGATTGAGGTGAAAAGCAAGAAGGCAGCTCAAGTCAGTCTGAAGCAATTCGCCGATTATTTATTCCAGAATCTCGAAAGTTCGACTGGTGGAGCAGTTTGTGAATCGCCTACACTAACTCCTTCTGATGTCAACAAGCTGATCGTGAAAATCGATGCTCAATCTTACATAACTGGATCATCCAAAGGTGGTTTCCCAAGTGGTACGAAATTCCAAACTTTTTTGTGGCAAGCCACGAAAAGGATGAAACATGAGACTCTTCTCGTCAGCTATTTGGCCATATGGTTAAAGAGGTGTGTGGTACCACATCAGTCTTCAGATGCTCTTCCTCTCGAGATTCTCTTTCCTACCATCCAACTAGTCGTCGGAGACAGATTATCTTTGCTTTCAGCCATGAGCGCTGATATTCATAGTGGCCTGCGCAACTTAGCTAACACTTTCACCAAGGTGGACACCCAGCCTTCGAGTAAAATTCCTATGTCAAGGGTTGAACTACCATACACATACTTAATGGCGTTGTTGGTCCTCCACCGACCCGACATGATGTCAGCTCCTGACCGTTCTGATCCAGAAATTCCTCTGCTACAGCTTTTAGGGGGATATAAATGGTTGAGTCCTTCTCAACAATGGTCTGACATAGTGAGGCAGTTCAAGAATGCTAAGTCACTACTGCAAAGGGGACTATTGGCGACGGACAAATCCGTCGCCAAAAGTCCAAAATCCGTCGCTAAAAGTTTTAGCGACGGAAAAAAATAAATTCCGTCGCTAAAAATCCGTCACTATTGCCAGGGTAGGTAAATCTACTTTTAGCGATGGAAAATCCGTCGCTATAAATTAGCGACGGAAATATAGCGACGGAAAATCCGTCGCCAAAGTATAATTTTTTGGCAACGGAATTTCCGTCGCCAAAATAAAATTTTGGCGACGGATATATAGCGACGGAAAATCCGTCGCTATATAATTTTGGCGACGGAATTTCCGTCGCCAAAACAAACTTTTGGCGACGGATATATAGCGACGGAAAATCCGTCGCGATATAATTTTCCGTCGCCAATATTTATTAGCGACGGAAAATCCGTTGCTAAAAGTTTTTTAGTGCACATCTGCGTGTCAGTTTTCCGTCGCTAAAAATTATCTGAATTTTTTTAAAAATTTTTTTGAAAATAAGAAATTCCTGTACAATATATTTCACAACAATAACCTGTACAATAAATTTACACAACACAAGCACATATAACACATATTTCACGCATATATAACAATTATTTCACTAAAAACATAATAAATATCCCAACATTAGAAATGTTTATACAGCACACCCATTGTTTTTAATGTTAAAATAAACTCAGTCCCGATCATCATTATCCTCATCCTCATCACCAACTCCACCTTGTCGAGAAGTCCCAGCCTAAAAAAATAAATAAAACGTTATAGAGCAATACGTACATCATCATCAAAAACTGAATTTTACAGTAAAGTAACAAATTGTAAAACAACAAGGCATAACATGCAAGTATAGCAATAATAGAGTATCATGGCATATTCTTACATGTTATATGATTCAGAGAGAGTATCATGGCATATATTTATGTATTATACGCAAGCACGCACATGTTTTTAACAACGCCCGCACCCGTACCTATCTCCACCGACACGCACACACGCACGCACGAGTACCCAGCTCAACCCAATCCCCACACTTCCCCCTCCCCCACCACGACCAAACCCAACATCAAGCACGCGCATAACGATCACGACAATACAACACATGCAACACCACAACACAACAATAACAACACCACCACCACTACAATAACAATCCCCCACCCACGAACCAACCAAACTCCTACCCCCCACCCCCTCCCCCTCCATCATCATCACCACCACCACCACCACCACGACGAAAACACCCACCAACCAACAACATAACCAACGACCCTACGCACGAACGCCCCACAACAAAATAAAATAACAACCAACTAACCAACTCACTAGCCAATACAACCATCGCTACGCACGCACGCACCATCAACACCAACATCACATAAAAACATTAAGTATATAATTTTAGTTGTGTTTCGGAGAGAGATATAGTTTGTGTGTAACAGTTTGTGTGATATCATTTAGTCACATGGCATACTCGTAACTAAGTAAGAATTTTATATTTAATTCATTTAATTAAAAAAAGAAATATATATATATATATATATATATATACAGGACGCACTATCAGTAGCAACATATGAAAAATATTATTCATCACTGTCACAATAACTCAATAGTTCAAAGCCATATATAAACTCTTAGAAACTGGTCGAAACATTCCCTCCTTCACAAATAGACCGCCGAGTTTTGAGGGTGAGATTTATAACCTAGGAGTAATGCGATTCTGCTCCGCGGGGGTCACAATGTGGTTTCGGGTGATTTCTTTGAGTGAAGTGCATCCACTGAGCGCCATTGTGAGTTCAAACTCGTCTCGGAGCATCTGAAGCACTTTTCTAACGCCAGCTTCGCCTTCGGCTGCCAGGGAAAATACCACTGGCCTCCCGATCTGAAGTATCAAGGAAATGCCCGTATGTTATTATATGATAAAAGAAGAGTAATTTTTGCACGCAAATTTCATGGACCAAGTACAGGGACAAGGTGATATGTATCACTTTCTTGGGATTCCAACATACACCAATGATTTACCGCAGAGACACATTACTTGTCCCCGTAATTGATCCCATGATTTTGGGTCCAAGATTAATTTCTCATAAAAGAAAGAGCATAACACAAAGGATGTTTGCATGAGAATAGCTTAGTACCAAGAGGTATATAAGAAAACCACAGGGTTACACTTTTCAATCAAAACATATTAACCGAACTTTAGCAAGTCTTGTGGAGAACCAAATGATTTCAATTGGAATACCAAGTATGGTGTATTTGGTCAGAAGAAGTTGAAGTGCCATGTTGTTCCAACTATAATCCAAATTTAACCGACTAAATCAAAACTCAAAACATCTTTTCGGCTACATGTTCTT
>NC_033800.1:64264248-64288372 GCF_001876935.1 Asparagus officinalis | reverse complement strand
CGCAACCTACAAACATACAAATAAATCCAATCAATGAAATATAAATGATCAAATGAATACAATTAAAAAATTTAATTTAAAATATACCTTTTTGCCCACAGATGTTCTTGAAAGGCTACAATCTGTCCATTGGTCAGAAATAAACATTTGTCTCATCTCTTTCTTATGATCTCTTAATGACTGTAGAGAAAGGAACACTGTAGCAAACCTCATAACTCCCTGTCTCACAAGATTACCCTTAGTAAACTCCCTAAATAATTGAAGAGGCTTGGTGTGATTATATAAGAACATTGATACACTCCTCCCCATTATAATGGCATTACGAATGTGTTTTATCTTAGCTATACCGGACAACATCAAATTCACTATGTGTGCAGCACAAGTCGTCCAAAATATATTTGGCCTCTTCTCGACCAACAACTTAGAAGCCGCCATATTATTTGAAGCTCCATCAATGATTATTTGTACCACATTTGTCTCCCTTATCTGATCAATAGCCTTGTCTACAAAGGCACAGATATACTGAGCATCATGCTTATCGGCTGATGCATCATGTGAAGACAAAAAAACAAACCCTCCCAACAGAATGTACAACTATGTTCATGATGTTTCTAGACTTCCGATCACTCCATGCATCAGTCATTATCGAACAACCATTGACAACACAAGTCTTTTTGTAAATATGTCTCACTCAGTTCATACATGATGGAGCTTGCAAATGACTTCCAAACAAGCCAGTAGCTTTTAACATTTGATGGAAAGAGGAAAGCGTGGCAGTATGAAATGGAATGCCAGCTTCATTGAACTATTTAGAGATGTATTATAATACATCCTCACTTTTCTTCTTTTTAAGCTTGGCGTCCTTCGTTGGTTGTTTTTCCTTTGCTACTATTTGGGTAATCTCCTTGGGAGAACGAGCGGTGAAGGAGTCTATTGGTCCAATTACCTTGTGGGAGGATGACGAGCTTCTTTGACTACTCAATGAGATGGAGTTATGCTGTAGAAACTTTAGATGCTCTAAGCGGAATTGCAGGAAACGTTTTCCTAACATCTAAACGAAGGATCTATTGCATAAATCAATTGGATTAAGAAAAAGGAAAAACGATTACCTCTTGATGCGTGTTCAAAGCCTTCTCTAATGGAGAGATTAAGAGTCTCACTTGAAAACTCCTCTAGTTGATCCACCCGAGCAAAGATCTGGATCCTTAGAAATCAACTGCTAGGTTGAAGATGAAAGGTTTTTTGGGAGAGAAAGTAGTAACACTTTCACGTATATAGAGAAAGTGGAATTGGATTGGATTTTTTAAAAGAAAAACCACTCTTATTTATAATCCACAAATTAAAGTCATATTTAATTCTATAATTAAATATAATCCACTAATTAAAGTCATATTTAATTCTATAATTAAATATTATCTTTTATAACATTTATAAATAAATTTATCCTTTATTTAACAATAACTCCTTATTATTAATAAACTCTATTTTGAAGTTATATCTTATATAACTTTATATTATATACTTTATATAATAATTCTCCCAATATATCCAGTCCATAAACTCTTAGGGTGTGACCTCGTAGGACCCAATTATAATAGCAATGAACTTTATAACATAAAGTCCATAAATCATAGTTGGCTTCTAGCAAAGCACTATGACTACCTAAAATAACCGGATTGTAAATCTCCATTAAATGTCCCATACCATAATTAGTAATTGCACATTCGATTAAAGGACACAATTCCTTCACAAAGATTCAGTTTTCCCCTGACCCAACCAATGAACTGCCTGAAGTGTGCTCATCTGAACAGAGCGGTGTGTTGGTTGCAAAGGAACATAAAGTAAAGATGAATTAGGCTTTTAAATTACATCTTTAGACCAAAATTTACTCAAAAAACGAATAGCACGCCCGACTCATTCCGCTCCCAAAATTCTAGCTAGTTAATTGCATCTCGATGGTATTTTTCCCTTTGACCAAACATACAATATTGAACTAAATATATGCAGTACTCGTCTTTAACAAATAGATCAACATGCATGAGAATCTTAGGGTGTTTTAAATTATTTACATCTACCTATGTCGCTCACAGAACTAACAATTTTATATTTGGGCCGAGTCAATCTCATATATATGATAAATTAACATTTAGAGTTGAAAGGGTTAAAAATTTTTTTCTCTAACAACATTGATCCCATCTGACGAGTTAATTTTAAAGAGTATGTAATAAGTCTCTGTGGACAAATAGATCCAATAATAGCTAGGTATAGAACATGTAATATTCACATTCACCAAGTTATCCTCAATTACATACAAAAAAAATGAAATTTCACCAGTGAGCTTTCAACACAAATCAGTGCATGCATAAGAGGAGCTCCATGCCATCATCAATCAGACTACCTTGAGACTCCATCTTTACGTTTCAGGTAACAAAAGAGAGATTGAGGGGGAGAGAGAAAGAGAGTACCTTGAGAGGGGTCGGGCAGCAGGAGGCGGGCGGCGAAGAGGAAGGTCTCGGAGACGGTGACGAGGGGGAGGGAGGAGTCGTGCTGGGGGACGTAGGCGGAGAGGCGGCGGAAGGAGGAGGGGTGGAGGGGGGAGGAGTTGAGGAGGAGGTGGCCGGACGAGGGGGCGACGCGGGCTGAGAGGATGTCGAGGAGGGTCGACTTGCCAGCTCCGCTGGGGCCGACGACGCCGAGGAGCTCGGCGGGGCGGGCGGTGAAGAGAACGAGAAGGGGGAGAGGAGGCGGGGATGAAGAGAGAGGGGGAAATGAAATTGAGAGAGGGATTTGGGATAAATCCCTCTCTCGGGCGCGGGCTGCCCAAATTTTTTGGGCACGCCCGCGCCCAATTTTTTTGCCAGCTCATACTTTTTAGCGACGGAATTTCCGTCGCTAAAAAATTTATTAGCGACGGAAATTCCGTCGCTAAAAAATTTTAGCGACGGAATTTCCGTCGCTAAAGTTAAAATTTTTAGCGACGGAATTTCCGTCGCTAAAAATGATTTTTCCGTCGGCAAAATAATTTTGCCGACGGAATAATAGCGACGGAATTTTCCGTCGCTATAACTCGTCTTATAGCGACGGATATTTCCGTCGCTATAAGTCCGTCAGCAAAACCCCATATTCTGGCAGTGAGTGTTGGGAATTTTATACATGTTTTCCCCGATTTTCTAGCGCACATAATGACATGCTCATTGATGAGGAAATGCCTGGGGCTAACAGGACTTCTCTCAACATGTGCAGCTTTCATTGGCTCATGAATATTCGACCAGGTTATAATGTTTTCCGGTCAAGAAATATTTGTAGAATCGAGCCTTACCTTCCTTGCCGATTTGCGCAACAATTTGGCTATGATCAATTATATGTCGGGAATCCCAACAAATGGCTAACAACCTGCAAAGGTCTTATCGATGGAGTGTGAGACTGGTTTTGGAATGTTGTCGGCTGTATCGAAGCTCAATTTAGCTTACCCGTTGCTGAGCCTGAACTTCATACAACTTTTCTTTAATGCCGATGGTTATTAGGCGCCAACATGCCCGTTACGAAGAAGAAGATTTCTGAACTAGAAGCGGAGGCTGTAGTCCGAAGAGTTATACCTTCTAGGAGGGAAAAAGGGCCCTACATCTTCCCGTAAAGGAAAGCAGATAACTGATTCAGAGGAGAGTGACGAATTTGAAACGTCTAGTGAGGAGGATGAGACCGGAGATGAAGCAGAAGCTGATATTCCTCCTTCTCCTATAGCCCATAGAACTCGTCGGGTTTCTCCACCTAAATCACCAAGTGTCCTTCAAAGCCGATACAGATGAAGGAGAAGACTATTCCTTTGTTGTCTTCCAACAGGATAACTTTCAGATGGCCTGCACGGGAAGAAGAAGAAGAAGAGGAAGAAGATGTCACCCCGCTCGTTAGCCGGAAGAGATCCTGATCTCCCGTTTCTTCTGAAGCTCAACCCCGCCCTTCTCAAGGAACTGAACTACACACGAAATTTCGTCATGAGAGTTCTGAGATTCCGAGAGATATTCGCTTATCCAATAGGATTAAGAAGACTGCCCATCGACCACACAAACTTCCCCCTTTATTTGAAGAGGAATTCACCCAAGATCTTCCGGTTGACGAGGGAGGTAAAATCTCATCTTCATCTCTCTTTCGTTATTATATTTCCAAATATAGAACTTTGTTTATTTTTTTATTCTGTCATAGGCGGGTAAGAAGAAGGAGAAATTATGGCCGAGCCCTCTTCCCCTGGCTTAATGGATGTTGATGAATCAAATTTCACTCAACAAGTACATAAAGCAATGAATGAAGAGCCCATCGGTATAGACACCGCCGCTCCTCTAGTCACTACATCAACCTCGCCGACCACCGACACAGGTACAAATGTTTTCTCATTCAGAGGGCACTTCCGAGAAATAAGTGAATCGGAACATGTTCCTCTTCTACTAACATGTGTGCTTTATCTTCTTTTAGTTAAACTAAAGGAGGTAGGTGCGAGTAGTAGCGCTGCTGATCCCGCAACTGTCATTGAAGGTAACCTTAGTTTTATTGGTTTTGGTTCCTTCATATTTCTACGTATGTATTGACGAGTCTTTTTGTCTTACAGATACTCCTATAGATGAGCCAGGTGAACAGGAAATTAGTCATGACGTGGAGATCGATGGCTTTAATGAACATAGTTTCAATCTCGATTTCTCCGAAGATGATCACCAACGTATTTTCGATCTGCTGTCAGACCAAGCTCCGACTGCTACTGCAGGACCAACTACTAGAGTTGGTTCTACTGAAGTAGGTACATCAGAATGTATGTATTTTTCGAACTTAGGTCTCCAATTAACCTTTTGTTTCTCATTTCAATAAGTAAATAAGAATTTTAGTCGTAGGACCAATCATTGAAGTTGATGCGTCTACTATCATCAGTGTATCCGACCAACCTGAAGGCTAGGTTTCCTGCTTTTGACAGGTCCCCCGACTGAAATTGAACCGTCAGCTATTGTTCCTCAAATTTCTGACACTACTGAGACTAAGCTCGTTGCAATTTCTGCTCCGTCTCTATTTGCTCACGAAGTCGGAGTGTCGAAGGCGGCTGTGGAGGAGCAAATCACCACAACTGCTACTCCACTCGGTACATCATGTCTTTAGTGTGTTTTATAATTTGATTCAAATTTTTAGAATATTTATTCATCTTGTCCTGTTTGTAGAATCTACTTCTAAGGGACCTGTTGATCTGGACCCGAAGCCATCAGAAGCCATAACTGAACAATCATCTGGTGTGGCGAATCCACCGCCAAGTATTATTCCTGCACAAACTTCGGGTGCTGTGGAGCAAGCCTCAGAATCGACAAGTCAAGGTGACCAAGTTGTGGAATCTTCCAACCAAACTTGATACATTCCCGTTCATTACTATATACCAGCGTATATATTTTACACTTATTTTATTTGTCCTTATTGCAGCTCCTTCTTCAACATTATATAACTCTATCCAAGAATTATTAGCGGACGAAGATCCAGATAAAGCTGTGATTTGTTCTAATCTTCAAGGCTTCATTTCCTTTTTGAATGCCATGGTCGATCGAATTCTCTTCAAAGGATCGCCTTTTGATAACTTTAGGAGGTCTCTTGGTCGCTATACATTAGGGATCAGAGAAGAAGGATATAATGAATTGGCCGATTTGATCGAAGCTTACTTGATTGATCTCAAACACAATGTCAAAAATTTGAGGAATCTTCGTACTAACGGTGCATCCTCTTATATTGCTTCTCGAGTCGACTTGAGATTACAGGCGTGGCGTGATTCTCAGAAGTCCGCTGAATCCGAACTCCAAAAGCTAAGAACCCACATTAATCAACTCAGGGTGAGTGTTTCCAAGAAGACACAAGCCAAGGTTGACCAGTATCAGGACTTAGAGTCGGGTCGAGCCGAGATAGCCCGTTTAGAAGAGCAACTTGCGAAGGCTAAGGATGCTTATGAAATTTTGGAATCCGATCTGGCAGAGGTAACTCAAGCTGAGGCGAATCTATTTCAGCAACTGAATCTTCAAGACAAGATTTTCACCGAAAAGGAACAAGAAGTCGCCAGAATTCGAAGTGTTGACGAAGAAAGCTTTAAAGCTAACTTGGTATCTGAGCTTGAACAAGCTTATGTGACAGAGCTCTCCAAACTTGAAGATCAAATTCGTCATTATAAGCTGTTGTAATTTGAGAACATATATTTTTTGTAGCTTTGTTTGAATGTTTTTGATGAATACAGTGAACTCTTTGCTCATTGAAATTTATTATGATTACTCATTTTTGTCTAGAATAAATAACCATAATACTTACAGAATTATTGGCAAATTTTCAACCTTCAACGGATTTGATATGCCTTTACCGACTACCGTTTGAGTCGGGCTAGTATGTGAATTATCTAGATCCGTTTCACATATAACGTTAGGCTAGAAGAATTAAACTCTTTTAGGCTTTGAACTATAATATTGAATATGTAGGCTACATGTGTTAGATGTAGGCTTATCCCTAATAAGGGATTGAGATAACGTCCCCTACGCGTGAGCAGCATGGATTTTGAAATATAACTAGGTTATATTTTCTTGATAGAAAAACGAACCTAAAATCAGGGAAGAAGAATCTGATATTTTATCTCCCAGTCTCTTGTTTGTTGGTAGAGATGAACCCAAAATCAGGGAGGAAGAATTTTATATTCTATCTCCTAGTCTCTTGTTTGTTGGTAGAGATGAACCCAAAATCGAAGAGGAAGAACTTTATATTCTATCTCCTAGTCTCTTGTTTGTTGGTAGAGATGAACCCAAAATCGGAGAGGAAGAATTTTATATTCTATCTCCTGGTGCAAAGGAAACTGAAAGCGGGATTTTCACTTAGAGAATCTGGATGTGTTTGAATAATCCTAACTATCATAAGGTTTGATTACTCAAATAGAAAGTGGACCTCTCGTTCGTAAAATGGATCAAGAGGAGATTTTTGTTGTGACCCTAACTGTAGGAAGGTTTGACCGAGTGGGAATTGAGACAATTTTACCTTTAATAGGCTAAATTATTCAAATGGAATTGAGGTCCTTTCGTTTGTCGAAAGGGGTCTCAGTTTCGGAAGTGAACCTCTCATTCATGAAAGGAATCGAGAGGGAATTTTGGTTTTGGTCCTAAGTGTAGGAAGGTTTGACCAAATGAGAAATGGAAGCGTGGTACGAGTAACGATAGAAATGTTGACTTGTACCCGTCACTCAATGGGAGTTTTTTTTTATATCAAACAAAAGGATTTGACATAAAAGGATTCGTTGATCGCTACAGGTCAACAAATCGAACTTTTTGAATATTGTATCATAACTTCAACATTGGGAGTGTTAATAAACATAGACAGGTCAACAAATCGAACTTTTTGAATATTGTATCATAACTTCAACATTGGGAGTGTTAATAAACATAGATACGACGGGAGTTTGAAGGTTTTTAATCCATGCCGGATTTTGGTGGCTCCACCATCAATTAATTCGATCGGCGAGGGATTTTGTGGAGTGGGGCTACGAATCATCGAGTTCCCCCCCTTCCACGATCACATTGTGGGGGTTTTGTGAGGAAAGACTAACTGTATTTTGTCGTTGTATCTCATCTCAACAAAAAGCTTGGAAAGTCATAATGGAAGGTTCTCAATTATCTTGGAAGCAATTAGATAATCCACAGTAAAAGGATCTTAATCGTTTTCATAATAATTAAGAATGGATTATTCAAATGATCAGTTTCTATTTAGAACAATCAACTGATCTCGGTTAAGAATGGATTATTCAAATGATCAGTTTCTATTTAGAACAATCAACTGATCTCGGGTTATCCTAAAAATATCCTACTTATTCAAATGATCAGTTTCTATTTAGAACAATCAACTGATCTCGGGTTATCCTAAAAATATCCTACACAAGATTTTTTAGGAACTTCCCGTTTTACATAGGTTATCCTGAATATACTACGGATAGTACTTCTTCAGGAACTTCCTTTTTATTGGCATCATTAATTTGTTACCATCCTGGGTGATCAGGCGATACACACCATTTGAATAGACTGTTTCTATTACAAATGGTCCTTCCCATTTGGGTTGGAATTTTCCTTTCTTCTTAGAATTGAGAATCATGGGTCTCCGAACGGTAAGAACCAGATCTCCTTCCTTAAAGCTTCGTCGTCGGACCTTTTTATCGAAAGCCCGAGAAATTCTAGCCTGATAAAACTCAATTTGTTGCTGAGCTTCCAAGGGCTTTTCATCTAACATCTCCAATTCCTCGAGATGTTTCTGGTGATGTTCTTCCGTCATCATTCCCGTTGCGAGAGCGATACGGAGGGAGGAAATTTATATTTCTAAAGGAAGGACAGCTTCACATCCATATGTTAAGGAATATGGGATTGCTCCAGTTGGCGTACGGATAGTTATACGGTAAGCCCACAGAGCCTCACCGAGTTTGTCGTCCCAGTCTCGCTTATTGATTTTCACAAGTTTTGCCAAAATCTTGATAATAGTCTTGTTAAAAGCTTTGGCTAATCCGTTAGCTGTGGGATTATAAGCAGTCGACGAAACGTCCTTAATTCCGAATTTACCGCAGAATTTGATAAATACATTATTGATGAATTGAGGACCATTGTCGTGTACTATTCGCCTTGGGACATCATATCGATATATAATGTGGTGTTTAATGAATTTGATAACATCACTCGTTTTTTACTTCTTTGAGTGGAACTGCTTCTGCCTATTTCGAGAAATAATCGGTGATTGCGAGAATGAAACGGTCACCTTTAACTAAAGGTGGGAAAATAGGACCCATAATATCCATTCCCCAAGTTTCAAATGGCCACGACGTCGCTGACGAGTGCAAATGTTCCGGGGATTGGTGCATATAATTTGCATGTATTTGACACACCTAGCATCGTCGGGCATAATCTATCGCGTCTTTTACCATGATAGGCCAATAGTATCACATCCTTCTAAGTCGATCAGAGAGTTTGGGGCCGGGCTGATGTGCACCACACGTACCATCGTGCGCTTCTTTGAGGGCCTGTTCCGCCTCTCTATTGGATAGACAACGGAGTAATAGACCATCGTACGATACAACATTTGTGTTGTAGCGTTGTAGTAAAATCTCGGTGCTCTTCGCCGAATCGAATCCCTTTCTCTTACATCTTCAGGTAAGATGGTAGGACATGATCGATGATAGGAAAACGACAATCTCGAACTTCGGGTTCAACTCTCGTTGAGTGTGCTTCTTTGATAATCGAATCGTAGATTGGAACAATAAGCTGGTGAGTTCTCACCGTAATTAATTGTTCTGTTTCGGGAGGCTGAGCCAAAGATACCGACAATGCTGCCAATACGTCTGCATATGCATTTTGGAGACGTGGAACGTACTCGATGAAAAATTCTTCAAACAAGTTTGCTATCTCGATGGCTACCTGGTGGTACAGAATTATATCTTGATTTCTGACTTTATACTCTCCTCGTATCTGGTTAACTACCAATTGAGAATCACCAAAAGCTTCAAGGTATTCGACCCCTAGCTCTTTGGCAAAATTAAGTCCAATTATTAATTCATTGTACTCAGCCACGTTGTTAGAGCATGGTTCGGTCAACGAGTATGCTCTAGGCAAGACATGTTTTTCCGGAGAAACTAAAACGACCCCACTCCTGAGGAAATTTTAGAACATCCGGGTGCGCTCGCCACATTGGTTGCTCGGGAAGCCCCATCGAAGTATAACTACCACACTTGTTGATGTGACGTAGTATTAACTTCATGAGTTTCATCCGGCAGATCGTCGTACAACTCAGCTATATCTTTTGTCCCTTAACTGATTTTTGCTATTTGAAATGCAAATCGTATTGGGATAAGAGTAAGGCCCACCTGGCTAAACGCCAATTCACAGAGGCCGGTTGGGTCATAAATATTCGAATTGGGTTTACGTTGGAAATGACATAAATTGTCTGTCCAACTAAATAATGTCGCATTTTTTGGATCGCGAATACCAGGGAGAGACATTCTTTCTCGATCATCGGATAGCGAGACTCGGCTCCTACTAATGTACGACTTAAATAATACACAGCTTGTTCGTGACCGTTATCGTCGTCTTGTGCAAGCAATGCACTTAACGAATGGCTCGTCGCTTTGACATAAATCAAAAATGGTCTGCCCGATTTCGGTGCAACGAGAATAGGCGGATTCGCTAGATATGTTTTAATATCCTCGAACGCTTTTTGATATGCTTCATCCCAAATGAACGACATGCCTT
This sequence comes from Asparagus officinalis, assembly GCF_001876935.1. NCBI lineage: Eukaryota > Viridiplantae > Streptophyta > Magnoliopsida > Asparagales > Asparagaceae > Asparagus > Asparagus officinalis. The sequence continues at coordinate 64,278,104 of NC_033800.1, read as the reverse complement.
TCTTCGTGAGTTTAGAGAACGGTTGATATTTTTCGGACAGGTTCGATATAAACCGACGGATATATGCCAATCAACCTTGCAGCCCTCTGAGTTCTTTAAGATTTCTCAGGGGTTGTAGTTCATGTATCGCCTTTACTTTATCAGGATCGATATGAATACCTTTTGTAGTGATGACGAATCTAAGAAATTTACCGTTGGACATTCCAAGGAAGGACTTAGTTGGGTTCATCTTCAACTGATGACTCCTAATAAGATCGAACATCATCTTTAGATCATTAATGTCATTGTTTTTATCACGGCTTTTAACGACCAGGTCATTAACGTAGCATTCAACAGTCTTCCGAAGGTGCTCTTGAAAGATCTTCGTCATTGCCCGTTGGTATGTGGCGCCGACATTCTTCAAACCGAAAGGCATAACAGTGTAATAGAAGACACCAAGGGGTGTTCTGAATGCAGTATGCTTTTCATCATCTGGGTGCATTTTGATCTGATTATATCCAGAAAATCCATCCATAAATAACATTCTCTTGAACCCGCATGTGTTGTCAATGATGAGATCTATAATTGGTAGAGGAAAGTCGTCTTTAGGGCAGGCTGTATTCAGATCTCTAAAGTCAATACAGATTCTAATCTTTCCGTTCTTTTTAAGGACTAAAACAATATTAGCCAACCAATCAGGATGTTGTTCTTCTCTGATAAAGCCTGAATCAATCAGTTTCTTGACTTCAGCTTCTATCGCCTTCATAATTTGCAGACGAAACCATCTTTGTTGTTGCTTGACAGGTTTAACATCTGGTTTAATGTTAAGGCTATGCATCGCCACATTTGGGTCAAGTCCCGGCATGTCTTTGTAATTCCAAGTGAAAACATCGATATACTCTCTAACAAGGGTGATAAGTTCCTCTTTCTCATTCGACGAAAGATCACCACTAATAAATATAGGTTTCGAATTAATTTCGTCGCCCATATTAACTTGGACTACTCTATCCTCAGTAGGAGGTTCTCTTTGTTCAAATCGATGGCCGTATTGAACATTTATGTAATGTATCCAGGGATCTTCCCAAGTGGATAATTGATCATCTTCTTCTGTAGTAGATGGATCGACCACGGTCATGTTCGATATTAATCTTTTGAACGTTTCTCCAATACTAGTGTATGAATCCCAAGTTGAAGTATCAGATGAACACTCACTTTTATTTGTTAGCTGGTTAATGATTTGCCAGCAATATTCATTATCAGATGACGAAATATAACCCAAACCTCTTCTATGGCTGTAATAATTATCAGGTTTTCCCTTCGGTACATAGGTAGGACAGGGTGGAACCCTAGCACCTTGACCAAAATGAAGACTTTCGCCAAGTGAGAGGTTATATCCTTGCTTTCTCATGTAGTCATTTTCTTATGAACTATACCTAGAGAAATACCGTCCGGGTCCTTCGTCATGTGAGTTGGTGTCCAAGAAGAGATCGGGAGTTGGGGATGATTCCCCTTTTTCAAAAATTATTTTTTTTCACCTCTTGTCTTCGCAGGTAGGATCACAGTTATTCCGAATGAGTTTTGGATGTACTTCATCGTCGTACAAGATGAACGAAGTGGCATGTGTAGACTAGGGTCATCATACAATTCCTGCATTACATTATCGAGACAACACGAGTACTCTAAATCATCATTTACTATTTCATCGGTAAGTTGCCAGTTATAACTCATCCGACGATTCATCACCGTCAAGATCTATTACAAGAGGTTCAATGTTATTTAGTATAAGACCTTCACTATAATCGAGCCCAGCTTCGGTATCAGCTTCTTCTCCGCTGTCCGTACCATGGGCCGATGGTTCAGTATCGGATTCAGCACCATAAAGAAGGGAGTCAGTAAAATAATTTTCTAACCCCTTAAATGGTTGCTTATCCGCGACCACCATCTTAACCTCATTATTAGTGTCAACATATTTCAGATACTGATGGAGGGTGGAGGGAACTATAAGATTACTGTGGATCCATGGGCGACCCAACAGTAAATTATAAGATGTCTCCGCATCGATCACATAACAAGTGACCTCTGACTTCAAGTCTCCGAGTTGACACTTCACCCGGATTTTTCCCAATGGCCTGGATCCACTAGTATTGAATCTGTAAATAATGGTTCCTGTGGAGGCTAGCTTATTGCCAGGAATTCCGAGGTGGTACATCAACCTAAGTGGCATGATACTGACAGCGGAACCCAGATCAACCTGAATCCGATTGACAATGCTTGAGCCAATATATCCAGTGAAGTATAAAGGCCTATAATGTTTTGAATTCTTGACTTGCATATCTTCTTTGGTGAAAGCAATGCAAGGGAATTTTGTGACTGCTAGATTGCAATGTTGAATCGATGACTCTGGCTCTTCGAGGGTTGGCTTAATCTGAGTGAGAAATACCTCAGAATTGGCCAAGGCTTCTTGTAAAGCTTCTCTGGTATCTTTCGAGAGGCGTAATAACTCATACAGTGTGATCCTTGCTGGGATATTAGCTAACTGAGCCATGATGTCGAAGCGATATGGAGCGTTCGAGCTTTCCGGTTTATCTCGTCCAATCGGTCGATTGAAACGAGACTGCCTCGAAACTTGAACCTCTTTATATTGGGGTTCTTTTTCTTTTTGTTTAGCTGGTTGTTGAGGTTTTCCAGTAGCTACAGGAGGAGTTACAACTACCCCCAGCTCTGCAAGGGTTTTAGAAGGCGTGACTTTTACCACCCCCTGTTCAGCTAGCTGCTCAGATGCACTTGGGTAATTAAAACGGTATTCATTTCCACTTCTTGTAGCGAAAGATTCTTGCTCCTCTTCAAAAAATGGTAGAGCTGGAATTTCTTTATCATTTTCTTCAGGGATCGCCGAAGCTCCGAAATAAGATTTCCCCTTGCCTTTCAACTTATACATGGATGTCGTCCATTGTTCATCTTCAAGCAAATCAGGATGAACCCAAAGGATTTTGCCGTTTGGTGTTGTATGTGACACAAGTCCCTTCCGGTGCTGTCCATAAGGGTCATCGTTGACGGTTTGCACTTTAACCTTTGATATAGGTTCGGGTTGGAACCAGGATAAAGGCATCGAGCCGAAACTAATGGACACCGTGTTTGCACCAACTTTCTTCTCTTTCGTCTTTGGAGTCACGATACCAACATCGATCAAAGTTTGTATTTTGTCTTTTAAGACATAACACGCCTTGGTAGGATGATGAACCCTTCTGTGGTATACACAATATTTCGGGTCATTAGTCTTTTTTGCCTCTTCCTGGTTTGTGACCGGTGGAAGTTTGATCTTGTTGTTGTCCAAAAGGTACTTGAAGATGACCGAAACCTCATCGTCTTTAAAATGGTGGAAGTTTGATCTTGTTGTTGTCCAAAAGGTACTTGAAGATGACCGAAACCTCATCGTCTTTAAAAGAATACTCTTTCGGGAATCTGGGTGTCCAAAAGGTACTTGAAGATGACCGAAACCTCATCGTCTTTAAAAGAATACTCTTTCGGGAATCTGGGCTTTGAAGCTTTAGGCTAGCTCAGGGGCTGTTGATTCTAAGGTGGCGCCAACTAGAAAGATGACTGTTGTGATTGTTGTTGTTGCGGCTGTTGTGATGTTTATGAGCGTCAACATCAGCTGCGGATCCTCTTCCTCTGCCTCGAGGGTTGAAATTTTGTTTTTGAGGATTAGCTGGTGGCTGACCCCTCTCCAACTTTTTTCTCTTGAGAAAGCGCTCGGCTTGTTAGCCTCTCACCTTCAACTCTTTCCATGTTTTAGGAGGCACAACCCCCATAACTTCTAGCACATCTAAAGACAAGTTATTATGACATGTCTAAAGAATGAACTCTTCTGTGAGTGGATCTATGCAATTCACCACCTTGTTCCGAAATCGCTTGATGAAAACATCAACTGACTCCCCGTCTTTCTGCTTCTCATCCAGCAAGGTGCCAATGGAGACCTCAGTGTCATCGTCAAAGAAATTAGTGAGGAACAGTCCTTCCATATCATCCCAGCTGGTGATACTTCTCGGCTTAAGACGACGGTACCAATCGAAGGCGTGTCCACGAAGGGTCCCTACAAATGATCGTACCATCAAAGCTTCGTTTCCGGGGATCGCACCAAGATGGGATTTGAAATATATTAGATGTTGCGTAGGTGAGCCCCTGCCATCAAAAGGAATAAAGTTAATTAAACTAAATTTTAGGGGATAAGGAATCATATCCCACTCTCTCGGGTACGGGTATGGGATGCTCGTTTTCTTTACTTCCTAGGCTGTCATCAGAGCATTGACTTTGCTCTCTAGATCTTCATCTTCTTGTCCTCTTCCTCACTCTTTTTCAAATAGATTTGAGGAAGTTGAGTAGATGACTTAGCTGGACCGCTTCCAGAATTGTCTTTATCACTTTTTCAAATAGATTTGAGGAAGTTGAGTAGATGACTTAGCTGGACCGCTTCCAGAATTGTCTTTATCAGAAGGAGGATCAGCAAAGATAGTTTTGAGTAGATGACTTAGCTGGACCGCTTCCAGAATTGTCTTTATCAGAAGGAGGATCAGCAAAGATAGTTTCATCTTCCTCATGGTCGTTATCGACCTTAGTTGTACGTACAGGTATGGCATTACGCTGACTAGATTCGGCCTTTTGACTCGACTCCGGTTGGTGTTGTTGAGCCTGCACATCTCGCATCTGCTGCATCGTCAACTCCATCTTGATTTTGATTTCAGCTCTAATTTCTTCGCGTTGTTTAGCTAACGCCTCCTATAGTATCTGAGCTAATTGGTCTGGTGTAATTGCAAGTGATTCTCTAACTCATCCAACACTGGATATGTATCATCCGAGGAGACTGTAGAACAGGTATCTGAAAGTTCCTCGTCTGAAGATAACCCTTCATGTATTTTTCTATAATTTTTGCGTCAATTGGCTCTTCACTGTAGCTGTGACATTCTTTGAGAGAGATCCTAATCAACTCTCCCTCCTGGAGAGAAATCAGGATCAAGGTTGACTGAATGTCGCTTTCTCCTATCGGTCATGTTGATAGTGACCTCTGGAAGCTCATCTTTTTGCGCAGTGGATTTCTTTTTGTTGAAACGTCTCACTTTCGATTCTGACGTCTCAGTAGAAAGTCTTTGAAATACAGAGTCTTGTCGGTTCAGCTTTGGAACAACCGTGTTCTGACAATACTGCCTTAATGAGCCTCTCGCATGCACAATAGGACTCCGCTTCTCGAGTATTTCTTTTTCGTGACTTATTAGTTTGATAGTATAGCTCATCATTACCATGATTCGAGCAACCTATCTTCTGTCTTTGAACCTTGTTAACATGCACAGGATGACTTGTCGTCGCGTCTGATCGATCCAAGGTTATGTGTTTACATCCCACCCCCTGCGGGTATGGAGTTTTTACAGGCCCTAAACGATAGTGAATTGGCATCTTCTCTTTTTGGACTTGTTTTGTTCTAACAGGAGGATATTTACGACCCCCTGTGTAAGAAACCACTAAGGGTTTATTTGCTAGATTCGAGTGTTCTTTGATTGGAGCTTTGCCTCGATTGTCAGGTGACAAACTGAGGAGATCCGATGTTGTGACTTTAAATTTCGACAGGTCAGGACTGACCCAAGGCTTCACTGGTGACACAACAGACATAATTATAGTAGACGGATCAGGAGCAGACGTCGATGGAGTCGAATGGATGATCTTACGAACCTCCTTTTGGCCGCGACAAGGATCAGTGTCGCGGTTAAGAGATGTCCCGCGGCAGCGGGGATTGTCACGATTAGAGAAAGCATCGCTGCAGGGGTTGGTGTCACAGTCAAGATATGTACCACGGCAGGGATTGGTGTCGCGGTCGAAGGATGAACCTCCTTTCTCCAATTTGTGCGCATGTTTGGTTTGGGAATCCAAACCTTGCAGTTCTTCGGTGATTTTTTAGACACCATTTCTTTCTTCCCTTCTTGCATTCATTGATGAAGGGTACGGGTACGAGCGGCGTTTGCACGACGCTTTTGTATGCGTTCTTTGAGGGTCGAATGAGCCCTTTTAACGAGAGTCCACTCTTCCATCGTGAGTTGTGCAGAAATATGAGTGGCTTGCTATTGAAGCAACTGGTTCACTCGTTGTTTCCTCGGCTTTAGGTCCGCATAGTAGCGAACCCCGTCGGTTTGTTCTAAGGCCTTAGCCAATTGACGAGCACGGCGCTGACGTTGTCTCTGACGAGCTCTCTTAGTCAATACCGGTAAGTCTTGATTTAATGACACCTTAACTAGTGAAGGGTCATTTGGAGCATATATGTTGCAAGTAAAGTCCTTAGCAACGACTGGGCAAGAGCCTTCACATGTGGCCTTCACCGAAGTTGAAGATTGGAAAACCTTTCTGGAAGATGAAATCTTCCTGTACTTACGAGGCGAGGAAGATTTTTGGGATGAGGATGACAGATAGTCCTCGAATTTCACTTGATCAAACTCATATTCGATCTCTTCGTTGATCATAATCTTGATTGGCTGCGACACGACGGTCTCGACAGCGAGACCGTTGGCTCCCACTGTAGTCGCCAGCTTGTTTCGTCGAAAGTCATTTTCATTGTCAATTCCATTAAAACTTCGATCGTTTACAGTGAATTACAATAAAAAAATAGGCAAATTACAATTTTCTTAGAAAATGACACAAAAAATCGTTTATCGACTTCTGCTTTGTGGGACTTTGCCTATGCCGGGAGTGCTTTGGCTCGTGGACCACCAAATCACAGATTGCGAAGGTTTTAGGGATTCTTTCTTCGTTTATCGAAGTAAGAATTTGAAGCGAATATCTTATCGATGTAAGATGTCCACTCTTCTAAAGATTAAATCAGAGCTTAGATCTTTAGGAATCACTAAAAGATTGAAAAGCGTTTGTGAGGAATGAGGACTCTCTCTCTTGCTCAAATTCACCAAAAAGCTTAAGCTTCTTTGCTCCAATCTGCTCTCTGTCCTTGATTTCATGTGTAAATAGGTATTTATAGGGATAAGAGTGCACAATAGGGGAAATGGAAACAATATAACTGACCAGAGAAATTCTCTTTGGGCGCGGCAGCCATCACTGACGCGGCCTTTAGTGCGTCAGTCTATGCTGCCGCGGCTAAAGAAGCAGTTCCAGCCATGTTTTCATCATGCTTGAAACCGTCCTCCCACGACTTTTAACCACTTTTTTCGTGGTTTAACCACTTGCCCACGTCAGCACACGTTTCTTTTTTATCATGGCACCACGTGGACTTTAAAAAATCATCACATAACTATTTTAGAACTTGCATGGCAACTCCTCATAGCTTGCGCGACACTAAGTACTGCCGCGTGTATGTGCGGCAGTAATCACTTTCACGGCTATGCGCTACAGCAATCACTGCCGCGCCTATGCGCGGCGGCCAGCACTGCCGCACCCACATGTGGCAGTTTGCGTTGTTCTGTGAATTTTGTGTTGATTCACAGATCCTTTTGCTTCCTTTGGTCTTGTATGATCTTCCATGACTTAGATAATGACGTTTATCGTCTTCTCTATCTTGAGCAGTATTTAGATGTTCATAAGTATTTTTGACACCTACAATGACCGCGAGCGTGTTTAGCCCAAACCCCCCCATCTTCTTCGTCTCCTCGCCTCAAAAAACCGCTCGACATTCGTAAAAAAAACCCCCATCTTCTTCTTCGTCTCCTCGACCTCGCCCAAAAAAACAAGCTCGACGTCCGTACTTCTCGACTTTGCCGTCTCCTCGACCTCGCTCCGGCATCGTCTCTAGTGAGATCGCCGCCGTCTCCTTGAACTCGCCGTCGATATCCGCCGTCGACCTTCGGTGAATGGGTTGGATAGGCCTGATGGGGTTGTGGTCGGGGATGTTTACTATATTCCTCTGAATTCAGGTGAGTTTTTTTATTTTGAGGAAAAACGTTTGCGGTTTTTAATAGAATTTTCCATCGTTGCAAAATCTCGACATTAACTTGCTTATCATTTGTCTAACACGTAGTTATATTCGACTTTGCCTGATGAGAAAAAGTTTGCGGTTTTTTTATTTTGAGGGAAAAGTTTGAATAAAAGAAATCTTATGTTTTTAACACGTAGTTATATTCGATACATCGATAGGTTTGTTTTCTCTATTTTTAGTATACGCACGCTCAGCGTCGTCGTTGAAGCTCGCACTCGCCCTCGACATCCCCTCGCTTGTAGCTTGCTTTGACATCTTCATAAGCCCTCATGACTTCGAACAAATTGAAAGCGTCAATGCCTTCGACTTCTTCAAAATCAAAGTCTTCCTCTTCTAAATGCAAAAATCCTCTAACATTGTAAGTAAAATTTTTTTTTGAGATATAATGTTTGTTTTAATATGCATCGAAAGTTGAAATTGCTGCCTCCGCCTACTGATGTTTGTGTCAACAACTCATTGGTTGTTGAAATATATCCTCTTGCATGAGATAATGTTGTGTTAATAAACTTGTAAAAATTATTGTGATTATTGTCATATCGAGTATCTATTTAATTTTTAGGTATATTGTTTGTATTAATATGCATCTTAATTTGCCCAAAAATAAATAATTTTTACCTATTTCTGAATTATAATTTTCTTGTAGGGCTATGATAACACAATTGAGACTTCCGTCCAATTTGTGTTATTTTCAAGATTTAATTGATAAGCAAATAAAATTGGATGAAAGACACATAGAAGCCCTAGAGACGACGCATTTTCACAACTTTCTCAAGTTACCCACATCCTTGAGCAATGAGCAAATTGCAATTGATTGCCTAATTCAAAATTTTAATTCCGATACATGCTCATTCATGATTGGGAATAAAAATTGTGTGTTTGGTATAGATGATATTCACCGAATTACAGGTTTGCCAAAGGAAGGAATTTTGATAAAAATGAGTGGGACAGCGTCTAATACAATCTACACCAATTTTGTAAAGAATTATAAGACACTCAAGGAGAAGAAGAGTAGTAGCTCTAAAGGCAAGAAGAAAGCCGATGAGAAAAAAAGACGGTGATTTGGGGGAAGCACGATAGAATGACCGAGATGATTGTAGATATGAATAATGAAGACCCTATAATATGTGTGAAACTTATTGTGGCTTTCATTATCGGCTTCATATTATGCCCGCGAACATGTAAGACATATCCCTTATGGGCATTTAGATATGCGGAGAAGTTAACAACTTTGAAGAAATATAATTGGTGTCATGCGGTGTTTACTTTTCTTTGTAAAGAGATGAATAAAGCAAAGAAGTCTCTTAGTATGAGGGGATTAGGTTAGCGCTCAAATCCTGGGTACATGGGTGGTTTTTCCTCCGTTTTACCGATGAGTTACATGAACATTATTTTGTATATCTTTTCAATTTGATAATGATTATTGTTTATGCACATGCTAATCTACAGTTTCTATATCTATATTGTAGGTTTGGTTTTATGAAAAAGTAGGGGAATTAGAGTACACTACAGATATTGAAAGGTTACCGCCGCTCTTTTGTGTGAAGAATACCGAAAAGTGGAGGAGACTACTATGAACAAATTATATAGAGATCCGAAGTTTCTTACTGATAATGGCGAAGAGAATACTCCTCTTATTCATAGGGCATCGCCAAGAGTATTTGTACATATCTTTGCTCTCATAGTTCATTATTTTATGTCTCGTTTTTTATGTTCTATGTCTGCAACTATAGTATAAGTACTAATACTTGTATTTTTTGTCTTATAGGAATCAATGAAAGCTGAATTAATTGTCTTAATTGCAGAGAAGACATACGAGTTGAACGAGCTCACTACAGAATTACGAGAATTAGAAGAGTATAGTGCTAGATGCAAAAAACAAAACAAGGAGAAAGAGAATGATAGAAATGTAAAATTTGAAAATAAAAGCGAAGAGGATATGAAAGCTAATGAATATGAGAATTTGGAAGAAACTGAGGAAGCTGATATTGATAATGACATTTTAATGAGCCCAAGAGACATGAAAATTTTAGAAGAAGCTGGGTGAGTTTAGTTTTTTTTCTAATTCTCTTGTAATTTTACTTTTTATACTTTTCCTATAATTCTTGTGTTACTCTTTGTTAATTATATGCATTTCAACTCCATAGCGATGTTTCTCACAAAGAGGACGGTGGTAATCAGAATAAAAAGAAATCCCATCTATCAAACGGGCTGTTAGAAAGAGGATGAGAAAGGATGGACCCTCTGTTACTTCACCTTATATGCGTCTAGATCAAGCAAAGGAAGGCACAAAGAAGAAACGTGTCATCCAGATATTTGATAGTCCTGAGGGGAAAAAGTGCAAAAATGAAGAAGGCTTCATACCTACATCTCTCGACTATCCAGGTAAGGTACTGGTCTATGATTATGAGGACAAATTAATTAAAGACTTTCTACAATCAAAAATGATCAGGTATTTGTTACTGACTTATTCTAATAATAATCTTTGAATTTACTTAATTTGTGTTGCAATTTTCTCACCATGTACTTGCATATAGTGATACATATATTTGGAAGTGTGCCGAAGCAAGCGTATCTCACTTAGATGCTTATAAACTATTGACAGGAGGTGAACTCAGTGATGATGTAGGTTCTAAACATTTGTGTTATGGTTTGTTTGATGTTGTATATAAAATCACTTATATTAACTACTTTATTCATTCATGGTAAATTTTGTAGGTGATCGATGCATTTGTTATTCGGCTTTGGAACAAGATTGAAACAACTAATAGTTATGATCGAAATATACATGTCACAAGGCCTTGGATTGTAGTAAGTATATCCATGTTGTTTCATTAGTTTGTGGTTTTTATTATTATATAACACTACATTGTTGACATTGATGCATCTTTTAGCAAGCATTTCTAGATAGAAATCGTGAAATGGTGGCAAAACGAATGAAGAAAAATGTTTCTCAGCAGAAGTTCTTAGAGTGTGAAAGAATTCTGATCCCGATTGTCAGCTCCGAACATTGGCACATGGTAGAGTTAGTAAGAGGGGAGAAAAAATTCTATCACTACTCCTCAATCAAATCCCCCATTTATACCGCCGATGCTGTGAAATTTAGAAATAAGTTTATGAGTTTCATACAGAGTATTTGGAGATTGGGGAAATTGGAGCATCATGTTATTATGTCAGTTGACACGCCACAACAAGGACCGTAAGTGTTTCATGCATTTCTAATGTAAATGTTCATATTTTCTCAAAGTCATTTTCAATATTGTTTGTTTTTCTTAAATGCAGAACTTTAGATTGCGGGGTCTTTATGATTGAATTCATTAACAGCATTGTCAAAAAGCAGTCGATAACAATTTCAGAAGGAGATTGTGCAAAGTATAGATCAAAGTTTTGTGCAACTCTCTTGTATGCACGCGATTCACCTTTTTTGTAAATATTATTTTAATTTTCACCATGGTGTTTGTTTTGTATGCAATATGTGGATGATATTATGTGGACGATACCCTCATTTGATATTATGTGGTTGATATTTTGTAAGTCTTTGCTCTAGAGAAAAATTTATTGTATCCAGTTATTAAAATTTTGTACCTACTTATGGACGTTTTGTACCTAGTTAGGCACGTTTTGTACCTCGTAGTTCTTGAAAAAATTTATTGTACCCAGTTATTAAAATTTTGTACCTACTTATGGACGTTTTGTACCTAGTTAGGCACGTTTTGTACCTCATTAAAATTTTGTACCTACTTATGGACGTTTTGTACCTAGTTAGGCACGTTTTGTACCTCGTAGTTCTTAAAAAAATTTATTGTACCCAGTTATTAAAATTTTGTACCTACTTATGGACGTTTTGTACCTAGTTAGGCATATTTTGTAACTCGTAGTTCTTAAAAAAATTTATTGCACCCACTTAATCAAGTTTTGTACCCACTTAATCAAGTTTTATACACACTTATGCACGTTTTGTACCTCATTGATCTGAAAAAATAATTTGTATCCAGTTATTAAAATTTTGTACCTACTTATGGACGTTTTGTACCTAGTTAGGCACATTTTGTACCTCGTAGTTCTTAAAAAAATTATTGCACCCACTTAATCAATTTTTGTATCTACTTATGCACGCTTTGTACCCCATTGATCTGGAAAAAAATATTGTACTTACTACTTACTAATGTTTTGTACTCAATTATGCACGTTTTGTACCTCATTGATCTGGAAAAAAATTTGTACCAAGTTATTAAAGTTTTGTACCTACTTATGCACGTTTTGTACCTACTTAAGCATATTTTGTACCTCGTAGTTCTTGAAAAAAAATTATTGCACCCACTTAATCAAGATTTGTACCTACTTACGCACATTTTGTACCTCGTAGTTCTTTAAAAAGTTTTTTGTACCTACTTAATCAATTTTTGTACCTACTTATGCACGCTTTGTACCTCATTGATCTAGAAAAATTATTGTACTTACTACTTACTAATGTTTTATACTCAATTATGCATGTTTTGTACCTCATTTATCTGGAAAAAAAATTTGTACCCAGTTATTAAAGTTTTGTACCTACTTATGCACGTTTTATACCTACTTAAGCATATTTTGTACCTCATAGTTCTTGAAAAAAATTATTGTACCCACTTATTCAAGTTTTGTACACACTTATTAAAATTTTGTACCAACTTAGGCATATTTTGTACCATGGCTCTGTTAAAAAATTTCTACCAACTTAATCAATTTTTGTACTCACTTATGCAAATTTTGTATCTCATAGACCTGGAAAAAAATTTGTACCTCATAGACCTGGAAAAAATTAAATTCAAATTATCATCCATACATGATTAATCCATACAACCACATTATCATCTATAAAACCAAATCATCCATATGTACATAAACTTTAATTTAAATTATCATCCATACATGATTAATCCATATAACCACATTATCAGTCATACATGATTAATCCATACAACCAAATCATCCATACATACATAAACTTTAATTCAAATTTTCAACATTCTTCAGAAACACATGCTTTGTTTTGGTCAACCGTTAACTTTGTTTTGGCCCTCCGTTAACTTTCTCGACCACCACCTGCAATATTTTTAATCAACAAAAAAAATTATAACTTTAACATGACAAATGCATCGACAGGAAAAAATATTAAATTAAGATTAAATATAATACCTTAGCTAAAGGACAACTCGTTATATAATGTCATTTTCCCTTACAAATTCCACAAAATCTTTGTTTTTTTATACCCTTTTCTTGTGCTATCTCCATTCCGGACTTAATTCTAGTAGTTTGTGCTGGTCGTCCCTTCGTGGCAATAGGTTTATCTGGATCACGAATAGTGATTTGTGTTGCTTCCTCTACAGAGATGGGTATGGATGAAGTAGGCATCTTATTGCTGGCATTGCTCTCATTTTCATTGTCGTTAAATTCCTTTTCTTTCTTGTAAGCACCAACTTCTTCAAAAAATGAGTCTAAAAAAGCACTGAACTTATCATAAAGTGTACTTGAAGTCAATGTATCTTCTAGTGCCTTGTTACATCTACTCCTAAGGGCCCAATGTTTAATGATAGAGAGTTGGTTTTCACTATTTGAAATACAATTTCTAATAACTATGCAACCAACATGTCTTGCTTTAATTGTCCATCGTTGCATAATATATCTTGATGGAATTTCTAATACTTGCCTCTTTACTAAAATGTGAAAGCTATGTTTGCATAATATACCTTCCATTTCAAATTTCGCATAAGAGCACTTAATTATTTTATCTTTGGATGCATCGAAAACAACATGATGCTTTACCCTCTTCTTGCTCTCAGCCTCGCTATCTATATTCCAAACGGCATAAGTAGCACTTACGCCGTCCTTCGACAACCTTTCATGAAGCATGGAGTAACTATCCTTGAGTTCTTTCTGA
>NC_033800.1:64249248-64259248 GCF_001876935.1 Asparagus officinalis | reverse complement strand
CCATTAACACCGAAAGAGCTTAGCCGCCTTTGTCCGTTTATTTTCTTGCTCATTAACTGCAATCATAGTGTTCCATGAAACCAAAGTTCTGTGATTCATTTCATCAAACAATTGCTGAGCAACCATCATTGTCTATGAATACACTGCTGTCATGCAGGAGAGTTTAAACGTGGAGAGGGAGTGGTCGAGGGAGGAGAAAGGCAGTGAGGTCGGAGGAGATATTGCCATCGCCGCTGGAGTTGGACTTGACGAGGATGTGCTTGAGGTCAGTGGTGTTGGATGAGGAGGAGTAAATTGACGGAGGAGGCATTGACAGAGCTGGAGGTGGATCCAAGTTCAGATCTAGGTGAGGATTTAGCTTGGGCATAGCGGCGATGGGGGAAAGATGAGATCTTGCTCATTGGAGGAGGGGTGTGGGGAGGGAGAAAGGGAGGGAAGAGAGGGGTGGAGTGAGAGACTATATTAGAAGGGCCAATTAAGGGGTATAATGGGGGAAGAAACTCCATTTCCCACCTCCACATTATTTTATTTATTATTTTGCAGGTTGGATAAAAGGAGAGGCTTTCCTTAATCATAGGCGTAGGCGCTTTAATTGTAAAATGGCCTTGTATTCAGCAAAAAAGCCAATCTGGATTCACTTTTCCCTTTCTTTGTAGAAATACACATACCATTGGGCTACAGCTCACATAAGGGGACAGGTGACAGGTCACATAACTTTCAAATTTTGAGGGCTTAAGTACATATGCAAAAGTAGGAGGGGCCGAGTCACATGGGCTTCTCAAATTTGGGGCATTGACACAGTTTTCCCTATTAACTTTCTCCCCCCCCTCTACAAGTATGTAAAACTTCTTAAGGGTGTGTTTGGATGGGGGTTAGAGGATAGAATTTATAGTGAAATTTCATTTTAACATTGTTTGGGAGTTTTTTGAGGGGTTAGAGGATGGAATGGAAGGTTAAATTTCTCTAGATTTTTCTCCCCCTTAATTTTGGCGGTAGAGGATGGAATGGAAATTACCGTAAAATTTCACAATATGGTAAGATAATTATACCCTTATAACATCAAAATCAATAGCTAAGATATACCATGATCTTAGTAACATGTAAGGGTATTTATGTAACTTTATGCGAACGCGTGTGACAGCCTGGCATCTCCAATCGCGTGAATGGCTGGCACATGGGAACAGCCTGGCAAATTGCAAGCATGTGAATGGGTAAGCGGCAAATCAAATCACGTGAATAGCGGTTTTCATCACAGGCCCACTAATCTCCTATAAATAGAATATGGTATTCTAGGGTTTTGTGCGGGGGAATTTTTTGCCAACTGCAGTGCTGAAAAACACAGGTGTAAGGGGAAAAGACTGCGAAAAAAAGGCAGAGAGAGTTTTGCTTTTGGCGGTTGAGAGTGAGTTGAAACAGAGAGAGAAAATGGGAGAGAAAAAGAGGGATTTTACAAAAAGAGAGGTTAATTTCTTTTGGGTAAAAATTAGATCTTTTTCTTTTAGATGAGCTTGTGGATTGTACAAGTCGTCGGTGTTCTCCTAGAAGTGGAATCTCCCCTCACCCCTCCCGTGGACGTAGGCAATTTTGACGAACCACGTAAATCTTGTGTCTTTATTATTAGGTGTTGGCTATTGCTTGTAGGTTCTATCGACATTTCAGTCCTAGAACTGATGAGAGGAAGAGTGCATATTTCACTTTGTTGAAATATTTCACTTTCTAGAACTGATGAGAGGAAGAGTGCATATTTCACTTTGTTGAAATATTTCACTTTCTATTCTAGTTTCCTTTGAGAAACAATTGTTGAAATATTTCACTTTCTATTCTAGTTTCCTTTGAGAAACAAGAATTTTACTATCTATTCTAGTTTTCTTTGAGAAACAAGAATATAGAGGTTAACTTGTGCTTTTTTGTGACAATAAAAGCCAGGGCTTTCTCTCAGGTGATATCGCTTCCGTGGCGGTGGGCGTGACTCTGCGTCCAACAATTGGTATCAGAGGTGTTATTCAGATTGGAAGTGGTGTAACTTCTGATTTGAGGTGGTGCTCGGCAATTTCCTGAGAGAAGCAGATTTATTAATACAAGCGAAGAATGATGTCAACAAGTAAAACAGTTAAAGTAGAAAAATACGAGATTGAAAAATTCAATGGAAAGAATGATTTTTCTTATTGGAGAATGCAGATGAAGAACTCGTTGATTTCGCAGAAATTGCACAAAGCTTTGGCGGGAAAAAAAGAAGAAGCACAAGGATATGTCTGATGAGGATTGGGAAGAGCTGGATCTGG
Organism: Asparagus officinalis; assembly: GCF_001876935.1. Taxonomy (NCBI): domain Eukaryota; kingdom Viridiplantae; phylum Streptophyta; class Magnoliopsida; order Asparagales; family Asparagaceae; genus Asparagus; species Asparagus officinalis. Next base: position 64,256,966 of record NC_033800.1, on the reverse strand, counting down.
AAGCACAGGCATCGATTATCCTTTGCCTTGAAAGAGATGTAGCTTTCTTGGTAGATGGAGAGGAAACGGTTGCGGGCGTATGGTGGAAGTTAGAAAGCACCTTCATGACGAAGAGTCTAACGAACCAGATCTATTTAAAATCCAAATTATATACTTGCAAGATAGAGGAGGGCTCATCAATCCGGGAATACATCAACAAGTTCGATAGGATAGTATCAGATTTGAAGGACATTGATGTAACTGTAAAAGATGAGGATCAGACGCTTCTACTACTTCTATCTTTGCCGAAGTCTTATGAGAACCTGGTACAAACAATGATGCTTGTGGGAGATAATTTGACGATGGATGAGACTAGAATGACGCTTCTAGCGGATGACCTTCGGAAGATTGCAACCAGTGACTAATTTGACGATGGATGAGACTAGAATGACGCTTCTAGCGGATGACCTTCGGAAGATTGCAACCAGTGACATGACTACTGGTGGTAACAAAGAACAAGCGCAGAGATTGTTTGCTAGAGGAAGGAGCAATGAGCGAGGAAAAGGCTAAGCGGAGGAAAGTCATAGACTCTAATCGAGATCTCTTGCGGGAAGAGCGTGCTTCAAATGCGGTAAAGTTAGGAATTTCAAGGTCGACTGTCCAAATAAGAGAGTAGGTAGGAAGAAGAACAACAATAAGACTGAGAGGAGAGAAGGCAAGGAAGAAGTGAGCTATGCTTTAGAGGAAGGGAGCGATAAAGAATGCTATGTTATTACGGGTGTTGAGATATCTCCGGTACGTGGATACTTGATTCAGGTTGCTCTTACCACATGTGTCCAAATAGGAAGTGGTTTACTATCTATAGAAGCATTGATGGTGGAACCGTATTGATGGGGAATAACCATGCTTATAAAATAGTGGAGCTCAGTGATATAAAAATCAAGATGCATGATGGAGTGATTAGAACCCTAACGGACGTGCGGCACGTTCCTGACTTACGGAAGAATCTTATCTCAGTTGGTGCTTTGGACTCCGGTGGCTGTAAGATTGTTACTGAGAATGGAGTGAAGAAGGTTGTTCGAGGTTCCCTAACAGTGATGAAGGGTATTCATCATGGTAATCTATATACTCTCTCGGGTACGACAGTGACAGGAGATGCAGCGGTTGGAACTGAAAGAAGTGGTGGAGACTCATGTGAGCACATACGGTTATGCAATAGACGGCTTGGGCACATGTCAAAGAAGGGTCTGGATCTGCTTGGTAAAGAGGGTTTGCTGAAGAATCTGAAGAAATCTTGCATGGATTTTTGTGATGATTGTGTGTATAGAAAGGCGCATAGGATCCAGTTCTTGAAAAATAATCACAAGAGTAGAGGTATACTAGATTATGTGTACACGGATGTTTGGGGTCTGGCTCAAACAACTTCCAAGGGTGGTTCTAGATATTTTGTCTCGTTCATAGATGATCATTCGAGGTATGCTTGGATTTATTTTCTTAAGCATAAGAATGAGGTATTCGAGACATTCAAGAAGTGGAAAGCAATGGTTGAGAACAGGACATGCAAGAAATTAAAGACACTGAGATCTGACAACGGTATAGAGTATACAGATGGTGCTTTCAAGAAGTTCTGTGATCAGGAGGGCATTGTTCGACACTGGACAGTCAGGTCAACACCAAAACAGAACGAGGTCGCGGAGAGACTGAACCGAACATTATAGGAGAAGGCAATAAGTATGCGATCTTATGCTGGATTGGGCAACGAATGGTGGGCAGAAGCAGTGGCTACAGCATGTTACATTGTGAACTGTTCTTCACATTCAACATTGGATGGTGATACACCCTATAGGATGTGGTCAGGAGAACATGCAGATTATGATAAGCTCAGAAATTTCGGATGTACCACCTACTATCACATCAACGAGGGAAAGCTTGACGCGAGGGCTAAGAAGGCGATATTCTTGGGATATGCAAAGGGCGTAAAAGGCTACCGCCTTTGGTGTATAGAAGATTCGAAGTTTGTGATCAGCAGTGATGTTACCTTTGATGAGAAATCCATGATTACTAGGGTGCCCAAGGATGATGGTGTTAGGACTGTTGAGACTTCAAAGTCCCAGGTTAGTGAGATAGAACCTAAAGACCAACCAGGTTCTAGTCATGTTCAAGTGGAAAATCAGGTAGATGATGAGCTTGAGCAGGAGGGGCACTACAACAACAGCAGCTCGAGGATACTTTGGCTTCCACTAGGCCAAGGCGAGCATACAAGCAGGTACAGAAGCTGGGGGCTGATCAACCCCTGAAGCACTATGGGCAAGTTAATTTGGTGGAATACGCACTCTTGGTGGAGGATGATGAGCCGGTCTCCTTCAAGGAAGCTATTCGGGACAAGGATAGTGAGAGTTGGTTGACTGCGATGGAGGAGGAGATGGAATGTCTTCGGAAGAACCAAACATGGGAGGTGGTCCCATTGCCCATAGGAAGAAAAGCTATTGGTTATAAGTGGGTGTATAAGAGAAAGGAAGATTCTTCAAAACTCGGTGGTACAAGGTATAAGGCGAGGCTAGTGGCTAAAGGGTTTGCACAAAGAGAGGGTGTGGATTACAATGAGATATTTTCTCCAGTGGTGAAACACACTTCTATTCGAGTGTTATTGAGTATTGTTGCTTATGGTGATCTTGAGCTGGAACAACTCGATGTTAAAACGGCCTTTTTGTACGGAGACTTGGATGAAGAGATCTATATGTATCAACTTGAGGGTTACAAGGTTGAGGATAAGGAGAATCATGTGTGTCTCTTGAGAAAATCACTCTATGGACTAAAACAATCTCCTCAGCAATGGTACAAACGATTTGACTCCTTTATGCTAAAGCATGGATTTTTCCGAAGCGATTACGATTGCTATGTTTACATTCGGAAGCTTCGTGGAGGTGATTATATCTATCTCCTTTTGTATGTGGATGACATGCTTATTGCTTCTAAGAGAAGGGTGGAGATAGATAAGCTAAAATCTCAACTTGGTAAAGAATTCGAGATGAAGGATATGGGCGCTGCAAGGAAAATACTAGGTATAAAGATTAGGAGAGAGCGGACGAATAGGCGATTATTCTTGAGTCAGAAGGGATACATAGAGCGGGTGATTACGAGGTTCGGGATGCAAAATACAAAGTCGGTGGTGACTCCATTGGCTCCACATTTTAGGCTTTTAGGTAAACAATCTCCTACTACAACGGAAGATAAGGCACACATGGAGCATGTTCCTTATGCTAGTACAGTTGGCAGTTTGATGTACGCCATGGTGTGTACACGCCCAGATATTTCACAGGCGGTAAGTATGGTCAGCAGGTTCATGACGAATCCGGGAAAGGTGCACTGGGAAGCGGTGAAATGGGTCTTGAGGTACTTAAAGGATACTGTGGATACAGGTTTGTGTTTTGGTAGAGATACATGTCAGATTGATGGGTTTGTTGACTCGGATTATGCGGGCAATCTAGATAGACATCGATCTACTACTGGTTATGTATTCAAGATACATGGAGCTCTAGTTAGTTGGCGATCGATGTTGTAGGCTACAGTAGCTTTCTACTATAGAGACAGAGTACATAGCCATGGCAGAGGGAGTGAAGGAAGCATTGTGGTTGTAGGGTCTTCTAGACGATTTGGGGATTGAGCAGGAGAACATGAACTTGTGGTGCGACAGTCAGAGTGCGATTCACTTGGCGAAGAATCAAGTTCATCATGCTCGTACCAAGCATATAGATGTTATGTATCATTTTGTGCGGGATGTCATAGAGGAATGTGATATTTCTCTCATGAAGGTGCATACGAATGAGAATCTCGTAGACATGTTAACCAAGGTGGTCACAGGTAGCAAGTTTAAGCATTGCTTGGACTTGCTTCATATCAGCCTGTGTTAATTTGCCCAAGAGGGTATGGCCCTTCGGGATGGTGATGGGGTGAGGTGGAGACTATGGAGAACAAATTCCTAAACTACGGTTAGCTTGATCCCGGTGGAGGGTACGTAGGCAGCGCGGTAAAGTGGCGCAGCTGGTCTTTTGGTCTGGTTTGGTATTTCAGATATCTCTGGTGATGTTCGCGATTCTTCTGATGTTCGTCCAAAATTTGAGGTTTTATCAAATGATGTACGAGGTGGAGAATTGTGAACACGTGGGACAGCCTGGCATCTCCAATCGAGTGAATGGCTGGCACATGGGAACAGCCTGGAAAATTGCAGGCACGTGAATGGGTAAGAGGCAAATAAAATCACGTGAATAGCGGTTTTCATCACAGGCCCACCAATCTCCTATAAATAGAATAGGGTATTCTAGGGTTTTGTGCAGGGGAATTTTTTGCCGACTGCAGTGCTGAAAAACACAGGTGTAAGGGGAAAAGACTGCGAAAAAAAGGCAGAGAGAGTTTTGCTTTTGGCGGCTGAACGTGAGTTGAAACAGAGAGAGAAAAAGAGGGATTTTACAAAAAGAGAGGTTAATTTCTTTTGGGTAAAAATTAGATCTTTTTTTTTAAGACGAGCTTGTGGATTGTACAAGTCGTCGGTGTTCTCCTAGAAGTGGAATCTTCCCTCACCCCTCTCGTGGACGTAGGCAATTTTGTCGAACCACATAAATCTCGTGTCTTTATTGTTTTCTGGGTGTTGGCTATTGCTTGTAGGTTCCCTTGACATTTCAGTCCTAGAACTGATGAGAGGAAGAGTGCATATTTCACTTTGTTGAAATATTTTACTTTTTATTCTAGTTTCCTGTGAGAAACAAGAATTTCACTATCTAATCTAGTTTCCTTTGAGAAACAAGAATATAGAGGTTGACTTGTGCTTTTTTGTAACAACAAAAGCCAGGGCTTTCTCTCAGGTGATATCGCTTCCGCGGCGATGTGCGTGACTCTACACCCAACACTTTATATATGTTCACTTCACTTCCCTCCTCTTTATTAGAACTCTCAGACAAGTTAAAATAAATTTACTTCCGCTCCATTTACTGAACTCCCAAATAATATTTTATTTTTTCACTCTCCTTCTCTACATTTCATTTCTATTATTTAGCTTTCCGTCCCTTCTCTTCCCTTAGTAAACTCCCAAACAAAGTGTAAGACACTTGGATAATTTCTCAAGCGCCTAACTTTCTGCTCATTCACACATTAATTGTTCAATATTATGGATGGCAAGTGAAGACCAGAAAAACAATATTTTGTATGTTACTGTATTATCGGTGAGACTCATCTTATCCTAAAATTTAAATCAAGCCAACTTAGTCAAGGAACGTACTTCGTCGAGACCAATGCATTAGAATACAAAAGCATCTTTGGGCTGTCTCCTTCATTCCCAAACAAAATCTCAATGAATTAAACAAAACAACAACCTAACTCGTGCAATTTTCAAATAAGCATATCTCTGTTCCCCAAAGATTCCTGTGCTAGATTTCATTCAACCACCGGTCGATGAGGCTTGCTTCAGTTCTAAGGCTACACTTGATGCCCAGCTGAACCTTAAACATCTCGAAATTCGATTCACTGTAGACCTAATATGCCTCCAAGATACACATCAGCGGACGAAAGCTTATAATAATATCTGCGTTAACTTATCGCTTATCTCCTTTTATTTATGTCATATTTTGCAACCGGGCCAAATTTGCACCACTTCACGTGGACCCGTCGATTGAGACCTTGACCAAATCATAAGGATGAAAAAAATGGATGCAAATACTAAATATGTAGATCAAAGTATCATATTATATCAATGTTCCCTTTGAAACACGTGAGATCAGATAAATCATTTTATGATTAATATTATTCTTTGACCCTAGTTGATACAAATATAAGTATCCGCTCTGTACTTGATATTCGAACATACATGTTGACCAAATAATTAAATTATTTTGAGCTTTGGATTTGAGGCCAATGTTGATGATCCAGGGTCTAACTGTCTGAGCTTATCTTTTCAAATATGTCAATTGTGTTGATGTTATAAATCTATATCCATATCCATATCTATATCTATATCTATACTACATATAAAAGAGGATTGCCTTGTCAAAACTTTTAATTTTTATTTTTGCCCTTTTAAGTTTGATAATTCCCAAAAAGATCATTAGTTTTAATTAATCATTCACTAATTATATATAACCTCTTATTAATTACGCATCTCTTCACTTTCTCAAAACCTTTGGTCACACTATTATTTTATTATTTAATTATATTATTAATAAAAATTAAAAATTTATCCATAATTTATTTTCACATAATATTTAAAAATTTTGAAAAAAATAAAAGATAAAAAAATTCATTAGGCTTGTGCTTTATGCCTTTGGGTTTTATCTCTTATAAGGGACTACCTGTCACCTTTCATCTTATTAGCCCTTTAAAAGTATGATAATAGTTTAAAAATTTATTTATATTTATTATAATGATAATAGTATTAATAGTATAATAATTTTAATACTATTTTTAAATTAATAAATTACACTATAATTTAATAACTATACAGTTTAGTAAATTATTTACTAATAGTGTTGTAAACTAATTATGAAATTAAAATGTAATTACTAATAGTATTATAACTATGCTATGTATAATATTATTATATGTAAAAGAGAAGAAATTATTTAATATATTATAACTATGTTAATAAATTATAAATAAGTTATAACAATTATCTAAACTATAATAATTAACCATATAGTTCTTTATACACAGTTTTATCGTACAATTTATTCATTTATATAAAATTATAACTATTCAAAATTTATATTGGTATATAAGTCATTTCATTATTTTGCAACCAACAAAAAAAATTTAAAAACATAAAACAAAACAGATATGCCCTACTGCAAAGCACGTGCACTATACTAGTATATCTAAAAGACTTTTCTAGCATATTGCCTATATATATCCTCAACCTTATCCCGTTTCTTATAAAATTTTAAATGTTCATGTATATTCCGCCTGTTTTTACCTACGAAAGATATTGACTATAAATTTTAGGGTGTTTTTGACGATTTCAGAAAACTTGTTTTAAGTGGTATCTTCAAGATATTGTTTTTTATTTGACAAAATTTGGGCCCGAATATTTCAAGTTCAAAATCTAGCCCATGAACCAAGTCTTTTTGTGAACCAACTCTTATATGGTTTAGCTTTAGCTGGGTTAAGATAAAATTAGTGTAGCAAACTTCTATTTTAAAGTTGACAAATACACCCTCGCATTCCAAATTTTGTTCATACTAGAAGCTAGTAAATGAATAAGGGGCTGTTTGGTCCATCAACAATTTTGGCATTTGGAATGGATTACAAATTCTAGGAGCAAAAAATCATCACTTATTTCTTTTTTGGATTCCATACTCGGTGTCTGTTTTAATAAAAGTTTTGCAATATTAAATCCCTAAAATGCAAAAACAAGCCTTTTTTGAGATTTGCAGAATGCTATCAATTGGAGAGGATTTGGTATTTTGGTGCTTCATGTCAACAAACACTCCTCACACCATCTCCCAAATATTTGTTGTCCTGCAATTTTAGAATTTAAAATTACAAATTTTAAATTTTACTTTTCTATAATAATATTAAACCAAATAAAATATTTAAAATCCTAAGATACATATAGAAACCTATAAAATTTAAAATTATCTATAAAATTCTAAATCCAAAAACTTTAGGATTTGAGCCAAACAGCCCCCATGGTAACTTTCATGACCGAGCCCCCCTTACCAAGACCAACCTCTCCAAAATCGACCACAGCCGTT
>NC_033800.1:64240676-64249238 GCF_001876935.1 Asparagus officinalis | reverse complement strand
AGCCGTTAGATCTGGATCGAACTGATGGTGACAATCCGGCGTTCCGCTTGGGCTGAGGGCCAGGAGACCGGCCGTGCATCGGGAGGACGATGGTGGGGCCCGCCCACTGAGGACCGTCAGATTGATACTATATTGGCAGAGATTCCCTTTTCTCCCCGTGATACAAACAAACAGAGGTCCCTGAAGCATCTCAGCCGTCCACGCGTCAGTCACATCGGGCGGTCGGGAACCAACGCCAATCACGACCAACGGACCGTTGGCGAGAGGATAGAGCCGGCGACGTCACCCCTTATGCCGAGCGAGTGGGACCCGCATGTCAGTGAGCGGGTCATGAGTGGGTGCGGAGTGTGTTTGTGGACTCGAAGCAGGATACAGCCGCGCCGCTTAAATCGGACTTATTCATCCGTGACGTCCGCGAGATTTCTCTTTCTCCCGGTTCTCTCTCTCATTTTGTTGCGTGGCGTCTGGATGTCTTCTCTTTTTTCCCCACCAGAAACAAGAATTTTCTCTTAATTTCATCGGATTTTTCATTTTCGGATTGCGTCGATCTCGAGTAAGTTGTTGAATTCAATTATAGTTTTCATCGATCTAATTAGAAATTGATACCTCGCTTAGTTCAATTGTGATACTGCTTTAGACTTTTGATTCTGGATATGCGATTGATTGAGTTTTAGAGGAATTGATCAGATCGTTCTTAGATCAAATTCATCTTCTTGAGTTCAGATGATTTTTGACCGATAATCTTTATATCTAATCCGATGAATATCATCAGTAGAGAGCTTGATCTTAGTTAATTTAGGAAGAATGAAATAGATTGTCTCTTTCTGTTTTTATTTCTACTTCTTACAGTTAAATTATGACAGTGCTGTAGTATTTGCTTCTTGATATGCGATTGATTGAGTTTTAGAACAATAGTTGTTTGATTGAACTGATTGGATCAATCTTAGATTAAGTTCATGTTCTTGAGCTCTGATGAACTTTTTGGTCGATAATATTAAATAGCATTAGCTATTTGTGTTTCTCTGATGAATTTCATCATTAGAGCACCTCTCATTAACGAAATATATCAGTGGAGCACCTGATTTTAGATTCTTAGTTAATAATTTAGGAAGAATGGGGTAGATCGTGTCTGAAAAGACTCATTTTTTTTTGCATTAAGATATGTGATTGAGTTTCAGAAGGATTATTGTTGATTGAATTGGTCATATCAATCTTAGATTGAGTTCATGTTCTAGAGTTCTAGAGTTCAGATGATTGAATTGTTCTAGAGTTAATTTAGCAAATTTAGCAAGAGTCAAATAGATAGTTTGTATTTTATTTGATACTCATGTCAATTGCCATAACCTCTTCTTGGTCATAAACTTACAGTTATTCCTTTTGCTCTTGAGAAGCAGCATGCTCCGACCGCTTTTCATTAATCTTGTATGTACATGTAATGTTTTGTGGTATGAGCCAGCTACGAAAAGAGGAAGAATCTATCGTTCACAGATCAGTGGCTAATAATCCAATTATGGCATATTTCCAGGGTGGACACACTTGAAGTAATTTGTTAGGAGAGTTTACCGATACTTGATACCTTTTCAGAATCTTGTAGACCATAACTTGGACTCTTTAAAAATTTTTAAATAATCCATGACTATTTTTTTGAGATCTAACAGGTAAGATGGTTATCCCCTTTGTAGTATGGAGTTAATGCACTGCTATCCTTGTATGCCAGCTTGCTTCATCAAAAACTTGATCTTGTAGAAGAGTGAAGGACTTCCTTTTGAGAAATATGTTGATTATAAGTTATCACCAGAGGATAATGACTTCATTTTTTGCACATTTCTTATTCTCTATTAGGATAGACTTAGGATGATGACTATCCTTAATAGCATAGTTTCCATCTTATTTTAGAAGGAATCATCCTCTAGTTTGGAGAGAACAAATATTAATTTTCTGGAGAGTATGAATAATAGAAACAATGAAGTAATCCAGTGTAAATTGAAGTTAACCTTGAACCTATTTGTGATCAATGCTGCATCTTGGATATCTCTGCTTTAACCATTAAATGCTTCCCAGGCTCCTTTCTTCATTCCTAATAATGATAGCCGAAATAAGAAAACGTGGACTTTTAAAGCTATCTGAGGTCCCAATGGTTAATTTTTCCTCTGGTGGATAATTTACTCTACGCTGTATTTTTGGCGTCTTTAACTGTGTTAAGAAATATTTAGGTGGTGTAAGATTTTAAGATTAATTGATGTGTGTCCCTTTGGCAGCTTATTGCAGGTACTGTTGTTCTTCCAGGATATTTTAGTTGAAGATTTATCATAAGCTGATGATTATGTATGATCAAGATCCTGATATTCTTCGTTGGGGTCTTGACATTCTTCATGTTGAACCATATCCCAATACCAGCTACTGTGGGTCAACTGCTCAAAATGATGCCCACTTCTATGATTTGGGTTATACAAGAGAAGGTAATTTTGGTACAGACCATATTTGTGTAGAGAATGATGAGATTATCGCACATGCTCTTCAGGAAGAATTTTCGCAACTTGCTGTTGCAGAAGCTACTTGTCCTTCACATGCAGGTGAAGAACATTCCCAAGCATCTGTTCTTACACAAGACTGGTTCATTCCACCAATGAGTGATTTCTATCCAGGTACTTATAGATGATTGGACATGCTTATTTGAGTGTGCAATGTGTTAGATTCCTGTCATTTCTCCTCTACTAATATGATACACGTGTCCATACAGCCAGTGAGCGTGTTCGGGTGGAAGGCGATGTGGACTCCTCTAGTTCATGTTCAACGTTAGGTGAAATACCATATGAATTGGAGGAGTTTGAACTTTATGATGACTCCTCTGCTCTAGAAGGTGAATTAGGCAAAAGATTGAATCAGATGGTCTCTATTCCTGTGAGTCTGAGCATAACTTTTTTCTGGATTTGCTCGAGTTATTATCTAGTTAAATTCAACATTTCTGTGGACCTAGTTGTACTTTATTTCCTCTTTTCTAACCTTTATATATTTGTTTTTCTATCATTATGTTGTATCTTTAAAATATGAACAATGCAAATAATGATTTTAAAGCGCAAAAGGAGACTTTAGCCTACGATTATATGATATATTCATCTATAATGACTACCACCTTTAACTTGTGTTTGCATTTGTCTCGTGCTTTGTTGAGACAGAATTCTATATGCTATCAAGATTCCCCATAACTTGGGAATTTTGGTACAGCTGTAGAGGCTTTGAGATGTTATCAAAGTTGTCTAGATTCAAAAAATCAAAAAAAAGAAAGTACTGCTGCAAAACACCCAGATTTTAGTCAATAAAGCGCTCAACCTGTGGGATGAGAATGTAAAAATAACTCCTTAAACACAATCTCGGAGTTTAATATGATTACACAGGTTTAAAATGGCGTTAGAGTCAAGTGTACCATATAAAGTGGATAGGATTAGAAAATATTGGTATGCAAAAGTGGCCCATGCACAATCTACGAGAGTGTGTCAATATAAAGGCATAATACTCCATCCTTAGAACAATTGAGCTTTGATGTAGTGGTAGAAACTTTATGGGGGAACATCCTTAACTTTTTTATTTGTCAAATACTCGAGAGGTTTTTGTTTATTGCTTTTTTTACGTGAATTAACTTCTATTGTTTCATGTTTACTTTATTTGTGGCCTAGTGGTTGGGGCTTGGGGCCTTGGCTCAAAAGGTTAAGGGTTGATCCTTGTCTATGACATGACTATCCCCAATTTCTAATGATTAGGCATTGCAACAATTGTGCTATTCATATGGGTTTGGACTGCTTTTTTCTTTTCTTTTTCTTTTTTTTTTTTTGGGGGGGGGGGGGGGGGGCTTTGATTTACTTGGCGTGCTAAGCCAAGGTTCCTCGAAAAAAATAAAATGAAAAAAGTTGAATTTCTTAATTTTTTTTGACACCATTGTTTTGAACATGTTTCTTCTGTCTATATGTATGCTTGTGTGAATTTTTGTTCCATCTTTGCACACATGCACTTGTTTACTAGATACATGTCCATGTGATTTCATCTGATATTTGTTGCAAAAAATATGTAATATTGCTAGCTGTACCATTGTATTAATAGCTACTGCTCTTCTCAGTTTATTTAATGCAATATTTGGCATCTTTTAAGGGAAAAGTAAGAATTTATTTAATGCCAATATAGCAGAAGGCATGCTTCTTTAATGGAGCTTTATATATATTGTATTAATGGGATTTGTGTACAAAAGCACAAAAGTTTGGTATGAGGCTTTGGTCATGGTAGTGCTGCCGTAGCTCACTAGTACTTCTTTTTTGTTTGTGTGTTTGTTTGAGTTTTATAAGAACCAGCTTGCCCTGATATGTTGATTCGTCTCTACAGCATGTTCCACGAATCAATGGAGAAATTCCATCTGTGGATGAAGCTACGTCAGATCATCAGAGGCTTCTTGACAGGTACTGCCTTCTGGAATTTATCTTAAAGCACGAGTGAAAATGTTGTGTTGGATCTGAAGACCTCAGGATATAGTACTGCTGCCATTATTGTATTAAATATTAAGTTGATCACAGTGCATATGCTGTTCAATAAAGCAAACTCTTGAATATATACTTTTGTAGGGGTGCGTGTGTGTGTTCTATGGTTTCAACTATGAAAGTACTTCTGCTGGAATATTCACTTATCTAGCTTGTGTTCAATGGAATATTATCTGGTGAGTGAGTGAACATCTGTATGGTCACTAATCAATTGGATTTTGATGAATAAGGTGCACGAAGTGTGACAATCTATTAGAAGCTAACAGCTCCAATTTACATATTTAGCTACTTAAGTTTGAAATCGTAATTAATGCTAAGACTGGTGTAGTGATACGATTGATCTCTTACTCTTGCATATACTTCTATTTTTTTATTATCATTTCTTTAAAAAAGAAGGTTGTCCTAAAAAAATATAATATGATGTTTCCAAAGATTTTTTTTGAGGAATTGAATTTTAATTTTATGAAGATTCCACCTCTCTTTTTGGACTAGCTCAAGGATTCACCTTCAAGTTTCAACAGAGTTTGATGTCACTTGAGTACACGACGGAGTTGGTCGATGGCTTCAGTTTGGGTACTGTAGCAAATTGTGCTTAAGAACTTACAACAAAAGGAAATAAAATAGTGCTCTCCGAATAAGGTAATTCTATTTTTATTGGAAATAGAGGAAGATTTGTGTAATTGACTGAGAAAAGGGATGTATACAGAGCGAGAGAATATAGTGGATGGTTTTGTTCGGCATATGCAGTGGATATGGATATGAATATAGATATTTGATTAGATATTGAACTTTGTACATGTATTTAATTAAACGATTTTGGATTCAGTCAGCTACCAATAGTAACTGATATTATTGAATATGATTACTGTTGCCAAGAAGTAAAGTATAGAAATCATATCAGTTGTTGATTTTAATTGTATTGTAATGCAATACTCTGTAAACTTAATATATAAGCATGAGGTCAAGTTCCTACACGGGCGGATCGAGAAATTTTTACCTAAATATTTGTTTGGCTTATTAATGCCTGGAATCTTGAGCATTCAGTCCATCTCAAGTAGGTTATGCTCTGATGTTTCTCACTTGTCTCTTGAGCTGTACGTTGGCCAGCTGTCATATGTGATAAAATTTAATCAGTTTCTACCTATTAGTTGGGAAAGATAGATATTGGTATTGCTTGGCAACACTAGTACGAGTGTGGGGACATGGAAATCATCGAACTTGGATGTCAGAATATGGTATGTTTAGACGTGTATGTTCGTCTTATGCGTGTAATGGAAATAACTTATAGCATCTTAAAAGAAACAATTATTAACAATGCTATCCTTGCTATGCTAATTGCTTATACAATTTAGAAATAATTTGAAGCGCAAATGTATAACTATTCTAACGGGATTTAATTTTATATATCTACATCACGGGTCAACTGAAAAGAATATTTCTGTCCTTTCCATTAATAGTTTACTCTTATATAACCTGTGGTAATTGGCTTTAACAAATAAACTGAAGATAGCCGTTATCTAATGGCTTATATTGTTTAGTGGATGATTTGCATTAATAAGGTACTAAGGTTTCCTTTCTTTCTACTCATTCTTTTTTTTTTTACTTTCTTTGTCATTTCTTCTTTCCCTTGCTGAGCTGTCTTTTGACCTTGTCTCTCCAATTTCTCGTTTCCTTTTCTTTTGACATTTTTTCAGTCAAGAACTGGGTATGCTTATCATATTCTGAAAAGGCATAGCTTTACTTGTTTCTTCGATTTTCCACGACACACACACACACATACACACATACATACATACGTACATATATCTTTGCCTTACTAAGAATTTGTTTGTCATATGTCTCCAATGCACATGCGTGTCCCTGTCTCAAAGCTTGTGCATAAAATAATTGTCATCATACGTTTGTTGTAAGATGACACTGAACTAAATGCTTCATTTCTTCCCTTGTGATTTTTAGGTTCTCCTGTGACAAATCATTGATTCAACATGCACATGCATGCACAGATAGATAAACTATACTTTTAGCTGTATCTTTGTGTGTAGACTTTGAGCATCCATGTCTTTGCCAGAATACATCACTAGTGTCATTCGTAGTTTTAAAATCTGCGTTAGTCATGATGATGATGTGCTGTCCTTCGTGTATGCTGTTTAGAATTTATTAACTTGAGTTTTCCATGTTCTCTTTTACAGTTTCTATTTTCTGCTACTGATGTTGCTATTTGTCTTGTAGATTACAGTTATATGAGCTGGTCGAGCTTAAGGTTCAAGGAGATGGTAACTGTCAGGTTTGTTAACCTATGGTTTTGTTTGGTTTAAGCTGCTTTCAGGTTCTTTTAGTGTTGCTTTGTTATCATTTGACAATTAGAAATCCAAATATTTTATATAATGTGAAAATAGTAGGCTTACTTAATGGTCCAAGGGTGTAAAACGATCCAAGGGCTGAAATTTAATAGGTCATTTAATCCAGGGCTAAAGCTTATTTGATCACTTAGGTAAGGCTTGAGCTGAAAATATAAAGCACTTAGCTATTTTAATCCTTACCTAAGACTCACAATCACATATAACTCCTTGCATTTCCAGCTTCGTTACTTGATTTTCTTTCTGTTTTCTCCAAGCATTAATGATGATTTCCCTGAAGTGCTCCACTAGCTTCCTTGTCTTTCTTGTCTTTGTAATTTTCCTGCTTGTTAATTGGTGTCACTTGTTTTCTACATTTGTTCAGTTCCGAGCTCTATCTGATCAATTTTACCGTACTCCTGAACACCACAAGTTCGTGCGGCAGCAGGTTATCAATCAGGTTTGGCCATCATTTATCAATAGTTATATTTAGTAAGCATAGTTTGGATGCTGCGTGTTCCATCAATTAGGTTTAGGTTTTCTCCTCTGTAATGTCTTTTGTTTCATGCCTATTTTATTTGCTTCATTTTTTGAGATATGTGCTGCTAAGTTTCTTTTGATTTTGTTTCCAGCTTAAATCTCACCCAGAGAACTATGAGGGATATGTCCCCATGGCTTACGGTGACTATCTGAAAAAGCTGTCAAAGTATGATCTCTTTAATTCTATACAAGATATTTGAAACATAACGGAGATGCGAGAATGTATATTAATGTGATTCCCACTGTAAAGCAGGAGTGGGGAATGGGGCGATCATGTTACTCTACAGGCTGCTGCAGATTCTGTATGTTGAGATTTTCTTTTACATTCTGTTTTATTGTTTCTTTCTTTTCTTACTGCAATATGATAAAAATGTTTTCACCACAAGGTTATTGTCTCTTAAATTTCTGACATTTTTTGGGGTTAGATACACAGCTGCATCAATAACTCTTAAGGACTTACCCTTTTTACCCATAGTCAGGACTTGATTATAAGAGTGGTCCGAGCATGAACCTTGTCTTGTAGAATCTACTTGAATCAGATTTCATTGCAAGAACCTGGAACTAGGAAGATTATGCATAATCTAGACCCTGCACATGACCACGGAACTTTGCACAGTCACAGGAAAAAAGAGAAAAGGAAAAGAGTAAAAAGGAAAAAGAGAAAAATTATATGTCTCTGCAATATTAGATTGTTGACCTAAGTGGATTTTTTTTCTCGGTGAAGGTATATATCGTCTTCCGCTATGTTAGCATTGATTACTTACAGTGTTTTAGAATGTGCTAGGCGCCTCTGGGCGCCGGACCTAGCGCTTAGGCGGATGTTTAAGCAGCATGTACCCGTTTTTAGCATCAGGAGGGGAAGGATTCTTTTCAAAGATTCAAAATCCTATTCTTGTCGCTTACCAAGGATGGACTTCTATGCAAAGTTTCGATCCGATCTATTTTGACTTAGCTCATTCTCTTCATTCGTTGCTATGCATAAACGATCACTATAACCCTTTTTGAGAGGTGCAGACTGCATAAGCGGCTCAAGGTCTAAGTACCGCTTAGGCCTGGGGGCATCTAGGCAGGAACCCAGACAGCCTTTTGCTCAGGGTCTAAGTATTGGTTAGGCCTGGAGGCCAGGGGCACCTACGGCAGGCACCCAGATTGCTTTTTAAAAC
>NC_033800.1:64223767-64240666 GCF_001876935.1 Asparagus officinalis | reverse complement strand
TATGTATAGTTGTGGCAAGACCTGTGCTCTTGTAAGAGGTCTGGTGTTCAAATCTACTTTCAACATTTGTAGTCTTGGCTTCATGGTCTTAAGAGTGCTTTTTTTTTCCTTACCTTGGTAGTTTGTCGTGCTTTCTCTTGAATGTGTAAATGGTGTGCTCACTGATGTTTTCCATGATTGATCATGTGCAGTATGGTGTTAAGATATTTGTCATTACATCTTTCAAGGATACTTGTTACATTGAGATTCTGCCCAGTGAACAAAGGTCCAAGCGAGGTATGTTTGTCAAGGTCCCAAGAATTATACTTTTGAGAATTGTATTTCAAATGTATGCATGCATCCAAAAAATTGTACTTTGAGAATTGTAATTCAAATTGTATTTCAAAAGCAGTTATTTTCTTGAGCTTTTGGGCTGAGGTGCACTACAACTCAATTTACCCTGAAGGAGGCACGTCCAGTTTGTTTTCCATCACTGTCATTTGACTGATTTATTCTCCTCTTTTAAGAGTTTTGATTTTTAGTGGGATTTCTTTTTTCCTTCTTTTCCCCAGACATGCCAACCTCGGAAACGAAGAAGAAAAGGTGGTGGCACTTTGGAAACAAGTACTAGAGTTTGGCTTTGTGCACGTAATACAGCTGCTTATTCAACTCATGTTATTTCTAGGGGAGGATCTCGCAGAGCATGGCTTTAACTTCCCAGAGGAGATTTCACATAGCAGCAATTATTTCTGTTGTTAGATATAAAATGAGGGGAGCCGCCCATTGATAGACTTTCAAGTGTTATAATCTATATCGCATGAACATGACGCCGACAAAATCAAATTGTATTTATGGGCAATCTCTGCATGGCTTGCTGGCTTCCTGGATTGCCATTTCTCCATGCACGGATCCTGAGATAGACTCGCAAGTATTAACGCCTTTGGTTAATTCATACCCATATGTCATCTTGTATTTTGCAGTCAGCGTAAGAACATAGAAAATCTGCTGAATAATTCCTTTCAAATGAATAATATTTGCAACAAAGTAATAGCTGCTTACTGCTTGCTTGTTAATGATGAACAGTTGAGCAGCGCCCAATCAGAAAAGAATGTATGTTTTTTTTTCTCTCTGAATGATTATCACGGGGGAGTGTGTTTTATAACGGCCTGCATACAAATATTATCCGTTAAATATATCCATTTTATGTTTGCCGTTATTATTGCCATATATTTATTTACCCATGATAGAAATATTTCTCGCATGGAATCGGAGTTGATCCGTGGCTTGGAGAAGGCGAGGCCCATGAAGTTGTCTCTGTTGTTCAGTAATAATCCACAACGAGTGAATTTAACTCCTCCAGCCTTGTGATTCTTAGAGCATCTCCAACAGCTTCTCCATTTCTTACTTTTGGGGAATTTAGTTAGGTTTTTGGCCCAACAGATTCTCCATCTCATTCCCCAAAATAGGGATGAAGGAGAAAAAATGGGGAAGCTTCCCTAAATCTGCAGCATTCTCCAAATTTTTGGAGGAAAAAATGGATTCTTCAAAATGGGGAAGCTGTTGGAGTTGGTATAAAAGTTAGTTGGAGAATATGACTTTTGTTTTCCCATTTTGGAGAAAATTTTAAAGAAGCTGTTGGAGATGCTCTTACGCTAACGCGGTTGTTGCGTGAGTTAACTGCAACATGAACTACTTGAGTAAGGTCTTACTTGAGTCTGAAATCAATTATCTGCTGTGTTATTTCCAACAATCAACACATTAACTTGGTCACCACGAATCAACTCAAGAGCTTTAGCCAATCTGAGTACCGTTTAGATGCTAACAGGACTATGATTAAAGTTTAATCCGACTCTACATGAGCTTGATGAGTCCAGCAGGGGTCACGCTTGACTCGAGTCAACAACCCTACCATTTGGCGCAAGACGAAAAATAGCCCGACCAATAGGGGTGTTAACGGAGCGGATACGGCTCGGATATGGTATTTACTATATCCATATCCGTTTACCCATCTCGGATACGGATACAGATACAGATATACGTCGGTAAAAAAAAATTCATATCCATATCCGCCAAAATCGGATACAGTTACGGATATATAAACGGATATGCATGCGGATACAAAAAGGATATGAGAAAACTAGATAGTATTCAGAAAAATATAGTCATGTGATGCAAAGAGAGTTCGTTAATATGTTCATTATGATTGAAAAACTAAGATTAGACATCTTGATCATCAAAATTAACCACAAATCCATAATCTAAGAATCGAAACTATCGTAAGATTATGATCAATATGTATTCGGATATTTTCGGATATGAATACATATATTTCACTATAAAATCATATCCGTAACCATATCCTATCGGTTATAGATTTGAGTAACCATATTCGTATCCTAACGGATACGGTTATGGATATTTCCTCGGATACGGATACGGTTTGGCACCCCTAAGGACCAACATCCAAACCCTAACCGGGCCGAATTCTCGTTTCTCAAATCAATCAAAAGGAGACTGTTCGAGATTAGGGAAACTTCTGGAAACTCCGCCCTCGCTCCTTCCTCCGTTACAAAAACCCTCCTAAAATACCCGAGCCTCCCCTTATCCTCAACAAAATCTCATTATCTTCCTCCCGATATAAAAAAAAAAGCCCCATCCCTTCCGAGAAATGCGCGGCCCACCCAACGCGATCTCCACCGCCTCCATCCTCGCCTCCCCTCGTCAGGTCTCTCGATTTCCCCCTGTTCTCCTTCTTCTCCTTGAACTCTTGAACGGTTTTTGTTTAGGTAATAACTCGATGATGATAATTTTGTGATCGGGCAGGGGGCTTTGAGGAAGAACAGCAGACAGAAGCCTGGCAGTGCTAATTTCAGGAGGATGGTGGTTAGGGCGTCGGCGAAGGAGATAAAGTTCGATCAGGCCTCCAGGTCTGCTCTCCAAGCCGGCGTTGACAAGCTCGCCGATGCCGTCGGGGTCACTCTCGGGCCCAGAGGTATACCGTTTTTATCTTCAAAGCCCTTAGGGTTTTAAGTGAAGTCTAATTTTTTAGGCCGTGATGGTCGATTGCTGGCGAGAAGGTCGACATTTGGGAGAAATGGGGTAGATTGCCAAACATCCATGTATCAGTTTTGATAAAGATGGGCTTTGGAACGGAGTGGAGAAAAACCTGGTGGATTCTTTATGGCAATTTATGAATATATGATTTATTTTCGAAAAAAAATTAGGGAAATCAAAGAATAGGAAACATATTTCCTATAATAATTGTTTTGAGGTTGTTTGGTTGGCTTAAAAAAGAAGAAAACTATAGAATAGGAGATGAGATGAGATGAGTTGTCACCTTATTATTGGATGATGTGAGTGATTTTTTAAAAAAACTTGTTTTGAGGTTGTTTGGTTGGTTAAAAAAAATAAGGAAATGAATTGGAGGTATATTATTGGATGATGTTTTGAGGTTGTTTGTGTTTGGTTCATTTTTAAAAATAAGAAAATAGATGAGATGAGATGAGTTGGATGTATATTATTGGATGATGTGATACATACTTAAGGAAATCAATTTCTTGTTTTTTTGAGGAAATGGATGGAAAGGAAGGTTTAATGAGATGAGATGAGTTGTCACAATATTATTGGATGATGTGTGTGATTTTTAAAAATGAGATAATATGAGATGTGATGAGTTGGATGATGTGACACATTTCTTGTGTTTGGTTTATTTTTAAAGGTAAGAAATAAGATGAAATGAGATGAGTTGGAGGATAAAAATATTATTTTATTGGATGTTGTGGGTGAGTTTTAGGGATGAAAATGGATAAAAATATTATTTTATTGGTTTCCTTGTACCGATTTCATTTTCTTGGTTTTTAGGAAGCCAACCAAACGGCCCCTTAGGGGAAAAGATTGAAATCTTTTGAGATGAAGTCAATTGGGGAGTAAACCATTCAAAATGGTACTTGTTTGTGTATAGAAAGGTGTTTCCTCCTAGTTTATCTTCTAGGATGGCGGCCATGTTTTCTTTTGTGGTGTGCAAATAAAGTGATGCATTGGTGGCAAGAAGCTTCGTTTTATTCTCATCGTCCAAAGGAGAGCTCTTTTTTCAGTGCTGGTGTTTTATCTAGATGATCACTATTTGAAATGAAATTGATAGTTGTTGAGCCAACCCTTTTTGTGGCCTACTTTCACGTCACTGTGTACTTAGATATTTTAGCCTTCCTGAATTTAGAAGGGGTATTGTAGATAGAATGCCGTCTAGTATGAAAGCTAGCTAACATCTTGGACAATGTGATTTATTTTTAACTTTATAAGGACTGTGTTGTGGAGATAGGCGAAATGACATGTATTGAATAGGGTCACCTAACTCATTTTCATTATCTCTCATGCCATCAAAATCTGTGGTGCTTGCTGGGACGGTATGTGTTCCTTGACATAGATCAGAAAGCCTACAAAATCTCGGTTTCTCTTTTGAGATGCGAGTTCGTTATATTGAACTACTTCAGCCTTGGACATCTTCCAGACTGCTGAAGCATATGATAGAGGGCAAATTGAGGACATCAATGACGAGTTTTTGTTTAGATCTTGAACTGTTTTCAAAGTTGTTTTTTTTCTTCAATTTATATGACACACTTATGGATTAATATGTGAAATAGCTGACCGAGAAACTTGAGGGCTCAACCAACTTAATAGAGGAAACCTAATTTTCTATGAGTATCCTGATTCTTGCAATCATAACACCTACAATAATAGTGAGAAAATTTTGGTTGGCTCTCTAATTTCATCGATCAGCAAAATTCTTTCCAGACTTTGGCTTTGTGAATGATTGCCTGGATGTGAAGATATTTTTGTTTGATTGATGCACCTAGCTGTTGCTCAAAAAGTTTTCTATGTACTTTCTGAGAAGTACTATAGACTATTGTTTCATGGTTGGCTACAACAATTGATTCATTGAATTATAAATTGAAACTCATGCTGGTGTCTATCAACTTTTGAAGGGAGGAATGTTGTCTTGGATGAGTTTGGGAACCCTAAAGTGGTGAATGATGGTGTCACTATTGCTCGGGCTATTGAACTTGCTGACCCTATGGAGAACGCGGGTGCTGCTTTGATAAGAGAGGTCGGCTGTTGCTTTGCAAATCATTACATTATTATGTTCCTTGGGTATTAGATTGGATATGTTTCTACTGGTGATTTAGTCACTGTAGCAATTATGCTCAGATTTCAGCAGCTGATGATCTTTTTCTTATATTTGTTAAAGGTTGCTAGTAAGACCAATGATTCTGCTGGTGATGGCACTACTACTGCATCAGTTCTTGCCCGTGAAATTATCAAGCTGGGACTCCTAAATGTTACCTCTGGTGCGAACCCTGTTAACATAAAAAAGGGGATTGATAAAACTGTTCAGGGCCTAGTGGAAGAGCTTGAAAAGAAAGCACGACCTGTGAAGGGTCGTGGTGATATCAAAGGTATTTTATTACATTTTGCAAGTTCATTTCACTTAAACCGTCTGTATCTTTAGTAATAATGATTTTTCTTTCATGTCTTTTTAAATTCTTATCAGTAGCTTACAATAATACTTAAATATAGTAATACTTAACTATCCTTTCCTTTTTGTAGCTATTGCTACTATCTCAGCTGGTAATGATGAGTTTGTGGGTGAGATGATCGCCGATGCTATTGATAAAGTTGGTCCTGATGGTGTTTTGTCTATTGAGTCGTCATCATCATTTGAGACAACTGTTGATGTTGAGGAGGGAATGGAGGTTTGTGCCATTTAAAACATGGATCTACTCACGTTAATACCCCATTGTTTGATGCTATGAATATATAACGATTTACTCTCTCTTTGGGAACTCTTTGCAGATTGACCGAGGTTATATCTCCCCTCAATTTGTTACCAACCCTGAAAAGTTGGTTGTCGAATTTGAAAATGCCAAAGTTCTCGTGACTGATCAGAAGATTTCATCAATAAAGGAAATTATTCCTTTGCTGGAAAAGACCACACAGTTGCGAGCTCCGCTGTTAATTATTGCCGAGGATGTGACTGGGGAGGCATTGGCCACCCTTGTTGTCAACAAATTGCGAGGCATTCTTAATGTTGCTGCAATTAAGGCGCCTGGTTTTGGTGAGAGAAGAAAGGCTCTTCTCCAAGATATTGCTATCGTGACAGGTAAAGTTTTATTAGTGCAATTTCTAAACTGATTTCATGCAGAGAAATGTTTCTAAACTGGTTAGCAAATTTCACATATCCATTGTACCATAATTTGTTTAACTTGCCGGTTTTCATTATATTTCTGAGTTCTTAGTAGGTTATTTGTTCTGCTTATTTTTGTTTTCCAAATTGTATATAGACTTTATTTGAAGCTCTCACCTTGCGTCCTTTTCTTGATCTCAACAATCTTGGAACTCTCACCTTGTACCCTTTTCTTGATCTCACGTTTTTGTACTACTATTCAATGTTCAAATTTACTATTTGTTCAATTTATGTCGCAATATGTGCATGGTTTCTAGCTTGCATCTAATGATGTATTATTCATTACGTCCAACACCACTTTTACCCCACATATTGGGGAAGTGCCGTTTTTCACTATGATTATGCAATCATAATGTCATGTTATTGAACTCCAAGGTTTCTCAATTCCTAAAAAGTGATCTGCTTGAAAATTGATTTAACTATTCCCAATATTTTCATTTTTTTCCAACAAAGTCGAAGGAGAAGGGACAGTTTGATGAGATTCGTTTGGAGTGTGGAAGGTGGGCAATTGATGGTTCAATTCATGTTAAAAACTGTGCATTGTTGGAAGATTACATTGATGGAAGATTACACTTAATAAACTAATAAAGTATAGCCTGCTTTAGAAGGAATTGAAAAACTGTATGCATTGTTGGAGTGTGGAAGGTGGGCAATAGATGGTTCAATTCATGTTAAAAACTGTATGCATTGTTGGAAGATTACATTGTTGGAAGATTACACTTAATAAACTAATAAAGTAGAGCCTTCTTTAGAAGGAAATGAAAAACTGGGAACTGGAAAGCTATAGGAGTTGAGTATCTGAAGAGTAATTGAGCAACCTTGGTAGGTATTTGTATTGAAGTCTGTAAGTGTGAGGGGAGTGTGGATTAATTATGGAGTAGACCAACCTTTGTAACTGATACTAGTAAGAATGAAAAGGGACATTTTAATCTATGAAACAGAACGACTGGCAAGAGTAACTGAACAATCTAAAAGAGTGATGGCTGTTAGAAGATATTAATTTTGTTTTTATACTAGAAACAACTATCTACATGGATGATTTATGGAAAGATATATAGGGTTGGTGACATGAAAATCCATGAATAATTTGCTAATCAAATATCCATATGCATTTTCTAATCTTAGGAACGTTATGATATGTCCATATCATCTAAGTTCTCATTTTTATATTGACTAAAAATGGTTGTAGATTTTCGTCATCATTTAATATCCTTATTGTACCATATCTGCTAAGTGTGATAGGATATCATGTTTCCAGTCCTTGAACAATGGGATATGCGTAAGCAAACACTAGACTAGTGAGGCTAAAAGGTAAATGCCAATTTAACAGAAGAGATAGCTGGAGTGTTTAAGCATTCATGTAGAAGACTGCTAAGATTTGTGGTAAATGGCTTCTTAGTTCTGTTGTTGCTGCTGCTGCAACATATTGGTTGCTAAACTTTTAGTGTCTTAACTTTTCAAATCTTGGCTAAATGTGTTGTACCCACGTAGATTGGCTTGATCATTGTTAAAAATAGAATATCGTTCTCATTCATTCATAAAAAACCTCAACCACTCCTCTTTATAGGGATACAATAGCAAAGGTTATTTTTTTGTGTAGGCAATATGGGACTAAGCTCAATTGCCTGATCATAATTATTCTTATAATTATATCTCTAATACTCTCAAATCTCAATCAACATAGCTTTTAACTTTTCAAGTCTTGGTTAATGTACACTAGCTTAGATTGGCTTGATCATCGTTAAACAATAGAATATCGTAGATTCTCATTCATTAAATAAAAAAATACAATCGCTCCTTTCATAGGGATACAATAGCAAAGGTTTTTTGTGTAGATAACATGAGACTAAACTCAATTGCCTAATCACAATTATTCTCATTGGGAGAATTTTTTGAAATAGGTATTTTTTGCTAAATATTTAGTAAAATCGACTATTTTGCTAAATATTTAACAAAATCGACTATTTTGCTAAATATTTAGCAAAATCAACCTCTTTTTGACCAGCTCATCATGACCGGCTGAAAAGAAGTTGATTTTACAAAGTATGGATTTCAAAAAACACGAGACTACTAGTCCCGTGTGTTTAGTGATCGCTAATTGCGGCCTAAATAAGACTCGGAAAATCCACAAGACTAGTAGTCTCATGGGTTCATTTGTCACTTGAGCTGATAACCTCTGCCTTCGACACCTCCTTGTCCTTCCCTATCCAAGCTGAACCATTACAGGAGCTGGTTGCGGAAGTAGACTTACCGGAGGTAGGCTTACGTGAATCCCTTCCACAATGATAGCCAAGCCCCTAGGTTTCCGGCCTCGGCTAGACCAGGGAGGGGGTTGAATAGGATAATGGATTTGGAGCACCGGCCGACATTGAACCCTCAAATCGCCGCTGTCGTCGCCAGCCTTGGCTCATCAGCCCAAGCGCCGTAGTTGCCAGCTGCTCGAGACTCATCAGCCCGAGCGTCGTAGTCGCCAGGCGCTCGCTCGTACGTAGTGCCCTCGTGCTACCGCCAGTCGACAACGGGCACCGCGGGGCGACCCCCATCTCACTCTTTGGTACGGAACGGCCCAACAACACACATCTGCCGATTCGCCAAACATCACCGCTAGGACTTGTCCGTCGGGGGGCATATCTATGAACCGCTCCCTTGCCTTCGCCAGCCTCGAACGTGGGCTTGGGTGAAAGTCCGTCGGCATCTCTCGACTGGTCGAGACCCCTCACCCTCGTCGCCGCTGTATGTCTGCTCGGCAGTCGTACTGTCTGCTGCAGCTCCTACGCCGTACACAGCTCGGGCCGTGGATTCCTTGGTCCATACGCTGCGGGGCGGGGCTCAGGCGTTTGTGGCGATGTCTGAACCGAAGGGACAGGGCGAAGGGGGAGGAAGTTAGGAATAAAGAGGGGCCAGCATAGGGAGCTATATGGAAATGGAGGATGGAGAGAGCAGTAGGCGGGGGAGGGGGGGCGAGAGAGACCAAGGCGATAGCATGCCGGTCGAGGCGTTAGCGAGGAACAGGGAAGGAGGGAGGGTGACCTCTAGATTGGGGAGGGGGTTGAATAGGGTAATTCATAGAGGAGGAGAAGAAGGAGATGGTGGTGATGATGGAGGGACAGTGGGGGGTTTTCTGTTACTGTGCAGAAAATAACGGGACTATTAGTCCCATGGGTTTTCTGACTCTTGTTTAGTTAGTGATTAGCGACCATTCAACACACGGGACTAATAGTCCTGTTTGTTTTGAAATTCATATTTTGCAAAATCGATCTTTTTTTTGCCAGTTTTGGTGAGCTGGCAAAAAAGAGGTTGATTTTGCTAAATATTTAGCAAAACAGTCGTTTTTGCTAGATATTTATCAAATTGGGTCTCTTTCAAAAATTCTCTTTCTCATAATCACATTTCTAATATCTCTGAAATCTCAATCACTATGTCTCTAACATATAGTCCTAATATATTTTGCTTGATATTACTCATCTCCTTAATTATTTCTAACTCGTCTCAACCTAGCTCATGTATAACATACATGTCTAGCTTGTTATAGATTAAACACGCTTACTCCGAACTTTGACAAGATTCAAAGGCTTGAAATCCTTTGCATGTGACATTTTTTCTTAGCAGTAGGTCTTTAACTATCTTCCACTTGAATATCCACCATCACGAGATTACCTCTACTAAACAATCATCAGATGCAACATCTTGATCCTCTTCAGTGACCACCAAACCTACCAAGTAAGCGATTCTCTTTTGGAATCAACCAAGCAAATGATCATTTCCAAGGATCCACCAAACAAATGATCATTACTAGTGACCAACTAAATGATCTTCTTGACGGGTCAATCAAACAAACAATCCTCTCCGTGGATCAACCAAACAAATATTCCTCACCACGGATCAATCGAACAAACGACCATTTCTATGGATCAACCCACAAACAATCCACTCCACGGATCAAATAAATAACCCTCTTCACGAATCAAATAAACAAATATTTCGGTCCATGGATCCACCAAACAAACTAAACGAACAAACTAAACATATACGAACAATCTAACAAAACAATCCTTATTGAACCATTCTCCAAACGACCTTCATTTAACTCCACTACATGGATGCACCAAACAAACCTACAGAACAAATTGACCATATCCAAACAAAGCTAACAAAACAACCTTTACTGAACTGGTCTCCAAATGATCTTCACCAAACTGATCTTCAAAGAACAATCTTCACCAAAGCAAACTTAAACTACACTTCCAAGCAAATCCGAACTTCGAGCAACCTTACTGCGACTCAAGAAAAGTCTCATCCTTGACCTGATCTCCTCTTGAGACTGATGATGATGCAGAATTCATATGAATTGATCTTGATGCCTTGTTGTTCAACGTCGGACTTGAATACTTGATATGTCCATACTCCTTGCGATAGTGACACATCATCTCCTCCTGATTTTTATATCTATTATATCTAGAACCACGACCTCCAAAGCGACCATTGCCACGAGTATTCCTAGATCTTCCTCCACGAACACTATAATAATCATTGTTGTCTCTCTGTTGTGCAGCCAATACTGATTTCTCCTCTGCTTCCTTCTGAGGTGATTTAGGAAAAATATGATGTAGAAGTATTCTGACCAAGTATTCCAAATAAAAGATATGAGCAAATCTTTCTAGAACAAAGATATGAGCATATAATTACTAGAGGACAGCTTCCTATCGCAGATGTTTCTGGCCAAGAATTTTAGAACAAAGATGCAAGCAGCTTTCTTGCTGCCCTCCAACCAAAAAACAAATGCCAGCACCACCCTAGCTCCCTTACAAACCGAACCAAACTCCTAGCACCATCCTACCATTATCAAACAACCAAAACAACTACTAGAGAACAATTCCAAACTCCAACATTGACGACGCCAACCAAAAACATTTAACACTACTAACTTCAAAACTAATTCATCAAAGTTAAAGACTAATTCATCAAAGTTAAAGACAATCGAAGAATCATACCAAATCCACCCTATAGCAAGAGAAATGAGACGACAGTGACTCGACGACGGTAGTAGTCGGGGGGCGGCAGTGACCTGATGAGGCGGTGGGCCTATGGCAGCTTGAGGAGGTGCTAGCTGCCTGAAGGAAAGACAACTTAAGGGGAGGAAGGTAAGAGGGTTTAGGATTTGAGGGGTGGAGGGGCTAGGGTTTGAGGAATAGGCTATTAAAACTTTATTTTGTGAATCATGACTCTCATATTATGTTAGACAATAGTATATCGAAGATTCTCATTCATTCATCAAAAACTACAACTACTCCCCATTATATAGGGATACAATAACAAAGGTTTTTGTGTAGGCAATAGCAAAGGTTTTTGTGTGTAGGCAAGGTGGGGCTAAATTCAATTGCTCAATCATAATTATTCTCCTAATCAAATTCCTAATATCTCTCAAATCTCAATCACCATATCTCTAACATATACTTCTAATATATTTTGCAATATCACTTATCTCCTTAATTACTTCTAACATCATGAAATTACTGGTCTGATGCAAGTGATTTTTATGTTATACTGTTGCAAGCCATTTAGTTGGTTTGATGTTCCGTGCATCAAAAATAACTTGTGCTGGCAAATTCTTTTTCTGATAGCCAAATTCCTGAGCAGCACTTCTTTTTTTATTATACGCAGGAGCTGAATTCCAAGCTAAAGATCTAGGTTTGCTGATAGAAAATGCGTCAGTGGAGCAGCTTGGAACAGCAAGAAAAATCACCATCGCTCAGACCTCGACGACCATCATAGCAGATGCAGCAACCAAGGATGAGATTCAGGCCAGAATTGCTCAAATTAAGAAAGAGCTTGCAGAGACTGACTCTGTTTATGATTCTGAGAAGCTTGCAGAGAGAATTGCCAAGCTTTCTGGTGGTGTGGCAGTCATAAAGGTTGGTGCTGCAACTGAGACAGAACTGGAGGACCGCAAGCTGCGCATTGAAGATGCTAAGAATGCAACTTTTGCAGCTATAGAAGAAGGCATTGTACCTGGTGGTGGCGCTGCCTATGTACACCTCTCTGCTTGTGTTGCTGCTATAAAGGACAAGCTTGATGATGCTGATGAGCGTCTTGGTGCTGACATTATCCAAAAGGTAAATTAATAGTTTAAAAATAGGTTATTTTTCTGCAAAAGCCATAGGTGAAGCTTCAATTCCTGTCTTTAAAAACCTTAGAGCTAGCACATAGTTGGCAGATTTTATCTTGCAGTCTGAAGAATTCCATGTCAAGGGGTAGATTGAGAAGTATTATTTGGTTGAATACCTGACTCACCAGTTGAGTGCTATGTGCCAGAAGGATTATTTTAATAGTTCGGTCTGAACTCTGACCTTCTTAAAGTTACCTGTAAATGTGGATGAGTAATCAATCTTGTTATATAGATCGATGTGTAAGTAGAATAGGATTGGTCATGAGTAGTGCTAGCAAAAGATTAGGTATGTTAGTTTTTGTTTTGAATCTGGAAAAATAATAATAACTATGGACGCTTGAATGCGCTCATGATGTCCCTCTTTATTTAGTTGTCACTTGAAGGCACCTCTTTTTTATGATAGATTATGTAAGATTCTGAATTTGCCAAAGGTGATTATGGACGCTTGAATGCACTTTTTCATTTCCCGTACCTTTGTACTTACATTAGATATTTTATTGATTTTGATATATTACACAACAGCAAGAACAATGGGAAAGCCTTTCGTCAAATGTTTGGGCTTAGGTAGGTAAACCCTTGTCTTCATTTAGCTCTGTAGGGTTTGTTAAAGTAACTATATATCACATTTTCCACTGACTGCTTCCGTCCATTTGTTTCATTTTCTGCCTTTAGGACTCGATGCATGTCATATCACCTCTTGCTGCATGTGCACTTGTTTGGATTCTTTGCACATGCCTGTACCATCTCAACACGTACCCCTTTATTTGGTTGTTAATTAATCCTCTGATGTCCTTTCGATTGATTCACTTGAATCACTTCTAAATCTTTCTTTCATGGGAGATTTTCTTTTTCAGATTATTGAGTTATGCGGCATGAATTGTTGTTTGTTGGCCATGTAGGTTTAATTAGAGGACATAAGTACATATTGAGACGGAATATGAAGCTGGAATCTGCGTCGATTTTGATTTTTCATTATCCGTGTGTATATTCATTGAACTGTTATAAACTGGACAGGCACTGGTTTCACCTGCATCCTTGATTGCTCGCAATGCGGGAGTCGAAGGAGAGGTGGTCGTCGAAAAAGTCAAGGACAGCGAGTGGGAAGTTGGGTACAACGCGATGAGCGACAAGTATGAGAACCTCGTCGAAGCTGGTGTCATCGATCCTGCAAAGGTCACAAGGTGTGCACTTCAGAATGCTGCATCAGTGGCTGGAATGGTTCTAACTACGCAAGCTATCGTTGTAGAGAAGCCCAAGCCAAAGGCTCCGGTGGCAGAACCAGCACCAGGGCAGCTTGCCATTTAAGTGTTTATTAAATCTTTTGTGATTGCTGCCGTAGTTTTGAAATTGATAGGTTGGATACGGTTAAAGTTAGAGAGACTTCTGAAGTAATTGTAGCTCCAAATTTGTGAGTGAGATGACTGAAAGCGGCCAATCTTAGCAGCTTCTTGTTTTAAAATGTGGTCACTGTTTTCTACTGTTAAAGGTTACGTGGATTCGGACTGGTAACTGTTATTATGTTTGGTTGATTATAGATAAGACTTTGTACTATCGCCCCGATTGTGGATAGACCCTCTATAGTTCAATTGTTGCAGCTAGGCTCCTTGATTGATTTTTTTTTTCTTTTACGCTCAGAGGAAGAGAGAATTGTCTTTGTTTTGCAAAATAGAGTTCTCGAGGATAAAAAGGAAAAAAAAAAATCACTCAGGCGGTCTACCTTCAACTAACCCTGTTAGTTTCACCCTGTTGGTTTCGTGTAAATTTACGTTTTCGGTGGCCTTTTTCACTGCGCGTTCTCATGAGAGGCCTTGAATCTGTCCATGCTTCCTTCTACTCTATTTTGTTGCCGTGTGAAATTGGCTTCAACTCTTCATGAAATTCTTCTCATGAAAGAATTTCACGCTGCAGTTGTTGTGACCGTCACTCCCTGTTGGTTCTATTCTCTAACGAGTCTTGATCAACTCTTACAACTTTGTGGTCTAGATTTTGTCTATTTGTTCAGCTTGGCGTCGTCATCGGGTTGAAATTTTCGTTACAGGCCCTTTGGTTAGTAAATAAGAACAAAGGATTATACACGAAGGAGATATTTTGGAGTTGAATATATGAAGTTCTAGATGTTCAAATGTATCACATATATTCCTTCATGCAATATTTCCCCCCCATGCAATTCGACTTTCGTGCCTACACGAACACATTTTCAGACCTCTTTCTCAATGCCCTTTGGCTTCTCCAACGGCTTGTAAAAGTCAATAAATCTCTAACTTGTCGAATGGAGTAGGAAAATGTTTCACCATTTTACTCAAGAGAATCCAGCACGAGACTTCGAACCGAAGACTTCGCATCTTGTTCTTTCTGCTTTTTGCTCATTCAAAGTCCTGGAATAATGACTATCTTCTTATGTGACATTTGAATACTTAAAAAAAAAAAAAAAAATGAAGGTGATATATTTGTGTAAAACGTTATCAAGCGAGAATAGTAGCCGTGTGTGTGGACCCGAACTTGTGCCGAAAATGTTAACAAATTTTATGAGCTTAAATGTGAGAAATAGAATATATTTTACACTCGTGTCCCGTCCTTCACAACAAAGAAAATAATACGAATCTCGCTACCAATATTAAATTATACATGTGTATGTATGTATGCCTTAACTAGAATCTATTGATTCGCATCAAACACAGGATTAAATAATTTTTATGTTATTGGACCCTCCGGGTACCGGATATCTAAAGGACTCGGCGCGTTTAGAAAAGCATTAAAAGAAATATTAAAATTGAAGAGCCATTGAGGGATGGTCATGGTGGTTACTAAAGCGTGACTGTTTGGTTTGTTGTATAATGACAAAGAATACGATCCAACAGGATGGCATAAGTTCATAAACATATGAGTCCAGTAGGGCATCTTAAAATATTAGCAAATTAGGACCCATTACAAAATCTTTATGTCCCTTCTTGGAAGCGATCATTTCTCTTTTTGGTCTTTAGCATTATATACTCCAAATCTATCACATCTGCAACAAAACTTAACCTTAAAATTTAAATATTTACTAATTTACCTCTAGGGTGCTTCTACAGGGACCCCAAATAGAGGACCCAAGGGGGGACATGTGGATGATGCACTGCTCATGAATAATGCATCATCCAACCGGAGGGGGACAACTCACCTGTCCCCCCGCTTGGGTCCCCTATTTGGGGTCATCGGGGTCTTAATTTTTACCTCTATTCATTTGATATTTAGTCAAAATACTTTTTCAATCAACACATTCAATTTTAGAAGTGCAAAGCAGTAAAATGACAAAAATACCCCATCTCTCTCCCAAAAAAAAAGTTTTATGTCTAATATCCCTCAAATGTACCATATTTATAGATTTATTATCTCCCAAATCAGCATATTTGCTAATTCACACCTATGACTTTGGCGGTGTAAAATGAGAAGGAATACGGAAATCCAATTGTAAAAGAATCTAGGGGATAGCAAATGTATACAGATGAAAATAAAATATATTTAGATGTTTTTAGGCAAAAACCCTGTAGAACGTAATAATTCTCAATATAAGAGTAATTACAAATTTGTCCCTAACCGCGGAAGACCGCGTCACTTACGAAACTGTTAAACCGGTAAACACGGTCTTCTCCTTCCTTAAAACCTAGCCTCCCTTTCGCTACAACTTCCGAACACCAAACTCCCTAAAAACCAATCAAAACCCGCCACGTGCCACCTCGATCTCTGAACCCCCTCTCCCCAACAGGACCCGACTGCTACTTTTATAAGAAGCAGCGGCGACAGATGGAGCTTGGATCGTGGCGATGCGTGGAAATCGTTGCAGGAGAATGAGGAGTTCGTGTTGGAGGAAGCAGCTCTTGAAAATGGCGGATCCAACAAAAACCCTAATCTGGCTCCGATCTCTTTAGGTTCGCTCCTTGGACCTGCATTGCCCTCTCAATTCTTCTTCTGGCTCTAAATTTCGGTAAATTTGATCGATTCCTGACTTTCTAGGGTTTGGAGATTGGCGAAGGCGATGGCGGAGGTGCCTAAGATTCTCTACATCGTGGTCGTGGACGGCGACGGAGGTGGAGGTGGCGAGGAGAGGAAGGAGAGGGCGTCGTTTCGGTACACGCGATCGCTGTTGCAGAGCACGCTTCAGCTCATGGGATGCAAAGCTCGCCATGCTTTTAAGGTTATTTTTCTTTAATCCTTTGGTTGGGAATCGCATCTTTTGTTTTTGCGTGTTTTGATGCGCAGAGTAGAGATTGTGAATTTTGAAAAATAAATAAATAAATAAATAAAATGGCATTTTGGATAGGGGTGATTGAATGATTGTTGATGAAATTGTTGTTCTTGATGTGGTTGAATGCAATCCCTAATAATGGAAGAAATTCACAGCATAGTGCATTCATTGCAATTGGCTAGCTGTTTTCTTTTTTTAAAACAAAAAAACTAGACTGAAGAAGATACCAGGAGGAGTGCCTGATGCTTAGTGAACTTGTGGCTTGATCAGTTGCCTTCTATGAAGAAT
>NC_033800.1:64187448-64223757 GCF_001876935.1 Asparagus officinalis | reverse complement strand
GAAGAACCAAAAGGCTTTATGCAAATTTCAAGTTTATTCTCATTCATCCCTTTGTATTTCTATCTTTGGAGATATTAGTTTTTTTATTATCAATAAACTAATAAGTCTAAGGTATTTTCTGAAAAAAGAAAAGAAAAAAAAAGGAATTGTTTGCGTGGAAGTTGATTACTTGCTGAAAGAAAAGCCGATGGCCTTTTTTCATGGTTTGCCCCCACAGATGAGCAGGAGAGTATTTGAAGTTATAAGGATTGAAGTACCGAAGAACGATGCTTTAAAGTATGGGGATTTGGAAAGGACTTCTTTTGGTAAGAGAAATGAAGTGAGTCGAGATGTCAGTGTTGCGGATCGAGAAGGAAATGTGGAGTCGAGCAATGT
Source organism: Asparagus officinalis (assembly GCF_001876935.1). Taxonomy (NCBI): domain Eukaryota; kingdom Viridiplantae; phylum Streptophyta; class Magnoliopsida; order Asparagales; family Asparagaceae; genus Asparagus; species Asparagus officinalis. Next base: position 64,223,382 of record NC_033800.1, on the reverse strand, counting down.
AGTACCTTTTGAATTGTACAAGAGGCAAACAACTGTAGTTGTTCCGAGAGAGATCTTCTTGAGGGTTACTTGTGATGCTCTCTCACAGTATAAGTATGTCGGGCCCAATCAAAGGGCTGACCTCATTCTTGCATGCAGGTATTTCTTGTACGTACTTTTTACTATTTTAGACAATCATTTATCTTGCAAGTGTTAGTTTCTTAGGTAGACGTTGCTTATATATGTAATGCCCAAAACAATTATTATTTCTTGAAAAGGCATATGCATGTGTATGATGTATCATTAAGCTTGGAATTTTAAAGAAACATCGATGCATATACTATTAGTATTCTGCTTTCCGCCGACTCTAGTTTATATATATTATGGTCAATGTACACGGAACACAGACATCATGCTCCTAATACGTCCCTAGGTGTCTGACACGGCAATTGTCTAAGATACGGATGCAAGTACACAGCTAATTATGCATTTTTATCTAGATATGGGCATATTTAATCAATGTAAATTGTGTTTTTGTTACGCATATGAAAGAACCTAATGTTAGCAACATGATTATAAAATATTAGATTTCTTTTCCTTTTTTTTATTCCAAGAAAGGCACAATAGTGATCCAGAAAAGATATATTCGATCTGGCGCACTTCATACAAAGAGCAATTAGTGTGGAGCTGCTTCGGCCTCAACAAACTTGAGATTAACCATTTTACCCATCTACCAATTGTAATTTTCATGATTCAATACATAATGCCTTATAGTTCTCGCATTTTTTTAATTGAATTTTAATATCTACAATGTCTTCTTTCACGTTGGGTTTAAAATTTTACTTCAACTACTCAACTTCACACCGCACACACCCTCTTGTACTGATATTTTGTTTAGATACTGAAATAAAGGTTTCAAAGATTTAATGGTGTTTGGTTTTCTGTTATTAAGATTTCTCGTTTTTCTTCCTATCTTCTAGAATTCGGGAAAGGAAGGAATCTGTGACTGTTCTGTTATGTGGCACTAGTGGCTGTGGAAAATCTACTCTGTCATCTCTGCTGGTAAATCTACTCTTACCCATGCAGTTCACCCACTCTTCTCATGCAGCTTGCATTTTCATATTCTCTGATAACTTATTTATTGTGTATGTTGTTTTGTTCTTATCTCGTGTTTTTTCTCGTGTGTGTATGCACGTCTTGCGGCCATGTATCTCAACTTTCTTGAGATCTTCATACAATTCTATGCCAATTTTCAACTTATACTTCTTGGTAGCTCTTCGACCTTTTGGACTTACTAAACATATTATTCAACCAAAAAGTACCATAAGTACCTTCCATCTTAGCTATATCTTGTTTCTTAGATAATTGTACATGCCTTTCTGGTCTGTATTCTTGAGTTGTTGTATTTGGACGTTATGATATGGTAACCAGTTCGAGTTTTCTATGTTCTGTTAGATACTACTTTTTGATGAAACAAAGCTGGGGCATTTATGTACTTGCAAACAATTTCTTTGTACAATAAAATTCCTGTATATCTTAGCAGTTTTAGTTTTGTAATTTTTCCCCCCTACTATCTATGTTCCCTATGCAAATTTTTTCAATATTTCTCTGTATCATTGATTATTCAATTCGATCAATTTCTACGGAAAAACCTACTTTTGTTCTTCTGCTTCATTTTTTTTGGTTCACCTCATTGGTGGGTCTTTCTCAGCTAATTCCATAACTATATCAATTCAAGGAAATATTAGTCCATAACTTTCTTCTTGTATCTTCTATTATGAAGCAGATGATTTAATTATCTGAATCGGTGCTATATAATCCTGTCCTCTTTACCAGCATTGACCTATGTGCAATCCATCGTAGTTCCTGTATGTAAAAATGTGCTATAGTTTGACCTTTTTGGTTTTTTTCATTTTCACTCTTAGGTATCCAATTCATTGCCATTTCACATGTACATTTGTAATTGAAAAGAAAGGTTTTACTTGATACTTGCATGCGGTTTTTTTACAATAGAGAGCTGCTTGCCGTGTATTTGTAGTGTATAGGCATATATAATTTCCATGTTGAGGGAAGCATATTTATGACTACTTGTTTACCATACAGGGAAGCAGATTGGGCGTGACAACTGTGATTTCTACCGATTCTATACGCCACATGATGAGAAGTTTTGCTGATGAAAAGGAAAATCCTCTTCTTTGGGCTTCAACATATCATGCTGGAGAATGCTTAGATCCCGTGGCAGTCGCAGAAGCGAAGGCTAAACGAAGAGCGAAGAAACTTGCTGGCGTTTCTCATCCAATCGTCAAGGAAGAACTTTCTGCTGAAGCTTCAAATGTAAATGCTGGTGCCCGATCCCTAGAACAAGTTTCAGGAACTGAGAAGATTGGCAAAAAGCAAATGGCTATTGAGGGATTTAAAGCACAGAGTGAGATGGTTATTGATAGCCTTGACCGTTTAATCACTGCATGGGAAGATAGGAAAGAATCTGTTGTTGTTGAGGGTGTCCACTTAAGCCTTAATTTTGTGGTGGGTATTTGATTAATTACTGTTGTAAATTGTTTCACATATATTTACTGCATGCCTCGTTAAAATTCAGTTCTCCTTTTGACTGAAACAAATTGCTTTAGATTCTGTCATTAATAAACTGCTTTCTTTTCATCTTGCCAAGTTTGGAGGAATTTGTCTTCAGTTAGCTCTGATCCAATATTTTTGTGCACAAGGCCGTCATACTTTTCATGCATGTTCTATCTAATCAATCTGTCTATCGCTGATTTCTTCTTTTGTATTTTCCCAGGTGGGTCTCATGAAGAAGCATGCTTCAATAATACCATTTATGGTTTACATTACCAATGAAGAGAAACACATGGAAAGATTTGCAGTACGTGCAAAATACATGACGTTAGATCCGGCAAAAAATAAGTACGTTAAGTACATCCGTAATATTAGGACGATTCAGGAGTATCTATCTAACAGAGCTGACAAGCATCTTGTACCCAAAATCAATAACACAAATGTTGATCGAAGCGTGGCAGCCATTCATGCCACAGTCTTCAGCTGCCTGAGGAGGCGAGAGGCAGGGGAGGGCAGCCATTCATGCCACAGTCTTCAGCTGCCTGAGGAGGCGAGAGGCAGGGGAGCTCCTGTATGATTCAGCCACAAATACAGTATCCGTGGTACATGAAGAGTATAGAAACCAATGCACAGCTAACTCTGTGAGCTCCAAAGGAATGTTTCAGCTGATTCAGAGGAAAGGGTCTTCGAGGCATCTGATGGCTCTTCTTAATATAGATGGCTCCGTTGCCAAAGCTTGGCCTGTTGAGTCGAATGATGGCCACACCAAGTCCACATCTCGAGGAGGACCTATGTATGGTCCTTTACAGATTGGGAAGGCAGAGCCTGTAAATCTCCAGTTTGGTAATTTTGGGATCAGTGCTTGGCCTAGTGATATGTGTGGTACGAGTCATACAAGTCATGCTGGAAGTCATACTGGAAGCTTTGATGAGTCAAGGGCTGATGGCACAGAAACGGGGAGTAGATATTTTTCTTCATGTTGCAGTTCCCCAAAGTTTTCAGATACACCTGCTAAAGAAGTAAGTTTCACACTAGGTCATCAAAATTATCATCATCTTTGAACATGCATAGTTCCTATTATCATCATCTTGTGAAAAGTTGCCAGTATTCTTCAGTCATAGTCTACCAGTCTAGTACAAGTTCCTTTACCCTTCTCATTTTGCTTCACCAGATTTGAATGCTGCTTTATTAATTTAGGATTCGCAGGTCTCACAGTCATGCCTACCTTTTCCAATTGCTACTAATATGTAATACAGAAAACTGCTTTAAATCATGAAGTGGTGATACTCTTCGTACCGTGATGCATAGATATTCATCTCGCAATCCTTCACATTTTGTTAACTTCTTTGAAACCTGCTGTAAGGATATGGGGTATTGGGACCTAGGCTTGCTAGATGAAAGGCTGAAAAGTAACTAGTGAGAGTAAATATGTGTAGCATGCCAGTGAAGGGGTGTCTTCTAGTATCTTATATCTCCATCACCATTCATTATTGAAAGCTAGATATTTAGATTCCACTCCACCGTCTGGCTTTAAAATTGTTGCTGCAATGCATAATTTTGAAAGTCAACTTTCCATGATGGACCTATCTGCTAAATGACAGAAAATTCCAGAAGAAATTGCAACTTGTTTGCATAGGAGCAGTGGATTCTCATTTCTGCACTCATTTCTCAATTTATGGTTCGCGTGCTCATTGAGATGTTTGTCTTTTAGTTCAAAACTTAGGCCCGCCTTGACCTTTTATCTTTTTTCTTTTTCAGCTTAAGGCAGATTTATCAGTATCAGGCAGTGAAGAGGAAGCTGATGATCCACCTGATGTAGATAGTGATGAGGAGGATATAAGCGATGGAGATGAGAAAGAAATACATGATGAGGTATGAGCAAGACCTCAGTTTGGACCTGATAAAATGTTAGGTGCAAAGATTTCTGGGCATAGAGATGGACAACTATTTGCAGAATGGTCAAATGGACATGTAGTAGTCGTGGTCCTCTCTATATTAATAGTTTCTTTAACAGTCTTACATTGCCCACCGCACCCACCCCCCCCCCCCCACCCCAAAAAAAAAACACTATTCCAGTTCCTGATAGTCTCGTTGAAATTGTCGAAGGATGGTAGCCTCAGTAGTTGCCAACTCGTTTGCAAGCAAACATACTATTTTTGTCATTAGCAAAAAACAATTCACTCCCTGGTAGGCTGGTAGAAACTGCGGCTATGCCTCTGTAACATGTGAGCAGTTTGCAAGCACGTATACTGTTTTAGTCATTCATAGAAAAGTATAACGTGAAAGGTTAAATTTAAACTAGTACCTAATTAATTGGTTGGCTGTTTTCTTCACCAGATGGAAGGCTCAGTTGATGAAGACTCCACCAAATCTGACGAGGAGTACGATGACTTAGCTATGCGAGATGGCCAAGAGTGCGGTGGCTGGTCTGATGATGAAGTGGAGCTGGCCAAGGACAGGAAGCTAACATTAGAAAAGGGAACCACAGTAAACAATTCAAAGGTGACTGCAAGAAACTCAGAGAAATACCGACAAAATCTTGATCTCTTTCTGAAGTTAAGTCAAGGTTTGGGGGAAGCTTCACGCGCATACTCTCTGTTTCCAGACAGGAAAGAAAATAGTTCAGATGCAAGAGCAAGAACTCGGTCCCTCAGCGATTACTCGCTATTTCACAGCCAATTGCAGGTGGAGACGGGGCCATTGTTCAGAGGGCCTGTGGTTTCTGCCGCGCTTCTATGGTAGCTTTCAAGGAGTGTGAAGTAAAGAAGGTTTTTGTAGAGTGAGGCTCTGATGGACAAATGCCGTTGTGAGAACTTTCGCTTGCTTGTCAATGTAAATGGCTAGCTGAAGTGTTTCAAGTCGAAAAGTTTTGTTGTTGGATGTGTCTCTTTCTCCACCTCTCTTTGCTTCTATCTATTATCTTGGGGACTGCTGGATGGTTACGTAAGAAGATCCTAGGAATCTACTCTTTGAAAACAGACTCCTGGGACCTAAGAATCATATTCCGCACCATCAAATGGTTTTTCCAGTTTCTAGTCTGATAACAACTGGGATCTACCCAACAATCTGCTAACAGTAGTATAAAGTTTTGGAGCATGGGTAGCTATTACCATTAGCCTAAGTAGGTAAATATTTCTCTTTACATATTACCATTAAAACTTTTGATTGCCTTTTCCCCCCCTCTCAATCAAAAGTTTTGACATTACAATCCCTCTTTTATATGTGTAATGTAATAATAAGTAATACATACAAGTATAGAGTATAAATATAAATATAGATATAATAAATGAAATAAAAACATGCATAACAAACGTCTTCTGTTAGCCATCTCTCTCTCTCTCTCAAGAAAAAATTAGCCTTCCACATTTCATCGTTTGCTACATGCAAATAATGGTTTTCTTAGATGACCGGTTCCAAGCTAATCTACAATGAAAATTAAAATAACTTAGAGCGGGCGAGGGCGGGCGGGCGGGAGGGAGGGGGATAGAGAGAGAGAGAGAGAGACAGAGATGTTGCAAACAATCCCACCTTAATTTGAGTGGTGGGTGAAGCTTGTATATATCTTTAGAGTAGTTAAGTACAAGGATAAGTACGTAATCTAGAGTTTGGTGCAGGGATAGCTTCTGTTTGTTATAAAGATAAGTACACATAAATTATTCAAACTAAGCTAACCATATATTCAATCTTATCCCATATAAAATCACCTTGAGAGAGGAGGGCTTACGGTTGTGATCTCCAACAGGAACATCAAATTCATATTGTTGGTTATTTATTAATTATGTCATTAGACCTCCCAAATATCACTGACCATTATCTACAAAATAATTACATACTAGATCAATACGTTCAACTAAAAAGAAAGTCACTCATTCACCAAAATAAGAGAGGCAGAGAGCTACATGGTACTTTGGTGGTCAATCAAGTTGGCGGACACCATAAAGATGTGAGATTTTTTTATTGAAAGCTCGTTTCATTTCTTACTCACTACTGAATCAGTTTTTTATTTTCAAATCGGATAACGCTGAATCCGAATCTATGAAATGGCGACAGGGCAACCATAAGGAGAGAAGCCCTTTATCTATGCTTCGTAGGAGACCACGCAGAGCAGTGTAGCCTTCTGCTGCTGATCACATGTTTTTTTCGTCAGTTGCTATCAGTAAGTTTCACGCATGGTGTGAGGTAAAAAGTTACTTATTAATTGATGTTATTCAACACATTTTTGATAGAAATTATAAGTCCAACCATTGATACCCATACACATGTACTCTCGAGTATTCACAAATTTCTTTTTTTTTTTCTTATTTCAGGTAATTGCAGTTTAGACCCATCAATTACTAGAAAGTCAAGTAGTTTAGATACTACAATGCGCTTGAAGGTATTTAGATCGGAGATGAACTAGGATTCTTCGAGCATTGCTGTTTTGGAGCTTGATCAGATCTTTCTTTCTACAAAAGATTGGTTTTGATTAGAGAGATTATGTTTGGTCTCTCTAGTGATTATGTTGGGAATTAAGCTATAGGGTGTAAGTTTCAAATGAGAATGTTTGTACTATAATAGGACAACACGAGTAACTTGTCGTAGTTCAAATGTTGAAATGATTGTTATGGTGTAAATTCAATATGATAACAAAAGTGAAACATCTTGCATTGTCGGAAATATTGAGCAAAACACAATTCTTTGCTCTTATTTCCTTTTGTTATTATTTGTTGCGCGCAGCGGAAATTTCGGCAGCACTTCGACAGCACAATAAGAGTTAGGTCGCAATAAGAATTCTTGTTTCTCAAAGGGAACAAGAATCTGAAGCCTAATATCTCATCAAAGTGGGATATTAGCTCTTCCTCTCGTCAGCTCTAGGACTGCACGTCGAGGGAACCTAAAAGCTATTACAAATCACACAAATAGCAGTACAACTATTTTTACGTGGTTCGGCAAATTGCCTACGTCCACGGGGCAAGGAGGGGGGAGATCTACTAATAGAGGGAAAGAATACAACTAGGGTTTACAATCACTCACAATCTAAACCCTCAAACAAACTCTCTCAAATCACTCACAAACTCTCTACAAAAGGATGCACAAAACCCTAGAGAAGGGCTACTCAAACACAAAGAAACAAAACAGAAAAAAACCCGACTCTGTTCCTTCTTTGATGCAGCCGCCTAACTAATCTCCTGCACCTGCACTTGCAGCCGCCAATCAAAAACAAACCCCTTGCACACAGCAGGCAGCCAACCGCACAAAAGAAATCAACTCCTTTGCACGCCACCTTGCCAATCAACCTCCTGCTAACCCAAAACCTAATAAACAATTGTTTATATATAGGCAGCAGTGCGGTTCGTGGGCCGGCTTCGTTTCTTTGCACGGAAACGAATCCACGCGATTTTTAAAACCGCGTCTCATTTACGTGGTAGACCCCACCCACGTTCACAATTCTCCATCTCGGTGAAGTTTTCTCAAAACTGAGCCGACACCAAAGCAACCAAATGTCCCACTTGTTGTGATCAGTATGAACTCAATCCATAACAAGTCGAGAACCCGAATGAGAGTCCAAACAATCTCACCCCATCAACTAATCCAAACCGGCTGCATCATAAAGACTGCCTACGTATCCTCTTGCCCAAGGAATCAAGCCTCCCGTAGTTCATCCAAATGGCCGCCAACGGCCTCAACAATCACGAATATGCAACAAGTTTCGACAATGATCAAACTTATTGCCCGGAACCACCTTAGTGAGCATATCTGCCGGATTATCTTTCGTGTGGACTTTCACAATTTTCACATCGCCATCTTCAAGAACATCCCGAACGAAGTGATAACGAACGTCAATGTGCTTCGTTCTCGCATGAAAAACCTGATTCTTCGCCAAATATATAGCACTCATGCTATCGCAATGAATAGTGACGGATCGCTGCGATATACCAAGTTCTTCCAAAAGTCCTCGAAGCCAAATAGCCTCCTTCACAGCCTCCGTAAGTACCTTGAATGTACCTCAAAATCCATTTCACAGCGTCCCAATGACCCACTCCTGGATCATGCATGTATCTTGATACCATGCTTACCGCCTGTGATAAATCTGGTCTCGTACATACCATTGCGTACATCAAGCTTCCAACCGCACTCGCATATGGAGTCTTCGACATCAACTCACGATCTTCAACTGACTTTGGTGAAAGACCAGCTGAAAGCTTCAAATGGGCTCCCAAAGGTACACTAACTGGCTTCGTATCCATGCTAACATGGAATCGCTGTAGGACCTTTTTCAAATAAGCCACCTGTGTCAAACAAATTCTGCCCTTCTTCTTGTCTCTGCCGATCTCCATCCCTAAAATGCGCTTCGCCTCGCCCAAGTCCTTCATCTCAAACTCATTTGAAAACTGAACTTTCAACTCATATATAGCCGACCTGGAAATAGAGGCAACCAACATGTCATCGACATAGAGCAAAAAATAAATGTACACACCTCCTTTCAACTTGCGAAAATATATGCAAGGATCAAACTGGCTCCGAGTGTACGAATGACCAATCATAAAACCATCGAATCGCCTATACCATTGTCGAGGAGACTGCTTCAAACCGTATAGCGATTTCTTCAGTTTGCAAACTAATTTTTCCTTCCCTGCAGTTCGAAATCCCAATGGCTGAGTCATATATATTTCTTCATCAAGATCACCATGGAGAAATGTCGTCTTCACATCCAACTGATCTAACTCCAAACCATATTGTGCCGTCAAAGCTAGCAGAATCCGAATCGAAGAGTGCTTTGTAGGCATCGAAAATTGCCTATAGGTCTCCACGAATGGCTCAGTGTTAAGGAACGACAATGAACGTCCCCATCCGATCCACAAGAGTTCGATTGACGTCGATGAACGATTGAAGTGAATCGACGAACGACGTGAACCGATAGAATTTCGGAATAACGGAGGCACGGGCCAATCGGGAACCCTACGCTGTTCGCAAAAAGAACAACGCCCTTCGTGTCTCGTTCATTCTACAGATAATCCAACCATTGGAGCTGATAAAACTCTTCGTTAGATTTCCAACGCACTTCGAATCACTAAAATCCGAGTTCGGACGAAGAATTTACAGCGGAAGCGGACGAATGCACCTCAACGGAATGTCTCGGAAATTCCGAGACACCCCAGGGGTGTCTCGGAAATTCCGAGACACCCTTGGGGTGTCTCGGAAATTCCGAGACACCCCTAGGGTGTCTCGGATTTTCTGAGACACCGAGACACCCCAAGGGTGTCTCGGAAATTCCGAGACACCCTAGGGTGTCTCGGATTTGCCTAGACACCCCAGGGGTGTCCCAACGCCCTAGGTGCCCTCATTGCCTATAAATAGGAACCTTAGACCTCACTTTTGGAGGATCTGGATTTTTGGAGAGTTGGCGAAGCCCTGCTGCAGTGAAGAGTAGTCGAGCGCTTCAACACAAGGGAATTCCTCATCACCCGTGTCCGTTCCTTAGCATTACCCTTCGCCGGTAATCCTAAGAAGAGCAAATATCTCGCTTTAGCCGAGATAGGCGCTTCAAGCTTCTAGATCTCCTCGCGGATCGATGAAGCTCTGCCTGATTTTTCTGGATCAGATCTGATTGCCAGGTAGTCCACGGATATCGACGTCCCCGTCACAGGCCAAAGACCCACGCAAGCAAGAGACGATAAACGGATCTTGCGTTTATTTTCAAGAAAGTTGTAATTTTTATTTTCGTTATTTGAATTCATTTGTAAACGTTTAAGTTTTAATGAAATCAATGATGAAGGCAACTTTCGACGAAAAAAAACTGGCGACCACAGTGGGAGCCAACAGCCTCGCTGCCGAGGCTGTCGTGACGCAACCGGCATTCAAGATCCGGGTGAATGAAGAAATCGAATACGAGTTCGATCAATAAAAGTTTGAAGAGTACCTCTCTTCCTCCTCCTCCAGATCCGCCTCTCCAAACAGGCGTAGGAAGACTTCATCTTCCAGAAATGCTCGCGGGAACTCCGACTCGAAGATCCGAGATCCCCTCATCGTTGCTGCATCTACTCCCCGCGACGTTCCTATGACGTCCAACGTGGTTGAAGCTGCAGATCCAGATCTGCCCTCCGCCGTAAAGACAAGTGTTGAAGGTGCTCCGGCTCTGTCGAAGAGGGCGCGCCAAAGACGGCGCCAACGCCTTGCGCGACAACTGGCCAAGGCCGCAGAATCGATGGACGGGACGTCAACGCCTTGCTCGTCAGCTGGCCAAGGCTTTGGAGCCGATGGACGGGATCCGCTACAACGAAGATCTAAAGTCCAGACAGCGCCAAGAGCCACAACTGCGCATAACCAACTCCTCCTCCAAGGCAGAAACGAACAAATGGGTTCGTGTCACGAGGACTCGCTCAACCCTCGAAGAGCGAATCAAGAAGCGCCGCGCATTGCTTGCGCATGCCCGAGCCCTTCTGCAGAAAGCAGAGGAGATGCAGAAAGAAGAGACGGTCAAGAATCCGTCAAGACACAAGCAGGTGTGGGTGCCAAAGGCAAAGCCGGCGCCTAAGGCAAAGGTGGACGGAAATGCCATCCAACCTTCATCAAATCCAGATCCCGTCTCCCTTGCCCCCGCACCTACGGCGGAGTCAGGTAAGAACGTGGGTCCTTCTAGATCCAGAGTTCCGTTGAAAGGTCGTCTCGGTCCCTTACCAGAGAACCGAGGTAAAGCACCTGTCAAGGAACGATTGGGACCGTTGAAAAGTCCTCAAATGTCGAACCAGACTGGGGGTCGTGTTAATCCCTCCAAAAAAGATAACAAAGGGAAAGCCCCTGTTACCGACCGCATCGGGTTGCGTGTCGAAGTTCAAGAGCCCGTTAAGTTTTTACGCTCGCAAAAGCGTAGACTTGAACGAGTGACTTTTGAAAATGCTAATAAAGCATCATATCCCCAGAGGGAAACACATTCGTCTGATGATGATTGTGTTATACCTGGGAAGTTATGCCAACACTCTATGGGTTGCTCCAGTTATCAAACTGATGAGTTGTACTATAGAGTTGGGGGTGCGAGTAAGTCTCGAAAGAGAGATGCTCGAGACACGGAACCTCACTGTCCGTGTGCCAACATCATCAAGGCGGTGTTGTCAGAATGCTGCTGTTCTAAAACCCCAAAGAGAGTCTCGGTGTTCGAGAGGATTTCCAAGCCAAGGCATTTTCGTGGGAAGAAGTTCGTTCGCCAAGAGGACGAATTCCTAGAAGTGTCTGTTAATATGACTGGCAGAGGCAAATCGACACGACCCTCTAGCTCAGATCAACTGGCCGAAGCGTCCCAGCGCATCACTCGATTGCGGTCAGGGATCAATAGGCGAAAGAATTACCAAAGAATACAAAAGGGACTTCCCTTGGAAGAGGAGGCGTCGGATGATGATTCAGACTCCTACTCGGCTATAGCATCCGATGACACGGCGTCTAGTGCGGGGTAACCTTACGAGTCACTCATGATCAGCGCCGAACAAGTAACCAAGATGCTTGAAGATGTCCTGGCTAAGCAGAAGGAAAGTTTCAAGTTCGAGATGGAGATGGCCATGCAGCAGATGAGAGAGATGCATGACCAGCAAATAGCGGCACTGACAACTCACCAAGGAGAACCCAGTCGTCGCAATAATCCGAATCAAGAGGAGAATGAACGGGAAGAAGATAATGTCAACTTAAATATCCCTCCCGTCAACAACAATAACGGAGGCGGTCCCTCGGATGATAATACGAAGGAAGACCACGTTACTTCTCCTCGAAACCACTCGAAGACAGATACGAGTGTTGGAGAGCAAAATCAATGCGTTGATGAATGCTCAAGAAGTGAAAAGGTCCGGCATACCATGTCCATACCCAAGGGAGTGGGAATCAATTCCATATCCGGCAAAGTTCAATTTAATCAACTTTACGCCGTTTGATGGAAAGGGTTCCCCTACCCAACACTTAATATATTTTAAGTCTCATTTAGGAATCATTTCTGGGAATGAGCCTCTTATGGTGCGGTCATTCGTCGGCACTCTTCGCGGAGCAGCCTTCGACTGGTATCGTCGTCTCAAGCCCGGGAGTATCAGCAGTTGAGACGACATGGAAGATATGTTTCTGACAAACTTCTTCGATGACGACACCGAAATCTCAATCGGTACACTATTCGATGAGAAGCAGAAGAATGGTGAGACGGTCGAGAATTTCGTGAAGAGATTCCGAAACAAAGCAATGAACTGCAGGGATCCGGTCAGTGAAGATTTTATCCTCAAGAGATTCCGAAACAAAGCAATGAACTGCAGGGATCCGGTCAGTGAAGATTTTATCCTCGAGACTTGTAACAATAATCTTTCATTGGACATCCTCGAAGCTATGGGAATGGCGCCACCAAAGACCTGGAAGGACTTGAAGGTGCGAGGAGAACGAGCCGAACGATTCCTTAAGAGGAAGAAGGCAGAAAGGGGTCAAATAGCAAATAATGCTCCGCAACCAAACTTTGTCCCTAGAGGTAAAGGAAAAGCGCATGCAAATGCTGTGGACGCGAATCAAACGTTCGAGGTGCAAGCGCAAGCGCAACAGCAGCAGCAAAAGGCGCCTCAACAATTAAGGTGGCAACAGCAGACCCAGAAGCCAAAAGCCTCGGAGCCGAAGTTCCCAAAAGTCTATTCGTTCAAAGAGGATGAAGTTCCCGGTATCTTCAAGTACCTCATTGAGAATAACAAGATCAAATTGCCTCCAGTCCAGGATCAGGAAGATGCTAAGAGAATCAATGATCCAAAATACTACGCATTTCATAGAGCGGTGCACCATCCTACCAAGGCGTGTTATGCCCTTAAGGATAAGATCCAAGCTCTAATCGATGTTGGGGTCATCACTATGAAGCAACCCAAGGAGAAGAAAGTGGGTGCGAATGCAGTGTCGGTTAGCTTCGGCTCTGTTCCCTTGAACTGGTTCCAACATGAACCAGTGATAAATGCAGCAGTAAAGACGGTGAATGATGATCCACACAAACAGCGCCAGAAAGGACTTGTGCCGCACACAGCCCCGAATGGTGAGATTCTTTGGGTTCATCCAGACTTGATCGGGGACGAACAATGGACTGGAGCCTCCTCCAAGAGGAGGTCAAAAGGAAAAGGTAAATCTTGTTATGGAGCTTCTGCTATTCCAGGAGAAGATGACGACAGAATTCCAGCCTTCCCACTTTCTGAAGATGAGCAGGAAGCCTTCGCCATCCGGAACGGGAATGAGTATCACTACAAGTACCCGGATGCTTCCGAGCAATTAGGCACCAAAACCGCTCCTTCCAAAACATTGGCAGAACTGGGAATTGCAGCAACTCCCCCAACGCCTGTAGCTACGGAGAAAGTCCAGCAAAAGGAGAAAGGGAGAACTGGGAATTGCAGCAATTCCCCCAACGCCCATAGCTACGGAGAAAGTCGGGCAGAAGGAGAAGGGGAAAGAGCCTTTACGTCAGGAAGCCCAAAACCCGAGGCAGTCTCGATTCAATCATCCGATTGGGAAAGACAAACCGGGAAAGGCAAGCTCTCCGCCCCATTTTGACATCATGGCGCAGTTGGCCAATATCCCGGCTAGGATAACCCTATACGAGCTGTTGCGTCTTTCCAAGGATACAAGGAAAGCATTACAAGAGGCCTTGAGCGACTCTGAAGCTTTCTTAACTCGAATCAAGCCATCTCCTGAAGGACCAGAGCCGTCAGCTCAACACTGCAATCTCGCGGCGCATCATTTTCCATGCATCTCTTTTACCAAAGAAGACATGCAGACAAAGAACTCAAAGCATGATCGGCCTTTGTATTTCACAGGGCACATTGGCTCCAGCATGGTCAACCGGATCCAAGTTGATCCGGGTTCTGCTGTTAGCATCATGCCATTCCGACTGATGCATCATCTCGGAATTCCGACTAGCAAACTAGCCTCCACCGGCACTACGATTTACGGATTCAACACCAGCGGGTCCAGACCCTTGGGGAATATTCGAATCAAATGCCAGATCGGGAATTTAAAATCAGAAGTTACCTGCTATGTGATTGACGCAGAAACGTCCTATAACTTACTATTGGGTCGACCTTGGATCCACGGTAACCTTATAGTCCCGTCAACCCTGCATCAATGCCTCAAGTACGTGGACTCAAATAATGAAGTCAAGACGGTGGTCGCGGATAAGCAACCGTTTAAGAGATTAGAGAACTATTTCACTGACTCCCTTCTATACGGCGCCGAATCCGATACTGAACCATTGGCCCAAGGAACGGACAGCGGGGATGAAGCTGACACCGAAGCCGGGTTTGATTATGATGGTGGTTTTGTACTTAATGACATTGTACCCATTGTAATCAATCTTGACGGTGATGAATCATCGGAAAGTAGTTGTAATTGGCAACTTGCCGAAGAACTATCAATAAATGATGATTTAGAGTACTCGATGTGTCTTGATAATGTCACTAAAGAGCTATATGATAACCCTGACTTGTATATGCCACTTCAATCATTTTGTCTGACGAAAAAACAGGTACAAGACCCATACGGAGCGACGCTTGTCATCCCCGCGGGAACATGGGGTGGAAAAGAAGTCGTCTACGGCAAAGGAAAAGAAGCTCCGATACCCGATCACTTCTTAGAAGAAGAAGACGATGAAGATAAACCTGCCCCTCATCTATTTAGATATGACGCAAAAGCGCGCGATCTAATGGAGAAGTATGGATATGACTTCACACTCGGAGAGGGTCTTTGCTTTGGTCGAGGTCCGCGAGTTCCACCTCGGATGGCCTATGTACCAAAGGGAAAACCTGATGATTATTATCGCCACAAAAGAGGTCTTGGTTATGTCTCCTCATCCGACGATGAATGTTGCTGGCAAATCATCAATCAGATTGCTAACAAAGCTAGAAACGGATACTCATCTGATTCTTTAGCTTGGGATTCCGATACTAGTATCGGTGAGATGTTCAAAAAGTTGATGTCTAACATGGTTACGGTCGATCCTACCACAATAGAGGAAGACGACCAGATGCCGACATGGGAAGATCCTTGGGTTCATCACCTAAACATGCAGTATGGTGATAGGTTCGAACAAAGGGAGACATGCCAGGGCTCGATCCGAACGTCGCAATGCATCGTCTCAATATTAAGCCGGATGTCAAACCAGTCAAACAACAACAAAGACGGTTTCGTCCGCAAATGATGGAGGCGATCGAAGCTGAGGTTAAAAAGCTTGTGGACTCGGGCTTCATTAGGGAAGAGCAACATCCAGAATGGCTTGCCAATATTGTCCCGGTCCTTAAGAAGAACGGGAAGATCAGGGTTTGTATTGACTTTAGAGACCTCAACGCTGCTTGCCCAAAAGATGACTTCCCCCTTCCCATCACGGATGTCATTATCGACAATACGTGCGGGTTCGAGAGCATGTCTTTCATGGATGGTTTCTCTGGTTATAACCAAATAAAGATGCATCCAGATGATGAAAAGCATACCGCATTTAGAACGCCTCTCGGCGTCTTCTGCTACATAGTTATGCCCTTCGGGTTAAAGAATGCAGGCGCCACAGATCAGAGAGCCATGTCGAAGATTTTTCAGGAGC
Source organism: Asparagus officinalis (assembly GCF_001876935.1). Taxonomy (NCBI): domain Eukaryota; kingdom Viridiplantae; phylum Streptophyta; class Magnoliopsida; order Asparagales; family Asparagaceae; genus Asparagus; species Asparagus officinalis. Next base: position 64,207,274 of record NC_033800.1, on the reverse strand, counting down.
ATCTGCGGAAAACTGTCGAATGCTACGTGGATGATTTGGTCATGAAAAGTCGTGATAAAAAAGATCACATTAAAGACTTGAAGACCATGTTCGACTTGATGCGAGCCCATCAATTGAAGATGAATCCTACCAAGTCTTTCCTCGGAATGTCTAGTGGTAAATTCCTGGGATTCGTCGTCACCACCAAAGGTATTCACATCGATCCTGATAAGGTAAAGGCGATTAATGAATTGCAGCCTCCGAGAAACCTCAAGGAGCTCAGAGGATTGCAAGGGCGATTAGCTTATATTCGTCGGTTCATCTCGAACCTCTCAGGAAAATGCCAACCATTCTCCAAGCTCGCAAAGAAGGGCGTGTCTTTTGTATGGGATGACGCTTGTCAAAAGGCATTCGAGAGTATTAAAGAATATCTCTCAAAACCTCCCGTACTCGTCGCACCGAAATCAGGCAAACCGTTCTTGATTTATGTCAAGGCGACGAGCCACTCATTAAGTGCATTACTTGCACAAGATGATGATAACGGTCATGAACAGGCGGTATATTATTTGAGCCGAACCATGATAGGCGCCGAATCTCGATATCCCATGATCGAGACAGAATGCCTCGCTTTAGTGTTCGCTATTCAGAAGATGCGACATTATCTGGTTGGGCAGACCATTTATGTTATCTCTAAAGTTAATCCGGTTCGAGTATTCATGACTCAACCAGCTTCCATGAGCTGGCGATTAGCAAAATGGGCCTTACTCTTGTCCCAATACGACTTGCATTTTAAACAACAGAAGTCAGTAAAAGGGCAGGCCATCTGTGATCTCCTGGCAGCTAATCCAACTACGGACACCGCCGAGATATATGACGACCTACCCGATGAAACCCACGAAGTCAACGCAACTTCGCACCAACAAGTATGGCGTTTGTACTTCGATGGCGCTTCCCGAGCAGCTATTGTCACAGGTACTCCTGGATGCTCTAAGATTTCTTCCGGAGTTGGAGTTGTCTTAGTTTCCTCGGGAAAATACGTGATGCCTCGAGCCTACTCGTTGACTGAACCGTGCTCAAATAACGTAGCCGAATATAACGCATTACTCATAGGACTCAGTTTTGCTAAAGAACTGGGGGTGGAGTATCTCGAAGCCTTCGGCGATTCTCAACTGATAGTTAAACAAGTTCAAGGAGAGTACGAGGTTCGAAGCCAAGATTTAATACCATACCATAAGATGGCAGTGGAGATGGCAGAATCATTCGAATGATTCTTTATCGAACATATTCCATGGCTACAGAACACTTACGCAGACGCGTTAGCAGCATTGGCCGTATCTCTGGCACAACCTCCCGAAGAAGAGCAGTTTGTTACGGTAAGAACTCACCAACTCCTAGTACCGCTTTACAATGAAGATGCCAAGGAAGAAGAGGTTCAAGAGGTGCACGCTACTCAAGTCGAGTTCGAACCACGAGATTGGCGTTTCCCCATCATCGACTACGTCTTGCATGGAATCTTGCCAGAAGATGTGAAGGAAAGAGAGTCAATCAGACGAAGAGCACCAAGATTCTACTATAGTACGGAGAGTCGAACGCTATACCGCAGGGGGTACGATGGGTTGCTAGCACGTTGCTTATCAACCAAAGAAGCTGAAGAGGTCCTTAGGGAGGCGCATGAAGGAGAGTGTGGCGCGCACCAACCTGGTCCCAAGCTTTATGACCGCATCAGAAGAATGGGATATTTTTGACCTTTCATGATGAGTGATGCAATCGCATACGCCCGAAAGTGTCACGCATGTCAAGTACATGTGAATCATATGCACCAACCTCCGGAGCATCTGCATCCTTCGATTACGTCATGGCCGTTCGAGACTTGGGGAATGGACATTGTTGGCCCTTTAAATCCACCATCAGTCAAAGGTGACCGGTTCATCCTGGCAATTACCGATTACTTCTCCAAATAGGCTGAAGCAGTTCCACTCAGAGAAGTTAAAACGAGTAACGTCATTGCATTCATCAAGCACCATATCATCTATAGGTATGGTGTTTATTCATTGGTGTACGGATGTGAAGCCGTTCTCCCTTTGGAAATCCAAATTCCGTCTCTTCGGATCGCTCTTGCAACCCAGATGACGACCGAAGAACAACATCAGAAACGCCTCGAAGAACTCGAGAGGCTCGATGAAAAGCGCCTGGAAGCTCAACAACATATTGAGTTTTACCAAGCTAGAATTTCTCGAGCCTTCGACAAAAAGGTTCGACAAAGGAGTTTCAAAGAAGGGGATTTGGTTCTAGCTGAAAGGCGGCCTATGATCCTTAATTCCAAAAAGAAGGGTAAATTTGAACCCAAATGGGAAGGGCCATTCATAGTAGAGACAGTTTACTCGAGTGGCGCATATCGCTTAGTCACCAAGGATGGTGACCGGCTTATGATGCCAATAAATGGCAAATTCCTGAAAAGATACTATCCTTAGTATCTTCAGGAAAATTGATGCATCGGGAAGTTCTCGGAAGAATACCGCATGGGGTATTCTTAGGGATAACCCAATCATTGTAGTATTGATGAATAAGAAATCCACGTTCGAACTCCGAATGTCAGAATGTTCCTTCTTATTGTCAAATTCTCTAACTCTTATGAGTTATTTTTGTGAGATGAGATCCAATCATCTGATAGGTTAATCTTTCCTCACCAAACCATCCGCCGATCAAATTAAACGACGGTGGATCCACCAACATTTCCATCTGCCCGTCGTTGGCATTTCTCAGACTCAACGTGTTAGGTCCTAATCACCTAGCATTAAAGTCTTCCTTTGAGTGATAATACGAGTTGGCACTTTCTTTGCTACCTGTATTCCACTTTCTTCACTTTCAGGTCAAACCTATAAAAGTTAGGGCCAAAGCCGAATTCCTCCCTCGATTCTTTCCATGAACGAGAGGTCCACTTTCGATTTGAACAGTCAAACCTATAAAAGTTAGGATTGTTCCCGATCTCACTTAGTCAACCCTGCAAATAGTTAGGACTAAGACCGAGTCATTCCTTTTCGATAAACGAAAATCCACCTTTGTTCCTTTTTCCACCAAACCTATAAAAGTTAGGGTTGGAATTGGGCTTTCTCCTCAATGAATGAGGGATTCTTTGGGTTCAAATGACCAATCCTATAAAAGTTAGGGTCGTTCGAACCTTTCCGATTCTCAGAGTGGAGATCCCACTCTTAGTTTCATCCTTCCGGATTCTGGGAGTGGAGATCCCACCTCGAGTTTCCTTTCCAGCTGTAGATAGAATATAAAATTCTTCCTCTTCAGCACCGGGAGATAGAATATAAAATTCTTCCTCTCCCATTTCTCAGTCTGTCTTTGTTCTTAGAAAAGACACAATTCTCAACCTCCAATCCGGGCACTTGGTGCACGGGGAATTTTATCTCAACTCCTAAATAGAGATAAGTCAACACCTAACACGCGTTGCCGGTTTAGTCTTTCACCGATTGAAAAAGACACCAAGGTCTAAACTTGGGGAATTTTATCCCGAAGCCTAACTAGGGATAAGTTAACGCCTAACACGCGTTGCCGGTTTAGTCTTTTACCGATTGAAGAAGACACCAGAATCCGAGTCTGGGGAATTTTATCCTGAAGCCTAAGTAGGGATGAGTCAACACCTAACACGTGTTGCCGGGTAGCCTGTTCCCGTAGCAAGGGCGAAGCATATGTATTCAAAATCATAGCACAAAGCCTCAGAGAATTTACTCTCTTAGCACAATGTTACATGTGGAACGGATCTAGACAATCCGCATGCTAGCCCGATTCAAACGGTGATCGGTAAAGGCACATCAAACCCGTTGAAGGCTGGGGGTTTGCCAAAAATCCCAAAGTCTATGTCTAACACACATTGCCGGTTTAGTCTTTCACCAATTGAAAAAGACACCAAGGTCTAAACTTGGGGAATTTTATCCTGAAACCTAAGTAGGGATGAGTCAACACCTAACACGTGTTGCCGGGTAGCCTGTTCCCGTAACAAGGGCGAAGTCTATGTATTCAAAATCATAGCACAAAGTCTAAGAAAAGCAATTCTCTTAACACAACGTTACATGTGGAACGGATCTAGACAATCTGCATGCTAGCCCGATTCAAACGGTAATCGGTAAAGGCATATCAAACCCGTTCATGACTGGGGGTTTGCTAAAAATCCCGTAAATCTTGTCATTCAGAATAAACACAGAAAGATCACGAAAAAAGCAAATGCGGAGTCTAAAAATCCCGTAAATCTTGTCATTCAGAATAAACACAGAAAGATCACGAAAAAAGCAAATGCGGAGTCTCTATTAATAGATCGAGTCAAAAGCATACAATAAAAAGCTCGTTAGCCCGAAGGCAGTTGGCGGCTGAGAACATGAGACTTTAAACTAAAAAGTCTATCTACATAACTCTGCTCGAGTTCTGCCTGCAGATTAGCTCGAGCAGATTCTTCGGAACTGCTCAAAATCTCCACGGCTTCGCTCTTCAGCTTCATCAGTCTCTTCTGGGTGGATCCTAGCCTCTCGAGTGCCTGTTCACGAGAATACTCTAATCCAGCCAGGTCATCTGCAATAAGAGTAACAGATGCCTCGGCGCGCTTCAAAGCCTCTTTCAACCTAGTCACTTCCTCGTGGCTCGAGCCCAAAGAGCGGAGTAGCTTAGCTCTATCTGTATCTTTCCTCGCTACGGTAGTCATTAGCTGCGTAATGGAGCTCTCATGTGACTGAAGCTCGCATCCGATAGAAGATCTCAGGTCGCGCCACTGTGCCAGCCTATGCTCCAGCTGAGAGGACACGAAAGAAGAAGCCCCGTTAGTCTCCAATTCCTTCAACTCTCGGATCTCTGACTCCAGAACAGTGAAATCGGCAGTGAAGGAATCAGCCAACTCCGGATATCCTTCTTCCCTCATCATCATCATGTGGCGAGAGAAGGAACGTCTGAACTGATCGAAATAGTATCCTCGGTGAAGAAGTTTCTCGATCATGCCGTTATAAAAGGCAGTAAAGAAGCCGAGGTCCGTACGAAAAATGTCTCTGTTAGGATCGGTATCGACCAAAAGGGCGCGGACACGCTCATATAGAGAGGATCGAGATCCTACAAGCAACAACATAGAAGTTCAGCGGATTATCGAATACGATAAGGAAATTCAAAGGCAAATTCCGAGCATACCAACGCCAACTGAGGTCCCCTCGGGCTGAGGTCCGACAGACTCTGAGATAACGACAGAAGTGGTCATGGAGGGTATATCAACCCCTGCAGGCAGATTGCTCATACCACTCGGCAAGGGCGGGGAGACGCCACTTCTATGCAAACTTTCAGCCCCGGGAACTGTAGTAGTATCAGGCACAACGGCCGGTCCTATAGTTACACTCCTGTATTAGTCAAATGGAAATTTGGACAAATAAGGAGAATCGGGACAAGAAGATCGTATGCATACCAGCAATCCCACCGTCCTCAGATGCAGCGGGAATGCCAAGAGTCATAAGGGTATCGGCCCAAGCGGCTGGTCCTATAATTGCACCTTTTTATTAGTCAAAATGAAAATTGACCAGGAGTCATAAGAGTATCAGTCCCGGTGGCTGGTCCTATGATTGCACTCGTATGTTAGTCAAAAGTCAGATAAATATAGAGAAGTACGATATCCCTAAATCGTATGCGTACCTGCAAGTCTGTCACTCCGAGGTAAGCTAGATATGCCAGGAATCGATATTGGGCTAATCCCAATGGTTGGCGCTGTAATATTAATCCTTCGTTAGTCAGACAAAAGATCAGGCAAGATGAAGGGAATCAGATATATACCTATGAATGAATCACTCCCAAAGTATGATCTCACGGTCCCTCTGGTAGTCTGTTCAGCCATCATGTCAGCTAATAAGCCAGCATCGGGTTTCGAGAAGCTTGGTACAGGAGCACACCCCCGTTCCTCGAAACCTACATCATGATAGGCTCCATCCTCAGCTGGCCTTTCCATTGCGACATCTACAGAGTAACATAAATGTTGGAAGATGAGGAGGAAAGGAAAGCTCAGAAATACATGCAGCAAAAAACAGAAGATTCTCTTTCCCCATGCTTGAGGAGGGTATCATTGGATGTAGATATACCTGAATATGGGACGGTGGGCTCAACACTATTCACCTGCTCAAGATCAATGTTTAGATCGATGCCCAGAGATCCGTCATGAAGGGCGTCGCACATCTGCTGCATAAAGCAATCCATGTTATCAGATCCAGGAGATACCGGACCCGGTGGAAGTCCGCCCTCTTTGAAGAACCCTGGAGCATAAAACATGGTTACGAATCCCAAAAGGTAAATCACCTTAAATCAATAAAAATAAATGTTACCTTCCCCTCCATCGACGGTGCTTCCTAAGTCCACTCCATAAGGACGCTGACCGTCGTGGGGTTTATGTGCGGTCTTCTTCCTTTTCGGGGCACCAACCCTCCTAGGACCAACAGGTCGGTCATGCATGGACTTGTCACACGTCTCAACATGCATGGGAGCTCGATCGTCGGGCCCTGAGCTCGTATAACGAGAAGCTGGCGACTCATGAGCGTCAACTGTCCTACCTAAAGTGACAATGGTCATTTCATTAAACGAACAAGATCTGTCATTTATACCAATTAGAATGGAGAAGGAAAATCAAAGAGTATGACAAACCTGCATCAAGTTCTTCTTGGTCGGTATCTACATCTACATACTCCTCCTCAGAAGTCGTGTCATCATCGTCAGTGGGAAGGAGCTCTTCATCGTCTTTGCTTGAGAGAGGAGGATTGGCAGACTTCTTCTTCTGTTGCTGAGCAAGCTCAGCCCTACGAGCAGCCATCATAGCAACCTGGACCGAGTGCTCGGACTGTAACTCTGAAAGACTCCTCACACCTATGAATTCATTGGCGGAGAGGAACCATTTGCAACTGAGGAAAGTAATCATCGGCTTGCGCCTATATGAAGGAAGAGCGAAGTGGGCTCCGGTGCAGCCCACCATAGTCCACAGCCATGCTCGTACGCCGTCAATAAGCCCTCCCTTAACCTGCAGACCACGGCTTGGATTCCCAACATATACTTGGTCATAGCCAAACTGACGAGCAAAACGGCAGGGAAGGTAAGGCTCTATGTAGCATCGATTCTTCACCCGGAGAACAAGATACCCAACGCGGATGTTCACTAACCAGCGGAAACAACCAACGTCGAGAACAGTCCGGTCACTTCTAGGTTTCTCCTCGTCAATCAGCATGTCACCATAGCGACCCGAAAAGTGAGGAAAACACTTGAAGAACTCCCAGCTCTTACGGACTCGAAGCTCTCGTTGTACATCACTGAATTTGTTCCCGAGCCATCTGCTCTTCTCCAACAGCTGCATGAAAGGAACGGGGACATCAACAACGCTGGGCACCGACATCAAATCAGGACGGTGAAGAACGAGCCACGCCATCAGATATGCGTAAGGAAGCTCGACCTTCGGACAAATAAGCTCAGTCGATGGTTCAGAACCCATCTGTGTAAAACTGCTGACTAGACACCTAAGCCCGCAATGGATGCCAGCAACCATCGCTGGGAGCAGGGAAAGCTCTCTCCCGTAAGCTAGCTGAACTGCAGGGAAGAGCACCTCGACAGGTAGAGCGTCTGAAGGCTGGTACGGGACAACACATTTCTTCAACCAAAGGGCAAGGTAGCCTGCTAGTAGAGTCCGGGGCCCAATGGACTTCTGTGCACGGCAGAGAAAAGAACGAAACTTGGTTCCCGCAGGAAAAGCTCCCTCAGCACTGGCAATGGTGTAAGAACGAGCCTCAGCCTTCTCCAACAACTCATTAACGGCGGAAGGGGTCAACACGTCTAATTCACGAATAGGCTCGCCGGAACTACCCTCCAAGTTCTGGAACAAATAGCAAGCAAACTGCTTCAAGCTGACTTGCCTCTTCCTTCTCGCTTGAGGAGAAGTCTGGATCAAGGAAGTATAATAGTGGCAAGTAAGATCCGAGAGAGTGTCATAACTTCGGGAGTATTCTTCTTCATCCACTCCAACTGCTGAGTGCGAGGGAAAATAGCATCCTGATTTATGGACAATCGGCCCCCGCAATCGGAAGACGGCGAAAACCTGATGATCCTCATGCAAGGCCAACGCCTAACTCGGCGCACTCTGGTCGGAAGGTGTTACTGTCAGGCATGTAGCTCTCGGGGCAACGGCCAAAGAATTGGCGCAGCTGACCGAGGATTTCGTACAATGTCTCGTATGTGGATAACAATCCTACTGCTGCTTCAATCCCATTCCCAGCGGGGCGCCAAGACGAAACTGGGTCTGGCGTGCCCGACCCCCTTGGCTAAGTGAGGAAGCCGCCAACCATTAGGCTGCTAATTAAATCTGGTGGATTGGTAACCTTCTCCCGCACGATAGAGCCAGCGATTACCCACGGTATAGGACACAGCTGCTGACACCTCGCCTGGGGGTGCAGTGTTAAGGCCCATAATCCCGGGTCGAAGACCACGAACGTCATGATACCCGTTAGAGCCAGGAGTCTTGTGGTGAGTGGCATATCCACACTGAACTTGCTCGGCATCTTCAGTAAGGTGCCAAGACATCTGTCGCTCCACAGCCTGTCCCTTCAAATGAGTGAAAGAATATTGACGCGGAATGGAGGGAATGTACAAGAGAGCTCCTTCGTCGAGAGTCAGCCAGTGTTCCTCGGTAAGGGTCAACGTAGCAGGATCCTCGACGTGATCTCCGAACAGGAAACTCGGCTTCTTTAAAGCCTGAGTAGAGGTAGAATCCGCAGTAAAGGAGGCATCTGTAATAAGCTGGCGCAATCAATGACGCCCTCCTTCCCGTAGCAAGCGACAGGATTCGTCGGAGCGATCTCTGTCAAACCGAGGGAGTGGACTAATGGCCTGCCTGAGAGAAGCTGAAGAGAAGACCTCCCGGCTACAACCAGTATTGGCATGAGGAGGAAGGCTGCCCGCAGGAAACTCTACTGCAATAAAGCACAAGGATAGAGTCAGAAAATCCATCTCATAAGAAGAAAGATAAGCTCATTCACGGAATAATTGGAGAGACGATTTTGAGTGTCCTACACTGGAAGAACGGTATGCATCATCACGTGAATAACGTGGTAACATACACCGACCTATAAGGTGTAGGACGACACAAAATCGCCCCAATATACCGAAACCTTAACCCCTGCAAAGGAGGGTGTCGGTTCTTCCTTCATGACCCGCGAAGAGGTCAATCAGGGATACAGAAAATATAAATTCCCACCCCCAAAGAAAGAGGCCGCTGGATAAGATGCCGCGAGAACCTCTTCCTCGCTGTGCTGCGAATGAGAACGACTCCTACGAGGTCGAGGTCGGCGTGGAGACATTGCAAATCTGCCACGAAAAGCAGCAAGTCAGGTACAATCTAAAATATGAATACACGAAATTTAAAAGGGAAATTAAGAACTTCAATTAAAATCCTATGTATAAATAGGATTTTATAATTGAAGTCTAGTTAAACCTACAAATTTCGTGCATGCGAAACAATGATTGTCATTTTTTCGCGGTGAATTTTGGTGAAATACCCAAAATACCCTTCGTGTTCAATGCTAAATTCGGGTCAAGGACACGCTCGAGCTGGGTCGTGATCATCATATCTGATCATATTGCACCTCCGATACCCCACAATTTCGGTTAATTTTACAAATAAGCCCTTCTGTAGAGTTTAGCCAATTTTGCATATAGACCCCTCCACAAATTTCGGTTTGGTTTTCGCATACCCTTCTCAAAACTTTGGTTATTGGGTTGTGGTCTAAACTTTTGGAATTTCAGCCCTAAATTTCAGCCTTTTTGCAAATAAACCCCTCTACACTTTGTGGGTTGCTTTTTACAAATAAACCCCTCAAACAAACATTGACTTCTTTGCATACAATCACTTCTCAAAGTTTGGCCAAATGAGTATGGAATTCTAACCCCAAATTTCAGTCCATATTTGCATAGAAAACCCTCAAATTTCAGTCCACTTTTGCATAAAAGTCCCCTAAATTCTGGCCCTATTGTAAGTTTTGCATAAAACCCCCAAATATTTGTGCATACACAACCCATCATCAAAGAGCCTATCTTTTAACTCATGAGAACAAAAAGCTAGGATCTTGGCATGTAAATTCATGTTATACCCCCATTACAAGCATAAAGCTACAATCTTGTCAAAAAAAAAAAGAGATCTTGTGAGAGGAGATTTACCCAAAACCAAGAAGCCTTCTTTGAGCTTGAGGATGAAGAAAAAACCCTAGCTTGGAGGAGAGGAAATTTCGGCCAAGGAGAGAACACCAAAATCCGAAATTTCTTTATGGAGTTTATGGGTTTTGAGTTCTTGAAAGAGAGAAACAATGGGTATGGATGAAAGGAGGAAGAAGGAGTTTGAGAGGGATTCTCTTTTGAAAATTTGAAAAGAAGGGGGAAAACAAAACCAAAACAAAAGAGGAAAACAAAACCAAAACAAAAGAGGAAACAAAACCAAAACAAAAGGGAAACAACAAAAAAAGAAAGAAAAAAAAAGAAAAGGGGGGGTGGTATCTCGGCCATGGCCGAGACACCCAAGGGTGTCTCGGCCAAGGTTGAGACACCCTCGGGTGTCTCAACCCAATACGAGCCCCCAGATTCCCTTTTGAGACCCGATTTCGTCCATTTTCGTCGATTGTTTGAACGTTTTGACAAAATCAACACTAATCAACGACGAGCAATCCAAAACCCTAGGGTCAACGCCGGTCAACGCGTAACCCTAGGTCAACGCCAGTCAACGCGTTGCGACCAAAAAGTCAACATTTGACGTTCGAAACCCTAGGGTCAACGCCGGTCAACGCGTAACCCTAGGTCAACGCCAGTCAACGCGTTGCAACAAAAGTCAACGTTCGAGGATTCGAAATCCACACAAGTCAACGTTCGACGATTCAAAACCCTAGGGTCAATGCCGGTCAACGCGTAACCCTAGGTCAACGCCAGTCAACGCGTTGCAACGAAAGTCAACGTTCGAGGATTCGAAATCCACACAAGTCAACGTCCGACGATTCAAAACCCTAGGGTCAACGCCGGTCAACGCGTAACCCTAGGTCAACGCCAGTCAACGCGTTGCAACAAAAAGTCAACATATTATGATCCGAAACCCTAAGTCAACACAATGTGATGGAGGTAGTTCAAAGTCAACTCAATGACACAAGCCAAACTCAATTCATCAGCTATAGACTTGAGACTCCGACGACGGCCAAGCGATAAACGCAGCGCCAGAAGAACTTTGGCTATTCGTCAAAGCATCGAATAGACCGAGAATCAAAGGAGCCAAGAGTTGAAGCTAACTACAGGTCCTTTACGCCGACTGAAGGCTAGACCAATCACATCCAAAGTATTCCAGCCTCTTCTATAAAAGAAACGAGTCCGGAACGCTTTGGAGGGGGTATCTGTAGGCATCGAAAATTGCCTATAGGTCTCCACGAACAGCTCAGTGTTAAGGAACAACAATGAACGTCACTATCTGGTTCACAGGAGTTCGATTGACGTCGGTGAACGCTTAAAGTGAATCAACGAACTACGTGAGCTGACAGAATTTCGGAATAACGAAGGCACAGGCTAATCGAGAACCCCGTGATGTTTACAAAAGGAACAACGTTTGGAGGATCGGATTTTTTGGAGAGTTGGCGAAGCCCTGCTGCAGTGAAGAGTGGTCGAGCGCTTCAACACAAGGGAGTTCCTCATCACCCGTGTCCGTTCCTTAGCATTACCCTTCGCCGGTAATCCTAAGAAGAGCAAATATCTCGCTTTAGCCGAGATAGGCGCTTCAAGCTTCTAGATCTCCTCGCGGATCGACGAAGCTCTGCCTGATTTTTCTGGATCAGATCTGATTGCCAGGTAGTCCACGGATATCGACGTCCCCGTCACAGGCTAAAGACCCACGCAAGCAAGAGACGACGAACGGATCTTGTGTTTATTTTCGAAAAGTTGTAATTTTTATTTTCGTTATTTGAATTTCATTTGTAACGCTTAAAGTTTTAATGAAATCAATGATGAAGGCAACTTTTGACGAAAACATGCTTCACCACCGGAGAGAAAACCTCATTATAGTCAATACCTTCCTCCTGTGCATAGCCCTTCGCAACCAACCTAGCTTTGAACCTCAATGGAGTGCCCTCAATGCCCTCCTTCTTCGTGTATACCCACTTGCAACCAATTTCCTTCCGCCCCTTTGGAAGCTCAACAAGCTCCCATGTATCATTCTTATGAAGAGATTTCATCTCCTCCTGCATAGCCACCTACCACGAATCAGCCTCCGAACTCTGCTCGGCCTCTCTGAATGTAGTAGGCACCAACTCATCGATACTCTCCACCGGAAGTGCATACGCAACTGTGTCGGCATACCGTGCTGGCATCTGTATGTTTCTCCTCTGTCTCCGAACCGCAATCGAATCCTGAACCTGAGCCGTCGGTTCCTGATCCTACACATTTGTACTCGTATCCTCCATGTCACCGTCGTGCTCGCCTGGCGTCACCTCAGTCGGCACCTACATGGATACTGTACCATCTGAACAATGTGTAGCTGTATCGATCTCCACCACCTGTGATATCTCCTCCGTCGGGTTTCTCTCCACCTGATGAGAGCTGGGAAGCTTCAAGATAGAAGCTTCATCAAACGTGACGTCTCTACTCAGCATAATTTTCTTGTCAACTAGATCCCAAAGCTTGTATCCCTTGACACCATGCTTGAATCCTACAAATATGGCCTTCCTAGCTCGAGGTTCTAATTTATCAGTTCTAACATGATAATATGCAGGGCATCCAAATACCTTGAGCTGTTCATAATCATGTGCTGGCTTTCCCGACCATATCTCCATAGGGGTTTTCCCCTCAATCGCAGATGAATGCAGCCTATTAATGAGGTGGCTCGCATATGTAAGTGCCTCAGCCCAAAAGATCTTCTCTAAACCACTCTGCGACAATAAGCATCGGATCTTCTCCAGTAAAGACCAATTCAACCTCTCTACCATCCCATTTTGCTGCGGTGTATGACTAACTGTGAAGTGTCTCTCTATGCCCTCGTCTCGACATAGCTGTTGAAAGGGGTCAGAAGTATACTCACCACCGTTGTCGGATCGCAACGTCTTGATCTTTCTCCCAGTCTGCAGTTCCAATATCTTCTTCCACTCCACAAACAAATCTAGGACTTCACTCTTCTTTGTCATGGTGTACACCTAACAACGCCTAAAATAGTCATCTACAAAAGTGACGAACCAATGTCGACCACCAAGTGATGCAGTCTTGGTGGGACCCCAAACGTCTGTATGCACGTAATCCAGGATGCCCCTCGTCTGATGAATGGCAGTCCTGAACTTCACCTTCGTCTTCTTGCCAAGAACACAGTGCTCACAGAACTCAATCTTCCCACTCTTTGCTCCCTTCAATAGCCCCTGCTTGCACAATGCCTGCAGTGACTTTTCACCTGTGTGCCCCAATCTATAGTGCCAAAGTCTGCTCATGTCCGCTTCTGAAATAGCCGAAACAACCTGACCAATCTTGGTGCTTCCCTTCAGATAATACAAATTCCGATTGCGGACTCCCCTCATCACCACCAATGATCCCTTAGTAACCTTCGCTACAGCGTTTTCGAAAGTTACCTTGAATCCCTTTGCCTCCAAAGCTCCAACTGAGATAAGATTTTTCTTTAGTTGAGGAACAAATCTCTCCCTTTGCCTCCAAAGCTCCAACTGAGATAAGATTTTTCTTTAGTTGAGGAACAAATCTCACCTCCTTTAACTCACGGACTACTCCGTCGTGCATCCTAATCCGTACGGTACCTATCCCACAAACGCCACAGGATTGATCATTTCCCATGATAACAACGCCCCTGTCGACTTTCTCAAAAGATGCAAACCAGTCTCGCCTAGGGGTCACATGAAAAGTAGCGCCGGAATCAAGCATCCAATCTGATGCATCCACATGGTTCACCTCCGGAGTAATCAGTAGAGAAAAGCACGAATCATCGGAATCATCGCCTTTCGCAATGTTCACCTCATTGGCCTTCGGGCCCTTTTTCTTGCCATTCTCCTTCTCCTTGAGCTTCAGGCAGTCTCTCTTCCAATGTCCCTGCTCCTTGCAGAATGCACATTGGTTCTTTGTTAATTGGTGGCGGCCTCTAGACTTTGACCTCCCTCTGTTACCACCTTTCGGATATGGGCTTCTACCTCTTGTCGACAAGGCCTCTCCTGAAGTACTAGACATCTTCATTGCAGACGTCACCCCAATCATATCATATTTCAGTTCATGTTCCAAACAGGATCTGATCACCCCACATGCGTTCCTATTGATCTTCTTCCATATCGCCTCTTCATATTTAGGTGGCTTCTCGTGGACCATGATGGTCTCTTCCAGATTCTGAGCATTGAGCGCATCCTGTACGTCGCTCATCCACAAACCAAAGTTGATTTTGCCGTCATACTTCACCACACTAATCTTAGTGTTTTGAAAACCAACTTGTATTGTACCCGCCATCGATTTGCTACTTTCACATTCTTCTCCCATTGCGAACTAACTCCAAAATTGTAGAGAAAGAATAAATTTGATAGAAATTAGGAACCACCCAACTGAACCCTAGATTGGATTCCAAATAGATTTCCTAACCATACGAGGAAAGCGAAATCTCCAACGACAACTCCTAATGCTATCTCCACCGAAGCCTAACAAGTCTTACACGAAAACTTTATGTTCAAGAAAACTAAGATCTGAAATTTGTTGCGCGCAGCGGAAATTTCGGCAGCACTTCGGCAGCACAACAAGAGTTAGGTCGCAATAAGAATTCTTGTTTCTCAAAGGGAACAAGAATCTGAAGCCTAATATCTCATCAAAGTGGGATATTAGCTCTTCCTCTCGTCAGCTCTAGGACTGCACATCGAGGGAACCTAAAAGCTATTACAAATCACACAAATAGCAGTACAACTAATTTTTACGTGGTTCGGCAAATTGTCTACGTCCACGGGGCAAGGAGGGGGGAGATCTACTAATAGAGGGAGAGAATACAACTAGGGTTTACAATCACTCACAATCTAAACCCTCAAACAAACTCTCTCAAATCACTCACAAACTCTCTACAAAAGGATGCACAAAACCCTAGAGAAGGGCTACTCAAACACAAAGAAACAAAACAGAAAAAAAACCCGACTCTGTTCCTTCTTTGCTGCAGCCGCCTAACTAATCTCCTGCACCTGCACTTGCAGCCGCCAATCAAAAACAAACCCCTTGCACACAGCAGGCAGCCAACCGCACAAAAGAAATCAACTCCTTTGCACGCCACCTTGCCAATCAACCTCCTGCTAACCCAAAACCTAATAAACAATTGTTTATATATAGGCAGCAGTGCGGTTCGTGGGCCGGCTTCGTTTCTTTGCACGGAAACGAATCCACGCGATTTTTAAAACCGCGTCTCATTTACGTGGTAGACCCCACCCACGTTCACAATTCTCCATCTCGGTGAAGTTTTCTCAAAACTGAGCCGACACCAAAGCAACCAAATGTCCCACTTGTTGTGATCAGTATGAACTCAATCCATAACAAGTCGAGAACCCGAATGAGAGTCCAAACAATCTCACCCCATCAACTAATCCAAACCGGCTGCATCCACGGAAACGAATCCACGCGATTTTTAAAACCGCGTCTCATTTACGTGGTAGACCCCACCCACGTTCACATTACTAACTATCCAGTATATTTTAAGAACAATAATGTAATCATATAAATGTAATGGAAAATATGCAAAAAGACCAAGCATTGAAACTACCTCAGTAAGATTAATATTTAGAAAATTATATTATAATATTAAATTTTATATTAAAAATCATGTATATATTAATTAGAATATATTAGTATATAATAATAATATTCGTATTATAGTAAAAATATTATTTTCCTTTTATAGAAAATATATTTAAAATATTTTTGATATGATACTAAATAATTATCGCTAGCTGTTCATTTGTACAAATATTCTGTAAATATGATATTATAATATTTAGATAGAATTATTAATAAAAAATAATATTGTACTATGATATTATAATGTTTTAAGTATTTCTTATTAAAACTTAAAATTAACTATATGTAAATTTAACATTATTTAATATTAAAAATATTTATCTATTTTCCTCATTTTTCTGTCCAAAAAAATTCATTACATAAAATAAATATGTTTAAGCAACCCATCGTACACTATACAATAACATACATCACGTTTATTTGTATATGATATACTATAACATGCTATAACAAAAAAATAATAATGATATTCGTATATTTATAGCTATGACGTACGCAATGCACATATTGCATACTAGTGCAACAAAATGTAAGCTACATAGTGATATATCTTAAAAAGAGTTTTATTTAACATGTATAAAATATGTAATTAAAAATATGTTCTATGAACTAAAAAAATATACCTTTCTTGATTATGCTGATAAATTTTTAAAGATTTGGTGATTTTTTTATGTATAATATTTTTTTGCTTCAATCTAAAATTAATATATCATCATGTCATATCCTAGAAACTAAAAAAGTTATGAAAAAGTAGAATTTATTTTTTCCCATTAATGATTAATAAAAATATTATATGAATTTTAAGCTCAGTTTTATTTCTCTTATAAGTGAAGAATGTAATGATAATTTTTTGGATACATGAAAAATAGGCGTACTTTCTTTAAACTCTTATTATTTGGATCACGTGGATTATGCTCGTGCAAATATGCTAGTGCGAATATGGTAATATTTGTGAATAATCCAACTTGAGTATTTGAAATTGGGCCAGAGCACCAGAAATTGGGGAAGATTCAAGGATTTCGAGTTTAATGTATGATAAGCCCAATTAACTGTGAGTCTAATCCTGACTGATAACAGATCTACTATAGAGCCTAGGCCAGGCCCTGCGATGGATTACCTTAGTTGTTGGCCCTTAATTGCTTAAGACCCGGACTTATTCTGGGATTTAGCTAGCTTTTTGGAAATGAAATTTCAAATATTAATGTTTTAATGAAAATTTCCGATTGAATCTCGAATAAGAAAAATAAAAATTGATCAAAATACATAAAACAAAAATTAATGTTATGATTTATAGGTCAAAACAGCTAGGCATCCTATGGGCTTTTCAGGCCTTACCCCCTGTATACTAGCCTTTAACTTTTACTTGCAACTATAGAGTTTGTGATGCTAGAAATTATGACCTATTTCTATAGATTGGGCTTATCTAAAAGAAACGGGCTCAAACTAAAGGAAAATGTTACAGGTACACTGTGAACCACAACACAAACCACAATCTCTCTCTCTACAGTGCAGTGGGGCCCACACATGATTTTTTTTAAAAAAATCATGTGTGGGCCCCACTGCACTGTAGAGAGAGAGATTGTGGTTTGTGGTGTGGTTCACAGTGTGCCTGTAACACCACTCCAAACTAAAGCTCAAGGACCATTCGGGGAAAAGCTCTGGTGAGAAGAAGGAAATAGAGAATGGCAGAGCCCAGATTTCACATCGATCCAGTTCATAATATTAAAAATGCACCTAAGAATGTCAATTCTTTTATCAGAATACAAATTACGTAGTTCGATAATATAAGAATTGATACTCATTTAATGCATATTTCATGTCATCAACCGAGCTCATTGGATACATTCTATTCGAGCAACAGGACTCTTAAAGATTGTGGGGACCAAAAACTTTAGCCCACACCTTTTTGAAGCTTTAGTCATACTTATATAATAGAAAGGAAAAGCTTAATTATTTTAAGCAAAAAAACATAGAAAAATACAATCCATGTGAATGCAGAGAGAATCGACGCGTTCAACTCACAACTGTTGGATCCAGCGCACATGCAATTGGCGATGCCCGAGCAATATAAGATCAACAGACTATTAAGAATCATATCATATCATACTTTAACTATAACATTTTTATCTTATTTTAATAAACGGGAAGCATCCCCTGTTTTTTACTGTTAAAAAAAAATCATATCATCGTACTTCTTATAAAAGTATGAGTTTAGAAAAAACTTTCCATGTTTAATATTAGCCTTGACTCTTTTTGATATTACATTGTTATCCTATCATGATGATGAGATATAGAAAGTTAAAACTTAGAAAGATTATTTTTAGTTAAACTAAATTTATCATCTGATCTAATTTATTAGCCGATGAAAAATTTGAATGATGATGATAAAGTTAAATTTTAGATTATCTTTAGCTAAACTAAGTTTATCATCTCATTCAACTATTAGTTGATAAAAGTTTTGAAGGTTTAGAAACATATTCGCCCCTTAATATCATGGATATTTGCAAAAATACCATCTAAATCTTAGTATTTGCAGAACTACCCATAAATCGTCAACATTGAGGAAAAAATTCCCTCAAAGCAATTAATCACCAATATTGATAATCTAATTTAATTGCAATATAAAAATTATCAACAAAATGGACAAAATTTTAGCTCCAAATTAAAATTTAGAAAGATTATCTATAGTTAACCTAAGTTTATCACATAATCCAATTATTAGTTGATGGAAATTTTGAATGATGATAATAAAGTTAAAATTTGGAAAGATTATCTTTAGTTAAATTTAATATCATCTCATCTAAACTATTAGTTGATGGTAAATTTTAAAGGTTTAAAAACATAATCTTTTCTATTTAAATGGGTTATTTGCATAAATACCCCTTAAATTTTGAAGGTTTCAGAAGTGTTATATCAACCATCCAATTGGAGAATTCTTTCGAGAATGCACTAAGCTTTAGATAACACTTTGGCCAGGAAGTAATTTCTTTTTACGAATAACAAATTTATAATTTTTAACTTTTTTCTTTGAAATTGTAATTTTTTAATAATTAAGCAATTTTAGAAGTGTCATATTAACCATCCAATTAGAAAATTCCTTGGAAAATACACTAAGCTCTAGATAATGTTTTGTTCAGGAAGTAAGCTCGAGCTCTTTGTTTTAATTAGTAATTTGGCATCTTATTGTAAAGAAGAGAAGCTTTTTTAAATTAAAAACTTAAAAAGAGGAAAACGTTTAGAGAGAGACTGTAAGCTTATAGAGAAGAAATGATAGGTTAAGGATATGGATGATTAAATGTAAATTTTAGTTTTTTGTTCAAAATTGAATTTTGGTATTTATTCATGAAATTATAATCTGTAAATAGTTGACTGTTAGTCTTCTCCCCAACCAATTAGTAAACACCTGTCTTATTAAATTTTTAATAAATTTATTTATTCCTCAATATACAATGTCCTTCCAAATTCTCTAAGCTTCTTTTCTCTATTTATATTGTTCGTTAAAGCTGCATATTTTTCTTTCATATTACTAACATAATAGTGTAGGCATCAAAAATTGCCGATAGGTCCCCACGAGCAGCTCAGTGTTAAGGAATGACGATGAACATCACTACCCGGTTCACAAGAGTCTAATTGACGTCGGTGAGCGCCTGAAGCGAATCGATGAGCTATGCGATCCAACAGAATTTCAGAACAACGGGGATACGGATTGATCGGGAACCCCGCGACCGCTGCAAAAGAAGCAGCGCCCTTCGTGTCCCGTTCACCCCACTGATAATTCAACCATAGGGGCTGACAGAGCTCTTCGTCAGAATTCCAACGCATCCGAAATCAATTAAATCCGAGTTGGGACGACGAGTCAACGGCAAACACACCCGGAAGGACCTCGGACTGAACTGAGGCACCCGGGGGTGTCTCGGTAAGCTCGAAACACCCGAGGGGTGTCTTGGCAAAACCAAGACACCCCAGGGGTGTCTCGGCCAGGCCGAGACACCCAAGGGGTGTCTCGGCCAGGCCGAGACACCCAA
>NC_033800.1:64184340-64187076 GCF_001876935.1 Asparagus officinalis | reverse complement strand
CAAATAGGACAACGCCCTTCATGCCTCGGCCACTCTACAGATAATCCAATCACCAGAGCGGATCGAACTCTTCGTCACGCATCCAACGCATCCGGAATCACTCAAATCCAAGTCCGGACGACGAATCAACGGCAAACGCACCCGGAAGGACCTCGGACTGAACTGAGGCACCCGGGGGTGTCTCGGCAAGCTCGAAACACCCGAGGGGTGTCTTGGCAAAACCAAGACACCCCAGGGGTGTCTCGGCCTGGCCGAGACACCCCTTGGGGTGTCTTGGTTTTGCCAAGACACCCCTCGGGTGTTTCGAGCTTGCCGAGACACCCCCGGGTGCCTCAGTTCAGTCCGAGGTCCTTCCGGGTGTGTTTGCCGTTGACTCGTCGTCCCAACTCGGATTTAATTGATTTCGGATGCGTTGGAATTCTGACGAAGAGCTCTGTCAGCCCCCATGGTTGAATTATCAGTGGGGTGAACGGGACACGAAGGGCGCTGCTTCTTTTGCAGCGGTCGCGGGGTTCCCGATCAATCCGTATCCCCGTTGTTCTGAAATTCTGTTGGATCGCATAGCTCATCGATTCGCTTCAGGCGCTCACCGACGTCAATTAGACTCTTGTGAACCGGGTAGTGATGTTCATCGTCATTCCTTAACACTGAGCTGCTCGTGGGGACCTATCGGCAATTTTTGATGCCTACAGATACCCCCTCCAAAGCGTTCCGGCCTCGTTTCTTTTATAGAAGAGACCAGGATGCTTTGGATATGATTGGCCCGGCCTTCAGTTGGCATAAAGGACATGTGGTTAGTTTCAACTCTCGGCTCCTTCGATTTTCGGTTTATCCGATGCTTTGACGAATAACCAAAGTTTTTCCGGCGCTGCGTTCATCGCCTGGCCGTCGTTGGAATCTCGAGTCTACAGCTGGTGAATTGAGTTTGGCTCGTGTTATTGAGTTGACTTTTGAACTTACTACCCTTGTCACATCATGTTGACCTGGGGTTTTGGATCACTGCACGTTGACTTTTTGACGCAACGCGTTGACTGGCGTTGACCTAGGGTTACGTGTTGACCGACGTCTACCCTAGGGTTTTGAATTGTCAAAACGTTGACTTTTGTCGCAACGCGTTGACTGGCGTTGACCTAGGGTTACGCGTTGACCGGCGTTGACCCTTAGGGTTTTGGATCGTCATACGTTGACTTTTGTCGCGACGCGTTGACTGGCGTTGACCTAGGGTTACGTGTTGACCGACGTCTACCCTTAGGGTTTCGAATCGTCAAACGTTGACTTTTGTCGCAACGCGTTGACTGGCGTTGACCTAGGGTTACGCGTTGACCGGCGTTCACCCTAGGGTTTTGGATCGTCATATGTTGACTTTTGGTGCAACCCGCTGACTAGGGTTGACCTTGGGTTACGCGCTGACCGGCGTTCACCCTAGGGTTTTGGATCGTCATATGTTGACTTTTGTCGCAACACGTTGACTGGCGTTGACCTAGGGTTACGCGTTGACCGGCGTCCACCCTAGGGTTTAAGATCGTCGAAAGTTGAATTGTGGACTTCATCAATACTTTCAACGATTGGTGGAGAGTCGAAACAGTTTAGGGGTCAAAACAAGGTTCGGGAGTCAAAACAGACTCAAGACGCCCCGGGGGTGTCCCGACAAAACCGGGACACCCTGGGGTGTCTCGGCTTTGCCGAGACACCCTTGGGGTGTCTCGGTTTGGCCGAGACACCCCATGGGGTGTCTTGGCTTTTTCCGTGGTCCCCCACCTTTGTTTGGCCTTTTCTTCTCTTGTCTTTTGCTCATGGTCCCCCCCCCTCTCTTTAATTCAAATTTCAAAAGAGATAATCTCCCCCTCTCAAAACCGAATTCCCCCCTTTAATTTCGGTTTTGGTGTTCTTCCTCTCCATCCTTCTATCCTCCATTGATTCATTCTCAAGGATTCCTCAACCCTTCAAGAGGAGCTCGGATTTTGGGTGTCTTCCATTGGCCGAACACTTGTTCCTCCCAATAGGGTTTTCTCCTCCATCTTCAAGCTCAAAGAAGACCCTTTTTATTTGGTAAGTTCTTCTTTACAATCCTCTTTTTTTTTCTTGTAAAGATTGCATCTTTAGGCTTGTAGTAAACTAGGGGTTGTGTATGCACAATGTTTTGGGGTTCTTTGTGCAAAAGAGGTGAAATGGCCGAATTTTGGGGGGCTTATTTGCAAAAGGGGACTGAAATTTCTTATATGATCGAATGTGACGATCATGACCCGGGTCACGCGTGTCCTTGACCTAGATTTTGGCCTTGAACACTAAGGGTATTTTGGGTATTTCACCAAAATTCACCGCCAAAAAGGACAATCATTGTTTCGCATGCACGAAATTTGTAGGTTTAACTAGACTTCAAATATGAAATCCTATTTATGCATAGGACTTTAATTAAAGTTCTTAGTTTCCCTTTTTAAACTTCGTGTTCTTATGTTGTACCTGACTTGCTGCTTTTTGTTGCAGATCTGCGATGTCTCCGCGTCGTCCCCGACCTTCCAGGAGTCGCCCCCATTCGCAGCACAGTGAGGAGGAGGCTCCTGCCGTATCTTCCTCAGTAGCCTCCTTCTTCCAGGGTGAGAATTCATGTAGATTTTTTTTCTTGCACCCCTGATTGACTTCTTTGCGGGTCATGAAGGAAGAACCGACACCTCTCTCGCGGAGGGTAAGGTTTCAGACTTGTTTTGCTTAGCCAATTCAAGTCTTCGGATATATTGG
>NC_033800.1:64157397-64183340 GCF_001876935.1 Asparagus officinalis | reverse complement strand
CCACCACATGGTGGCTCGGTGGCCGAGCCACCTGTGGCCGGCCACACTGTGCCCAAGGCACAGTGGGGTTAGCCTATAAATAGGCCACCCCCTTGTTCATTTGAGAGGGTTGGAAATTTTGGAGAGAGGCGAAGCCCTGCTGGATTGGAGACTCGGAACTTAAAAAAGATTGAAACTTTGGGACTTCGGGGACTCACTCCTTCAGATCTGGTGCTCGGCGATCATCAACGTCAAATAAGGCAGGTGTTCGAGAGGATCAGATCTCAGATCTACGCAGGCATACTCCGGATCTAAGCTTGGTCTTAGATCCCGAGACTTGGACGATTGTTTCCTTGGTGAAACAATCCTCCCCGGCTATTATTTCCTTGGTGAAATAATACCCGTCGTACTGCGTAGATCCGACCGGATCTAGATCTCGCGGTGGTCCACGGCAAACAACCCCGGCGCAGGCAAAGAACCCACAAAGCGAGCGACCGCAAAACAGGAGCTCGCGATTCGTTCGACATAAAGGAGAAAAGTTGTAATCTTTGTTTATTTTTATTTGATTTTCGTTGTAACCGGATCTTATAAAAAGACCGGATCTTTTGTAACTCAAAAAGTTGTAACTCAAGATGACAATGGAATCAATAACAAAGAAAGACACGAATTTTCCAGCGAACAAAATCAAATGCTGAGTAGGTGAACCCATCCTATTAAACGGCGTGAAGTTAATTAGATTGAACTTCGCCGGATATGGGATCGATTCCCACTCTCTTGGGTATGGACAGGGAATGCTCGTTTTCTTCATCTCTTGAGCGGAAATCAATGTATTGATTTTGCTCTCGAGATTTTTAAGGCCTTGTGCTCATTTGTTTCAGAGGTTGGAAATTTTGGAGAGAGGCGAAGCCCTGCTGGATTGAAGACTCAGATCTAAAAAAGATCACAACTTTGAAGGCTTGGAGACTTGGACTTTCAGATCCGGTGCTCGGCGATCACCAACGCCAAATAAGGCAGGAGTTCGAGAGGATTGGATTTGAGATCTACACGATCACACTCCGGATCTAAGCTTGGTTCTTAGATCCCGAGATTCGAGCGGTTGTTTCCTTGGTGAAACAATCCCTCCCGGCTATTATTCCCTTGGTGGAATATTACCCGTCATATCGTGTAGATCCGACCGGATCGAGATCACGCGGTGGTCCACGGCAAATAACCCCGGCGCAGGCAAAGAACCCACCAAAGCGAGCGACCGCAAAACAGGAGCTCGCGATTAGTTCGACAAATAAGGAAAATTGTAATCTTTACTTTGTTTTCTTTGATTTTTCATTGTAACCGGATCTTATAAAAAGACCGGATCTTTGTAACGCATAAAGTTGTTAACTGAGATAGCAATGATATCAACAATGAAGAAAGCTACGATTTTTCCCGCGAACAATCTGGCGACCACAGTGGGAGCCAACAGCTTTACTGCCGAAGCTGTCGCGTCGCAGCCGCGGATCCCGATCCCGGTCGAGGAGGAGGTCGAGTACGAATTCGACCAACAAAAGTTCGAGGAGTATCTGTCATCCTCGTCCGAATCCACCTCCCCTCGCAAGTCCAAGTCTCCAAAGCTCTCTTCCAAGAGAAAACTTCGTTGGTACGAAGAAGTTGAAGCTGCCAACGAAGATCTCGCCCCGTTTGATGCCGAAGCTGCATCGGGTGAGATCTCTCCTTCCAACCAGGTCAGATCTGCTCTGGCCGAATCTTCCGTTGCCGAGGGCGTAGTGACTCTCTCAAAGAGAGCCCGCCAAAGGCAACGTCAGCGCCTTGCGAAACAAATCGCAAAGGCAATGGAATCTGTGGACGGGATCCGTTACAACACGGATCTGAAGAACAGAAGAGGCGAACGACCTCAACAACCAATGAATGGCAACTCCTCCAAGCCACCAACGAACGAATGGATCCGTGTCAAACGGAACCGTTCAACGCTGGAGGATCGCATTCAGAAGCGCCGCGCACTCTCAGCACAAGCACGAGCTCAAGTTCAAGAAGCCCGTAGAAGGTGGCAGAATGGAGTAGCCAAGAAATCACCACTAACTCACAAAATATGGAGGCCAAAGTCCAAAGTGGTGAGTCAGGCCGAGGATCGACCTTTACAGCCTTCAAAACGAGTTCAACCTCCCGAACCATCCCGAGGAAGGAGGTCAATCTTGGAGCGCCTCGGTCCAATTCCCGACGAGCGCAACGAAGTCCATGAACGCTCGGGCCCGATGAAGAGGCTCCGAACTAATCAACATGCTGGGGGTCGACACAACCCTCAACATGACAAAGAGTTTACGGCACCCAAGCGCACTACCTTGCGCATCGAAGTTCGGGAGCCCGCTGAGAATTCATGTCTACAAAGGCGTGTTTCGAGGCGAGTGACTCTCGGAAGTCCAAATAAGGCAGTTTGCTCTCAGAAGGAAACGTTGTCATCCGAGGATGATAACGTTATACCTGGGAAATCATGCCAACACGCGATAGGTTACTCCGATCAAATGGACGAGTTGTACTATCGTGCTGGGGGTACGAACAAAACAAGAAAAAGAAGCCCTCAAGGGCTCGAAACTCAGTGCCCATGTGCCAAGCTCATTCGGGTAGTACTGTCTCAATGCAACTGCATCAAGGGAGTCCCCGAGAGAATTTCAGTGTTCGAAAGGCTCGGCACCGAAACGCCAAAACCAAGGCATAGGCGCTTCCGGCAAAGAAGAACAGTGGTTAAGGATGGAGAATTTCCGAAGGTCACCGCCAACATGACCAGCAAAGAGACATCGACACAGATTGATCTCAAATCGTTTCTGGAAGCGTCCCGGCGTGTAACCCGTCTGCAGTCCGGAGCCATCGCACGAGGAACTTATGGTAGGGTTCGGATAAGATTGCCTTCGGAAGATGAAGAATCGGATTCCTGCTCTGCTGTCGCATCGGACAATACAGTGTCCAGCGAAGGACAACCCCGCGAGTCATTCATGATAGGCGCGGAAGAAATGGCCAAAATGCTTGAAGACGCTTTGGCTAAGCAGAAAGAAAGTTTTAAATTCGAGATGGAGACGGCCATGCAGCAGATGAGAGAGATGCATGAACAGCAAATCCAAGCATTCAGGAACCAACAAGGTGAACCAAGCCACCGTAACCAGGTTGCTCAGGAAAAGGAGCACGCGGATGGGGATGAAGCTCACAATGCCAATAACCCTCCCATCAATGCAGGGGGTGGTAGTGAGGATGCCAACGGGGATACAAGTGAAGACTTGAAGATCAAAAGCCTCGAGAGTAAAATCAATACGTTGCTGTCTGCTCAAGAGGTAAAGAAAACGGGCATTCCTTGTCCATACCCGAGGGAATGGGAATCAATCCCCTATCCGGCGAAGTTTAGTCTAATCAACTTCACGCCGTTCGATGGAAGGGGTTCCCCCACCCAGCATTTGATTTATTTCAAATCGCACCTGGGTGCTATCTCTGGGAACGAGCCTCTGATGGTGCGGTCATTCGTCGGCACTCTTCGCGGAGCTGCCTTCGATTGGTATCGTCGCCTCAAGCCAGGAAGCGTGAACAGCTGGGATGACATGGAGACGAAGTTCCTTGCAAATTTCTTCGACGACGACACCGAGATCTCTATCGGATCGTTGCTCGACGAGAAACAAAAAGACGGGGAGTTAGTCGACACCTTCGTCAAAAGGTTCCGGAACAAGGCGATGAATTGCCGGGACCCGATCACCGAGGAATTCATTCTCCAGACTTGCCACAACAACCTCGCATTGGACGTATTGGAGGCAATGGGGACAGCACCGTCTGACACTTGGAAGGATCTGAAGGTGCGCGGTGAACAAGCCGAACGCTTCCTTAAAAGGAAGAAGGCCGAAAGGAACCAACCGACGGTTAATCTGCTGGACTCAAACTTCGCTTCCCGTGGTAAGGGCAAAGCACCTGCAGCTGCTGGTGGTGCTAATCAAGCGTCACAACAGCAATCCCGAAGGCAGCAGAAGACTTCGGGTCCGAGACTCCAGAGAGAGTATTCCTTCAAGGACGAAGACGTTCCAACCATCTTCGAATCGCTCCTCGAAGGCAACAAGATCAAGCTACCACCTATCACGAATCAGGAGGAAGCTGATAACACTACGGACCCAAAGTACTGTGCATACCACAGAAGGGTTGTTCATCCCACCAAGGATTGCTTTGCTCTCAGGAATAGCATTCAGACCTTGGTCGAAGCCGGCGTTATAACGCTAAGGTAAGCCAAATAAAAACGGCAAAACTCCGACCGGTATAAGAGTATAAACTGCTTCCTGACACTCCAAAGAGTATACGAGTATAAACTGTTTCTCAATCCTCCGACCGGTATAAGAGGTTAAACTACTCCCTGATACTCCAATAGGTATATGAGTCTAAACTGTTTCCCCACTTTTGACGGGAAGTTCCTGGAGAATATTAAGCTAATATTCTTAAGGATAACCCGGTTAGTTAACTGATAATAATGTCCGAACCAGTTCCGCAGAGGAAACTGGGGGTGGACGATTTATGTAACGGGAAGTTCCCAAAACCACAGCAATGTAATGAATAAGGACTCCCATTCAAGTTCTCACTGTGTCTGTGCACTCAACACTCTCTCTGTTAGAGTCTGGACGTAAAGTTCCTGATTGGTCAAACCTTCTTACAGTTAGGACCACAGTCAAAATCCCCTCTCGATTCTCCCAATGAACGAGAGGTCCACAAATCAAGCGATCAAACCTTCCTACAGTTAGGATCGTCTTAAACCTTCCATTCGGTCAAACCTTTCTACAGTTAGGACCAAAACCAAAAACCCCTCTCGATTCCTCCAATGAACGAGAGG
The DNA here is from genome assembly GCF_001876935.1 of Asparagus officinalis. Classification (NCBI taxonomy): domain Eukaryota; kingdom Viridiplantae; phylum Streptophyta; class Magnoliopsida; order Asparagales; family Asparagaceae; genus Asparagus; species Asparagus officinalis. Next base: position 64,178,521 of record NC_033800.1, on the reverse strand, counting down.
TCCACTTTCAAATCGAGTGATCAAACCTTCCTACAGTTAGGGTCACCTCAAACCTCCCACTTGGTCAAACCTTCCTACAGTTAGGACCAAAACCACGATTCATTCTCGATAAACGAGAAATTCATCTTTAGTTCGATAATCAAACCTTCCGACAGTTAGGGTTATCCGAATCTTTTTGATTCTCGGAGTGGAGATCCCACTCTTAGTTTCACCTTTCCGGATTCTGGGGGTGGAGATCCCACCTCGAGTCTCCTTTCCTTCTTTGTTCGGGGAATAGAATATAAAATTCTTCCTTCCCCATACCAATCCTTTTCGAAGAATTCAGGATTCATCCTAGGAAGTTTATCCCGAATCCTAAGCAGGGATAAGTCTGCGCCTAACACGCGCTGCCGGTTTAGTCTTTTTCCGCACAAAAAGACACCAGAGTTCGATTCTGGGGTATTCTATCCTGAAACCTAAGCAAGGATAAGTCTGCGCCTGACACGCGCTGCCGGTCAGTTCTTAACCGTTTAAAAAGAACACCCGTTCACATATTCAACATTGTGACAGGTTGTTATTAATAACACCAAAATCCATGCCTTACACGCATGGGGAATGTCATCCTGAATCCTAAGAAAGGATATGTCGACACCTAACACGTGTCGCCGGTTTAGTCTTTTACCGATTGAAAAAGACACCAGAATACCAGTCTGGGGTATTTTTATCCCGAAGCCTAAGTAGGGATAAGTCAACGTCTAATACACGTTGCTGGGTAGCCTATTCCCATAACAATGGTAAAGCCTATGTATTCAACATCATAGCACAAAGTCTAAGAGAATTCACTCTCTTAGCACAACGTTACATGCGGAACGGATTTCGTCAATCCGCATGCTAGCCCGACTCAAACGGTAGTCGGTAAAGGCTAATCAAATCCGTTAAAGGCTTGGGGTTAGCCAAAAATCCTAAAGTCAACGCCTAACACGCGTCGCCGGGGAGTCAATCCTAAAGTCAACGCCTAACACGCGTCGCCGGGTAGTCTATTCCCGTGAGAAAGACGAAGTCTACGTATTCGAAGTCGTAGCATCAAGTCTAAGGGAGTTCATTCCTTTAGCACAACGCCACATGCGGAACGGACTTAAGATAATCCGCATGTAAGCCCGATTCAAACGGTAATCGGTAAAAGCATGTCAAATCCGTTGAAGGCTGAGGATTTGCCAAAAATCCTAAGTCAACGTCTGATACACGTTGCTGTTTAGTCTTTTCACAGGAGAAAGACGAAGTCTACGTATTCAATATCGTAGCACTAAAAGGGTTAACTCTTTTAGCTTAACGTCACATGCGGAACGGACTTGAACAATCCGCATGCTAGCCCGACTCAAACGGTAGTCGGTAAAGGCTCATCAAACCCGTTGATGGCTGAGGATTTGCCAAAAATCCTATAAATACGAAAGTCACTGACGCATCAGCTTCTTTAGTTGGTCTCGTGACCTGAGCAACATACGACATTCAAAACCCTAAGGTCTACGCCAGACAACGCGTAACCTTAGGTCAACGCCAGTCAACGCGTTGCGAGCAAAAATTCGAAACCCTAGGGTTAACGCCGGTCAACGCATAACCCTAGGTCAACGCCAGTTAACGCGTTGCAAGCAAAAAGGTCAACGTATGACGGTCAAAACCCCAGGGTCAACGCCGGACAACGCGTAACCTTAGGTCAACGCCAGTCAACGCGTTGCGATCAAAAGGTCAACGTACGACGGTCAAAACCCCAGGGTCAACGCCGGACAACGCGTAACCTTAGGTCAACGCCAGTCAACGCGTTGCGATCAAAAGGTCAACGTACGACGGTCAAAACCCCAGGGTCAACGCCGGACAACGCGTAACCTTAGGTCAACGCCAGTCAACGCGTTGCGATCAAAAAATCAACGTATGACGGTCAAAACCCCAGGGTCAACGCCGGACAACGCGTAACCTTAGGTCAACGCCAGTCAACGCGTTGCGATCAAAAAGTCAACGTACGACGTTCAAAACCCTAGGTCAACGCCGGACAACGCGTAACCCTAGGTCAACGCCTATCAATGCGTTGCAATGAAAGAACTAACACTCCGAAGAGTATATGAGTATAAACTGCTCCTCAATCCTCCAACAGTGCATGAGGTTAAACTGCTTCTTAATACTCCAATAAGGTATACGAGTATAAACTATTCCCTATTGTTGGTTGAGAAGTTCCTGGAGAATATTTTCATTCTTAAGGATAACTCAACAACACTACGCCGGACAACGCGTCGCAAATAAAGACTCAACGCCGACAGTCGAGGGTCAGTTCTGTGTTCAACCAACAAGCACGAGCTAAAAATCAGAAAACCAGGAATTGACTTCAAGTTCGAATTTCCGACAACGGTCAGACAATAAATGCAGCACCGGAACTCTTGCAGACATTCGACAAAGCACCGAATAGCCTGGAAGATTGAAGGAATCAAGAACGGAAGTCATTCCAAGGTCCCATTACACCGACTGAAGGTGGGGACAATCATATCCAAAGTATTCCAGACTCTTCTATAAAAGAACGAGACTGAAATACTTTGGAGGGGGTATCTGTAGGCATATAAAATTGCTTATAGGTCCCTTTTGCTCAGCTCGGCACAAACCGACGAACCAACGAGGCGACGAGATCGACGAATCGCATCAAGCGACGGAATGCATCCATACACGTGCGGGATCAAGCCAAGTGTTCGAAGAGTCAACGAGTCATCCAACCAAAGGCATACTCGGACGAATGACGATCGAATCAAGATCGGTTTCGGACTCCAACTCAGAAGCGGATTTACTGCCTAATCGGGATCCGGATTTACTGCCAAATCAAGTCAACAAATCGAATCCGAACCAATCAACCGCACAACCAAATCAAGTCCAGATCAACAACGAAGCACAGAACTGGACAACGAACACAACGGCGCCACACCCGGACAAATCGGCCAAAGCCAAAACCACCCAAGTGGCTCCGCCAAAACCGAGCCACCAAAGGGTTCCAGATCAACAACGAAGCACAGAACTGGACAACGAACACAACGGCGCCACACCCGGACGAATCGGCCAAAGCCAAAACCACCCGAGTGGCTCGGCTAAAGCCGAGCCACCAAAGGGTGGCTCGGCCATGGCCGAGCCACCCCATGGGGTGGCCGAGCCACCCCATGGTGGCTCGGTTGCCGAGCCACCTATGGGTGGCCGGCCACCCATGGGTGGCCATCCTCTGACACGTGCACGCGGGCACTGTTCTGGGTGCCTATAAATAGGAGAGGGGGTTGTTCATTTGAGAAGGTTGGAAATTTTGGAGAGAGGCGAAGCCCTGCTGGATTGGAGACTCGGAACTTAAAAAAGATTGAAACTTTGGGACTTCGGGGACTCACTCCTTCAGATCTGGTGCTCGGCGATCATCAACGTCAAATAAGGCAGGTGTTCGAGAGGATCAGATCTCAGATCTACGCAGGCATACTCCGGATCTAAGCTTGGTCTTAGATCCCGAGACTTGGACGATTGTTTCCTTGGTGAAACAATCCTCCCCGGCTATTATTTCCTTGGTGAAATAATACCCGTCGTACTGCGTAGATCCGACCGGATCTAGATCTCGCGGTGGTCCACGGCAAATAACCCCGGCGCAGGCAAAGAACCCACCAAGCGAGCGACCGCAAAACAGGAGCTCGCGATTCGTTCGACACAAAAGGAGAAAAGTTGTAATCTTTGTTTATTTTTATTTGATTTTCGTTGTAACCGGATCTTATAAAAAGACCGGATCTTTTGTAACTCAAAAAGTTGTAACTCAAGATGACAATGGAATCAATAACAAAGAAACCTACGATTTTCCCCGCGAACACGCGCAACATCTTTAAATTAGATAAATAATTTCTACAAACGAGTAGGTTGCTACCATTCAGCTAGCTAGACTTGGTTTGATTTGCTTGTCTCACTTGTAAGACATTAAATATTTATAGGACAGCTCTTAACTCTTCACCTCCATACTGGAATCCTACACCACTGACTGTTGATTGATGGGAACGCACGTGTGTAGGGTCCACCATACCCACGAGTACCTTCCCAACCCAACTAAGAACGCGTTTTTTCACGAGATCAAGGCTAGAGTAAAACGCGTGAATTGCTGGGGCGTGGGGTCCACCGCTGGATTTCGTGGGTGCGGATGCAATTGCAGCCCACGAACTGATTTGTTTCCCCACTGCTATATATAAATCTTGCAGCGGTGCCCTAGGTCGGTGTGCAGGAGGCGGCTTTTGTGCAAAAGAGGGGAACGCAGAGATTGGCTTTGGCGGCTGTCTCTTGGATTCGTGCAGGCTTGGAAGAATAAAAGCAGAAGCAAACAGTGGGTTTTCAAGTGGCTTTTGTGAGAGGTTTGAGAGATTATTTGTGGGTTTAGATTTGAGAGATTGTAAACCCTATTTGTATTCTCTGTCCCTCTATTAGTAGATCCCCCTCCTTGCCCCGTGGACGTAGGCAGTTTGCCGAACCACGTAAAATTAATTGTTTGAGTTTGTGGCCATTGTAATAGTTTTTAGGATCCCTCGACGCGCAGTCCTAGAGCTGACGAGAGGAAGAGCAAATATCCCACTTTGATGGGATATTAGGCTTTCAGATTCTTGTTCCCTTTGAGAAACAAGAATTCTTATCGATCTTTCTCTCTTATTGTGCACCAGAAACTCTGCCGAAATTTAATTCTTATCGATCTTTCTCTCTTATTGTGCACCAGAAACTCTGCCGAAATTTCCGCTGCGCACAACACTGACTTCTCCATTTAATCCATACTTAATTCATGGTCGTTAATCTTTCAAAACTTCCAAAAAATAAAAAACAAAAAGACACCAACTCTTCATTAAAAAAAAGTTAAAAATCCCTATCTGAAACCACATATTAAATATATATAAAATAAAGGAAAAACACCTTAGGGACCCCAAATGAGGGGACCCTGTAGGGGACAGGTGAGGTGGCAAGCCCTCACTGGGTGCTGCACTGTTCAGTGCAGCACCCATTGAGGGCTTGCCACCTCACTTGTCACCTACAGGTTCCCTAATTTGGCGTCCATGTAACAACACTTGACCAAATGAATATGGGAAATGGCGTAGGCACGCACTGATGGAGTAGTTGCAGCTTTTTTTTTTCTCTCTTTAAATTTGCTTGGGATAAGCTCATGCTAGCCTGTAAAGGGAATTATTATGCCATTCTTGTACCCTATATATATAAAACCCTACTCTTCACTAGCTCCACAACACTTCACGACTACTATAAATAATAATATAAATAGAATCCGACTCTTTATCACCAGCTCAATAATACCTTTGAGAGAGAGAGAGAGAGAGAGAGAGATGGAAAAGCTGGTATCAGATGGACTTAGCCGTGGAAGTGTAGTGCCAGAAACATACATATTTCCCGAGGAACAACGTCCAAACCCTGTGAGAACTTGCGAAAGCATTCCTGTCGTAGATCTTCAAGGAGGCAGTGAAGATGAAGTTGTCCGAGCCTGTGAGAACTTGCGAAAGCATTCCTGTCGTAGATCTTCAAGGAGGCAGTGAAGATGAAGTTGTCCGAGAAATCCTCAAAGCTGGGAAAGAATATGGTTTCTTTCAGGTTATTTATTTATACAGCATTTTTTTTTGGATTCATGTCCTCTCCACTATAAAAAAATATTAGTGAAGAGATGACTACTTAGAATGAATCATCCATCCACTAAATAAAATAACGATTACGATAAAAGTTTCACTATTTTTTAAGTAGCAGAGAGAATTCAGATCCCATATTTTCCTTGTTTAATGAGTTCACAATCCAAATCCAAATACTTTGATGCTTATATTCACCGAGTATCCTATCCACTAATACATGTTTCTTTCACAAATCAAGTATACATCAAGTTTAAATTTTATTAATTAATTTTAGAGATGAATAAACTATTGAATGGTTACATGAACAAGCCAATTCTATTTGTATATGGAGCAACGCAGTTCACTTGTATATGGAAATAGTGCTCAAAATCCCATTTGCAATCTAATCCTTATTGCGGAGAGCGTGCTTAGCTGTTTTGATGAATCATGGACTGCAGGTAATTAATCATGGAATTCAAGAAGATCTGGTTAATGACATGATCAGTATTGCTCAGGAATTCTTTGAGATGCCTGCTGAAAACAAAGCTTGTTATTATTCGGAAGATCCAAGAGAAGAGCCCAGGCTTTTTACAGGCCTAGGTTATGAAAAAGAAATATCACCCTACTGGAGGGACTGCTTCTTCATTTCTGCATATCCCGTGGCGAAATTCGAGCATCTTTTTCCAGAAAAACCTGATAATTTAAAGTAATGTATATAACAATAATTCATATATATATATAAGATTAATGTGTATCTTGACAAGGAGGGGATTTTCCTCATTGACAATAATGTGGCACAATCCCCACCATGTAAATGAGAGAGAATAAAGTAGGAGAGAGAATTTCACATGATGGGGATTGTGTCACATAATTGTCAAGAAGATAACCCCCCTCATTGTGAAGGATACCAATTAATATATGAGAAAAATAATTATGCTTGGTACCAAGCACAAAAATTATGCTTCGTAGTAAGATGTCACATTCTCATCCACTGCCCAACTCATGTGAATGTGGTCCCCCATTTGAATGAGTGAATGAGAATGAGACACTTCACTATCAAGCACAAATTTTTTGCTTGGTACCAAGCATACCCATTTCTCTCTTTATATATATATATATAGTATATATATATATATAAGTATATATATATATATATATAATATATATATATATAATATATATATAGAGTAAAACTTGTGTCAACTTAAGTGACGTCCCACTAAAGTTCTTACCCATTGATGATCCTTGATTGAGCTGCTTTGTGGATGATCCCGCTCCGTTGAAACTTGATCTACATATTCTAAAACCCCAACAAGCCAAATTTGGGTTGAATCCGTCATGGTTTGACCCTTCATCCACTCGTATCAATTTTAATGGTTTTCAAATGAATAGAACTTTTTACATGGCTCGACGGAGGGTCAACCATGACGGATTCAACCAAATTTGGTGTGTTGGGGTTTTAGAATATGTAGATCAAGTTCAATGGAGCGGATCATCCACAAGCAGCTCATCAGTGATCATCATGGGTAAGAAACTTAGTGGAGTCACCTTAAGTTGACACAAGTTTTACTCTATTATATATATATATATATATATATATATATATATATATATTTTATTATATATATATATATATTATATATATTTATTTATTTATATATTCATAGAGAGAGAGAGAAATTTGGTATGTTGGTACCAAGCACAAAATTTTATGTTTGGTAGTTAGGTTGCACATTCCTATCCACTCATTTAAATGGTGACATATGCCCATGCCACTTTTCAACCATGTGAATGTGGTCACCCATTTGAATGAGTGGAGAAGAATATGACACCTCACTATCAAGCACAAAATTTGTTCTTGTACCAAGCATGCTCATATTTTTATATACACACACACACACACACACACATATATATATATAATATATATATATATATATATATATATATATATATATATATATATAATATATATATATATAATATATATATAAACTTTAGTGGATGGTCCCACTTAAGTTGACATAATTTTTTATATATATTGTATATATATATATATATATATTTATATATATATATATATATATATATATATATATATATATATATATATATATATATTATATATATATATATATTATAATAATAGAGGTGAGCTGGCAGTGTCCTCTTCCGCTTGAGCTGCAAGTGTATGACATGTGAGCCCAAACGAATGTGACTAGTAGGGGCTCACATGTCATACACTTGCAGCTCATACAGCTCATATATATATATATATATATATATATATATATATATATATATATATAATATATAATATATATATATATATATATATATAATATATATATATAAACTTGGTGGATGGTCCACTTAAGTTGACATAAGTTTTTCTATATATATGTATATTTTGATGGATATCTTGTAGCGAACAAAAATAGTGCTAGCTACATGTTTTCAGTAACGTTTTTTGCATTTGTATCTGAAGGGAGATCATGAGCAAGTTGCACCCAGAGGCAAATGGGTTAGCTGTAGACTCTTTAAGGCTATCTCCCTTGTTTTAGGAGCTGGAGGAGGATTATTTTGACTGGAAATCGCAGTGGAGGCCCATGAAGATGGTTTTTAACTAACTATCCGCGATGCCGATCCAAGCTTAACATAGTTTGCTCGAAGCATTGCGATCCAACTCTCATCACTCTTCTTCTTCAAGGAAAAGTTAGCGGCTCCAGGTCCTGCACGATGACCAATGGGTCTCTGTCGACCTCTCCCTAACGTCCTTTGTGTAAATTTTTGGACTTCTATTTGAGGTAACTTGTTCACTCTCTCTACAATTGGTTTTATGTTGTTTCTTTACTAAGTTATCTTTAAATTTCCGTTTATACTTAAAATTTTCGTGCATGGTATATACTGCCTTAAATCGCAAGGTTTTGCTATAATGTTTTACATTTCGTAGTAAGTTTGCTATGTTTTGTTGTAGTTGTATATAAACTGGCTTAAGTAAACAATGTATTTAAATTGAACAGTAATGTCAGAGTATTTTGGATGTTATGAGCTGATTTTTGAATGGTGGGTAGACTAAATGTTAATTAATAGGTCTAGAAGTGTTTGGTCTGGTCAGCAAATAGATCATGCATATTGGAGTTGCGATAAATTTATGTAAGGAGAATCACCGCAATAACTGGAAAACTTTTTTTCTTTTGGTCTTTTGTGCTGTCAGCACGGTTGCATGCAGTATGCTTATATAAACACTTTGTTAATTACTGTGAATATTATTATCATCCGGAACAGGTAGTAACTTAATTGGATTGCTATAAGGCGGTGGAGCAATCGAGCTGTAACGAAGCCAGGAGTATGGCAAGAACGTCGATTGCCGTGACCAATCAGGTCCCCGCAGATGATTGCATCATTTGTCGCGGAAATGCTCTTCTGCTACGCAAGGATAATAACCCTCCGCTCTACGGATCTTCTTGTTTTCAGAATTGTTCCTACGTCAATTGCCACCGAAGAACATGATGATAAAGAAATCTTGATGGAAGATCTTTGAAGGATCAAGGTTACTTATGCATAAAATTAAAGGATGCCATTATGATTGTGTTTATAATTCACTGTCGCATCAGTTTGTCGTTAATGTATTTGTGGTTGTTTTTGTAAGCGTATCGTGTGAATTTGTTATACTGTTTGTCTCATCTGAGGGAAAAATGATGTATGTATTGGTTGTTGCCTTTTATAGCTACTACTTCAGAAGCTAGAGAAATTAGGCTTTGTTTTCTGTAATTCGCATCTGGGTCTTTCTTATTGCTTACATAAGTATTATTTTGATTGCATCATTACCATTCAGTAACTAGTGGATTGTTTTTCCTTAATTATTGAATAGTCTCTTGCGTTGCGTGACCACATATGAAACCTGTGTGTATATAAAAGTTGAGTCAACACTTTAATAATATTTTCTATTAAAAAGTGAGGTATACTATATTGTAGCTTTTTTGGACCAATGCGGACAATATTGGTGGTCTGTAGGAGCTTGCCGTGCTTGGGGGCTGCGCACCCAACACCTTAGCTCCTCATTCCTTGCGGCACGGGTTTTTACAAAATAATCTAATGGATATTTGTGTTTGGCATATCAACAGTATGGACAGTGATTGGAGCCAAAATTATAGTGTTTGTCGTGTCTAATTGGCGGTCACGGGTTATTACATAAATAATTGGATATTTTGTGTTGGGCGGCATTGCACATATGACAAGTGATGGGGAGCCGAATAAATTGTGCTGTCGTGTGGTGTGTGTGGTATAATATATATATATTATATATATATCTATATATATTAATATATATTATATATATATATATATATTATATATATATATTAATTATCATATTATAAAGTAGAGGATAAAAACAGAGAAAAAAGTTTTGAATTTTAGATTCTAAACATGACCTGAAATTAGACCTTAACATGTAGTCCTATTTAATTTAAGATGTAACATGAATTGAAATTAGACTTAACATGAACTATTATTAGACAAACAGGACCTGAACTAAGACCTAATATGAACTCTAAATAAAACTCTAGCATGGAAAATTAGACCCTAAGATGAACTCTAAATAGAAGCTAAAGCATGAAATTAAAGACCGTAACAAGAATCCCTAATAGACCTAAACATGGAAAAATAGAGGCGATAAGGGCATTTGGGGTTTTGTAGCTTTTTATGCTTCTCTCTATTGCTTATTGGCCTGGTAAATAATTGCTAAAAAGAGGGTTGGCAAGCATATGATGTGGATAACTTCCTATGGTAGAACCATATTGAGCTAGATTTTGACCTCTGAGGAAAGTTTGCCAAAATAAATGCGGGAGGACTTTGAATAATTAATTACCATCCTAAAAGTTTCTTCAAGATGAATATAGAATTGTTTTTGAGGATGAGTGTGTAGGATGTCCTAAAATTACTATAGTACTGATTCTCAATCAAACACGTGATTAAAGTTACAATTTAACGACTTCTAGAAAGACTACAATTTTTTAAAAAACTTTTTACGTAGCCTCGATGAAGGTTACAAATCTGATGACCTTCAAACAACGCGTGAAAACTCCTAATTCAACAACAAGCCTTCACAATCAACATTGGGAGTTAGCAGATCTGATAACCTCTCATATTTTTCAAGGGCAAGCGAGGTTACAAAGAGTGACGATTCTTTGCAAATCACTCTAGCAAAAAGAGACCTACAAATTGACGGTCTCCTTCAAATTAAAACACATATATCTCTTAAACCATTAGGAATTTGGCGAAAGGAATGGGAAGCTAAACAAAAACCTATGGTTTTGGTCATTTTCATATATATATTCAGTCCAATTCGACTTAACGGTTTGAAAGTTAAGACTTGTTCTCGCAGCAAGTTATGTTCGGAAGCCTGCTAAAGACTAGACTTCGCATGAAGCTCGCAAGCTTACCTAAGGCTCGCCTCTGCATGCCAGAGTCAAGACATAGAGTTCATGCTCTGAGTGCCCAAACAACAAAAACACGAGTTCATCGCTCGTCCTAACAACAAAAAAAATGGTTCATCGCTGCGTTTCCAAATTCAAACGCAGAGTTTGGTGGTACATTTCAGATCCAAAAACATAGAGTTCATGGGTGTGTGGTTCTAGACTCAAAATGCAGAGTTCATGGTGCGTCTTAGGCTCAAATACCGAGCCAACTCTACGTCCGAAGGTCCCAAAACACAGGAGTTCGTACCAGAGTGTGGATTTTTTGCGTTTTGGACTATCATTCAAATACGCGCTGACACGGTTTTCTAAACTTATTTTTCAACAATTTGAGGGAAATCACTCCCGCACTTAGGAGCGAATAAGGGGGCAGTTATATCCCTTAATCCCTATAAATACTAAAAAACTCAACTGAGTTCAGGATCTCTTTTCTGATCAGAAATTCTTAGAGATCTACAAGACAATTTTTTAAGAGGAGAAGATCAGTATTCATGTATTTTCAATCGAGCACTTCAATTTGCAGCAACAAGGGGTTGTTCTTGGCTTGAAACTGATTTTCAATTTAAATTATGCAACTCTTTTATAGAGTTTAACTCGTCGAGTTTATTCAACTCGTTAAGTTCTCGTTTAAAACTTTGCCACGCGAAGTTCTTCTTCGAACATCTAATAAAGGATTTCAACTGTTCATCCCCAGGCAAGGCTTGAAACGTCGGATCGTCAATGGAAAGCAACTCGATGCGAGCATTCGAGGAAGGCATTCCAATGCAACAACCAGAAGACCCAGTTTTAAACCAAAGAAAAGAATGATCTCTCATCGATCTTTTCCTGCTCTTTTGTAAATCGGAAAGACCGATCGAGAAGATTGTAATTTTTTTTTCTAATTTTGTTAGTAAAAGGCGTCAAAAATGGCTTATGGGTTCCCAAAGGTACGTTCGGACTAAGCTAAGATGATGAACATTATAATCTAAGTGGTTAGAGGGGATTATTTGAATTAAGAGGATTATCCCTAAATGCAATCTAGAAGTTAACAAGCGTATGAAAGCAAGCTAACAAGGCTTACAAGTCAGTTTAAACGAAGAACAAATAATAAAGTTCGAAAAAGTTAGATTAAATACCCACAATATTTCCCCTACTGCCCGCGCAGGCAGCGGGTCAATCCACGAGATGACCGCACAAGCCGAGGATCCCTAATTTGTCTGCGCCGCATAGCTTAATCCGGGTCACATAGTTTGCTGACCCGCTAATACGGGTGTAATCTTCTCTTTTGGAACTTTAGCGATCCTCATGGGAGCTTGGAGATAGAATGATTCTCAAATGGTAGCTTGAGCCATAGGGTATAAAACCACACCGTGGAATGTAGTTAAAGCATGGAACGAGAACGACGAATCCGAAGACTCGAAGATTAGTTTTCAGCCGTGAGTTTGACTCATAAAGTCCATGAGTCGACTTCATGCAGGTTTTGAGTTCGACTCCATGTCCCTATCATAAGTCCCCGCCTCATGAAACTCAGAGCCGGTTTTAATCAAAGAGTCCTCTGACGGAGTCGACTCATCAGTGTAATTGAGTCGACCCATGTGTCATGTTGATGCATATGTGCACTGAAGTCAGACTCATCGAAGGATTACTAGTTTGTTTGGGTTCTATTTGCCAAACGAATTCCTGTGGGGTTTTGGGCTTGGTTATTTTATCGGCACTGGTTGCTATCCACGTTATTCCACATATAAATGGAGTGATTTTAAACATCAGGAGAGATTAGATTGTATTGGGGAGAATTGAGAGAGATTGTTCTTCTCAATTCTAGTGAGATTTTGAGAGATTGTAAGTTATTTTATTCTTCAATAATCTAGAGAAGGTATTTTTCCCTTCATGCAAACTTGAATTGTTCTTATGTTCTTGCTATTTTCTTTCTTTAAACCCCCACCCACTTTTTAAAATTCCGCAATCAAAGGTGCTTGCACGACGGCTCGTATCCCACGCCGCAGAGTGGCGGTCCAACCATGAGCGACCTACACATCCACGGGTCACCATGAGCTGATCGCACACCCACGGCTCACGCAAGTGGTTTGACCCGTAAGAGCCAGTGGGTCAATTAAAGGTGCTAACCCACAGAGCCGCAAGGTCCGCCACGAGCTGACCTGCACTCGGTAACCTAAACATGTACTTTTGATAATTTTAATCGGGTTTCTTCCATTTTTCCAGAGCATTCCCAAACTACTTGATATGCATCCTCATTTACTGGTGGTTTGGCCGTTATTACTGCAAGATAGGGCCAAATCTCTTATTCTTATCCATAAAATCGCTTCTTCCGACCCTATAATACAAGCCTACGGGGATCATTTACACCAGATCCTGAAATCAAGAAGGGGACGGATGTTGGTTTTGTGAGTCAACCCACGAATTTCACAGAGAGGCTAGCTGATCTCAACGAGTTTTTTAGGAATAAAGAGGGAGGTTCGAGAGATCTTGAGGCCCGTTTCAGAATACCCTTGAGCATCAAACTTGTTGTTTGATCTCGAGAAGAGTATCATCTTGCTTGGTTGAGATTTTCACTTCTGTTCTTATTTCTTTGTAAGCACAAACTTTTTAGCGCTCGATCACTAGTATGATCTGTGATGGTCCAGAGATAAACCCGACATAGTTAAAGATCCTACGCAAATAGAGGCTTAATGAATAGTTTCAGTGTGTTGTTTTGATAAAGTTTATAATATTTATTTTTTATTGTGTAGAAGATCTTATAAAAGATCAACCTTTTTCCTATTTTTTTAATTTGTAATCGATAAATATTGTAAACAGATTCAATGATAATGAAAAAAGGTCAACTTTCCCCCGCAAATAGTTTTAAAGAGATATTAACGATTGAGAGGAAATTGTAATTAATTTTTATTCTAAGTTCTGTTAGAGGAGAATAATACAAGTTCAATTCTCGTGTTTTCTTGCTTCGATTTTCCCAACAAACAGAATAAGATATGGTCTTTGGAGGATCTCCTTAACAAGTGGCAGTGTATCATCGCAAATTGAAGACTTTGTATTTGATTTAGAGGCTTTCCTTAATCCGAAGGCTAGATAACAATCCTGTTGGCGCTTCTCTGTTTTTTTGATGATGTTTAACAAACAATTTAGCTTCTATGTTGTTTTATCTAGTATTTTTGTTTCATTTATTTTTGTAGACAAACAACATCGTTTAAAAGATGGAATGGAATTTGGCGCTTTAAACAATGTCTTCTCGGTATCCTGAATTTGACAGATGAGGTAGGGCAGAGGATAGGTCAGTTGCTTGGTCGTCCTTCCCCCTTCAGATGGTGACTGATGATTGGAGGGGAAGTCATTCGAGCCTAGGAGAGCATCATGGTGATCCCTGGGAAGTAACTTGTGAGTAGAATAAGCGGCTTATGTACGAGATTTGCCAGAGCAGAGATCTTGATGGGACTGATTAATACTATAGTGCCAATTGATATCTAAAGTAAGCTTAGCTAGATCTCATCCCCTAAGTAAAGGTGGATTGGTTCGTGAGTTGTCATTATGATTTTTTGACCCGACAGCCGAACGTCTGCTTGAGGAGTCGTCTTAATTATGAGGGACCGACTGATCCCGCACTTTGAGTCGGTAATGATGACCCTTGGTCAAAAGATGACTTGCCTGCTCGGATGGCCGATAGACTTGCCCTTGGCTGGGTTTTTGGGCCTCTAAGCTGGTTTGGACCATGGTTTTTTTAAGCTTATGCAAACAATCTTTCGGTATCTTAATCTTTAGATGGTAAATTACTATAACATAAACTTTGGTGGATGGTCCACTTAAGTTGACATAAGTTTTTCTATATATATGTATATTTTGATGGATATCTTGTAGCGAACAAAAATAGTGCTAGCTACATGTTTCAGTAACGTTTTTTGCATTTGTATCTGAAGGGAGATCATGAGCAAGTTTGCACCAGAGGCAAATGGGTTAGCTGTTAGACTTTTAAGGCTCATCTCCATTGGTTTAGGGCTGGAGGAGGATTATTTGACTGGAAATCGCAGTGGAGGCCCAATGAAGATGGTTTTTAACTACTATCCGCGATGCCCGGATCCAAGCTTAACATTAGGTTTGCCGAAGCATTGCGATCCAACTCTCATCACTCTTCTTCTTCAAGGAAAAGTTAGCGGGCTCCAGGTCCTGCACGATGACCAATGGGTCTCTGTCGACCCTCTCCCTAACGCCTTTGTGGTAAATTTTGGACTTCTATTTGAGGTAACTTGTTCAATCTCATACAATTTGGTTTTATGTGTTTCTTTACTAAGTTATCTTTAAATCCGTTTATACTTAAAATTTTCGTGCATGGTATATACTGCCTTAAATCGCAAGGTTTTGCTATAAGTTGTTACATTTCGTAGTAAGTTGCTATGTTTTGTTGTAAGTTGGTTGTATATAAACCTGCTTAAGTAAACAATGTATTTAATTGAAAAGTAATTCAGAAAGTATTTTGGATTTATGAGTGATTTTGAAAGTGGGTAGACTAAATGTTAATTAATAGGTCTAAAGTGTTTGGTCTGTCAGCAAAAGATCATGCAATATTGGATTGAGATAAATTTATTAAGGAGAATCACGCAATAACTGGAAAACTTTTTTTCTTTGGTCTTTTGTGCTTCAGGCACAGGGTTGATGCAGTATGCTTATATAAACACTTTGTTAATTACTGTGAAATATTATTTCATCGGAACAGGTAGTAACTAATGGATTGCTAAAGGCGGTGGAGCATCGAGCTGTAACGAACCAGAGTATGGCAAGAACGTCGATTGCCGTGACCATCAGGTCCGCAGATGATTGCATCATTTGTCCAGCGGAAGCTCTTCTAAGCAAGGATAATAACCCTCCCCTCTACGGATCCTTCTTGTTTCCAGAATTGTTCAACGTCCTTGCCACCAAGAAAACTGATGATAAAGAAATCTTGATGGAAGACTTTAGGATCAAAGGTTAACTTATGCATAAAAATTAAGGATCCCATTATGATTTGTGTTTAAAATTCAGCTGTCATCAGTTTGTGTTAATGTTATTTGTGGTTAGTTTTTGTAAGCGTACGTGTGAATTGTTTCAACTGTTTGTCTAATGCTGAGGGATTGAGTAGTTTGGTGTTGCCTTTTACTACTACTCAGAAGCTAGAAAACTTAGGGCTTTGTTTCTGTAAAATTGCATCTGGGCTTTCTATTGCTACAAAGTATTATTTTGATGCATCATTACCATTCAGAACTAGTGGATTGTTTTTCTTAATTAATTGACTAGTCCTCCGTTGCGTGCGTGACACAAGAAACCTGTGTGTAATTAAAAAGTTGACAACACTTTAATAATATTTTCTAATTAAAAAGTGGAGGTATATATATTGTAGGCTTTTGGACATGCGGACAATAATTGGCTGGTAGGAGCTGCCGTGGCTTGGGCTGCGCACCCAACACCTTACTCATTCACTTGCGGCACGGGTTATTACAAAATAATCTAATGGATATTTGTGTTTGGCATATCACATATGGACAGTGATGGAGCCAAAAATTAGTGTTGTCGTGTCAATTGCGTCACGGGTTATTACAAAATAATGGATATTTGTGTTGGGCGCATCACATATGGTAACATGAATTGAAATTAGACTTAACATGAACTATTATTAGACTTAACAGGAACTGAAATAAGACCTAATATGAACTCTAAATAAACCTAGCATGAAATTAGACCTAAGATGAACTCTAAATAGAGCTAACATGAAATTAGACCTAACAAGAACTCTAAATAGACCTAACATGGAAAAATAGAGGAGATAAGGGCATTTTGGGGTTTTGTACTTTTTATGCTCTCTCTATGCTTAGTTGGCTGGTAATAATTGCTAAAAGAGGGTTGCAGCATATGATGTGATACTTCCTATGGTAGAACCATATTGAGCTAGATTTTGACCTCTGAGAGAAAGTTTGCCAAAATAAATGAGGGAGGACTTTGAATAATTAATACCCAATCCTAAAAGTTCTTCAAAGATATATAGAATGTTTTTGAGGATAGTGTAGGATGTCTAAAAATTACTATAGATAGCTGATTCTCATCAAACACCGATGATTAAAGTTACAATTTAACGACTTCTAGAAGACTACAATTTTAAAAAAACTTTTACGTAGATCGATGAAGGTTACAATCTGATGACCTTCACAACAACCGATGAAAACTCTAATTCAACAGCCTTCACAATCAACATTGGGAGTTACAATCTGATAACTCTCATATTTTCAAGGAGCCAAGACGAAGGTTACAAAATGACGATCTTTGCAACACTCTAGCAAAAGAGACTACAAATTGACGGTCTCTTCAAATTAAAACACATATATCTCTTAAACCATTAGGAATTTGGCGAAAGGAATGGGAGCAAACCAAACCCTATGGTTTGGTCAATTTTCATATATAATTCGTCCAATTCCGACTTACGGTTTGAAAGTTATGACTTGTTCTTCGCAGCAAGTTATGTTCGGAAGCCTGTCTACAAGACTAGACTTCGCATGAAGCTCGCCAAGCTTACCTAAGGCTCGCCTCTGCATTCCAGAGTCAAGACATAGAGTTCATCTCTGAGTCCCAACAACAAAACACAGAGTTCATCGCTACGTCCTAACAACAAAAAAAATGGTTCATCGCTGCGTTCCAAATTCAAAACGCAGAGTTTGTGGCTACATTTCAGACTCAAAACATAGAGTTCATGGGTGTGTTCTAGACTCAAAATGCAGAGTTCATGGTTGCGTATTTAGGCTCAAATACAGAGCCAACTCTACGTCCCAGGTCCAAAACACAGAGTTCGTACCAGAATGTGGATTTTGCGTTTGACTCATTCAAATACGAGCTGAACGGTTTTAAAACTATTTTTCACAATTTGAGGGGATCACTCCCGCACTTAGGAGCGAATTAAGGGGGCAGTTATACCCCTTAATCCCCTATAAATACTAAAAACTCAACTGAGTTCAGGATCTCTTTTCTTGATCAGAATTCTTAGAGATCTAAAGACATTTTTAGAGGAGAAGATCAGTATTCATTATTTTTCAATCGAGGGCATCTTCAATTGCAGCAACAAGGAGGTTGTTCTTGGCTTGAAACTGATTTTCAATTAAATTAATCAACTCTTTTATAGAGTTTAAACTCGCTCTGTTTGTTCTTGGCTTGAAACTGATTTTCAATTAAATTAATCAACTCTTTTATAGAGTTTAAACTCGCTCTGAGTTATTAAACTCGTTAAGAGTTCTGTTTAAACTTGCCACGCAAGTTCTTCTCAACATCTAATCAAGAGGATTCAACTGTTCCAGCAAGGTGAAACGTCGGATCGTCAATGGAAAGCAAACTCGATGCGAGCATTCGAGGAAGGCATTCCATCAACACCAAGAAGAACCCAGTTTTAAACAAAGAGAATGATCTCCATCGATCTTTCTCTCTTTTGTAAATCGGAAAACCGATCGAGAAGATTGTAATTTTTTTCTAATTTTGTTAGTAAAGGCGTCAAAAAATGCTTATGGGTTCCCACAGGTAGTTCGAGACTAAGCTAAGATGATGAACATTATAATCTAAGTTAGAGGGGATTATTTGAATTAAAGAGGATTATCCTATGCAATATAGAAGCTAACAAGCGTATGAAGCAAGCCTACAAAGGCTACAAGTCAGTTAAAACGACAGAACAAATATAAAGTTCGAAAAAAGTTAGATAAATACCCAAATATTTCATACTGCCCCGCGCAGCAGCGGGTCACCACGAGATGACCCGCACAGCCGAGGATCACTATTTGCTGACCCGCATAGCTACGGGTCACCAAGTGCTGACCCGCTAATACGGGTGTATCTTCTCTTTGGAACTTAGCGATCCTCATGGGAGCTTGAGGATAGATGATTCTCATGGTAGCTTGAGAATAGAGGTATAAAACAACACCGTGGAATGTAGGTTAAAGCATGGAACGAGACGACGAATCGAAGAATCGAAGCATCTAGTTTTCAGCCCGTGAGTTGACTCATAACAGTCATGAGTCGACTCATCAGGTTGAGTCGACTCATGTCTATCATAAGTCGACTCATGAAACTCAGCCGTTTTATCAAAAGTCTCTGACCAGTCGACTCATCAGTGTATGAGTCGACCCATGTGTCATGAGTTGACTCATATGTGCACATGAGTCGACTCATCGAAGGATTCCTAGTTTGTTTGGGTTTCTATTTGCACGAATTCCTGTGGGGTTTGGGCTTGGTTATTTATCACTTTGCTATCCACGTTATTCCACATATAAAATGGAGGATTTTAAAACAATCAGGAGAGATTAGATTGTATTGGGAGAATTGAGAGAGATTGTTCTTCAATTCTAGTGAGATTTTGAGAGATTGTAAGTTATTTTATTCTCATAATCTAGAGAAGGTATTTTCCTTCATCACAACTGAATTGTTCTTATGTTCTTGCTATTTTCTTCTTAACCCACCTTTTAAAATTCCGCAATCAAAGGTGCTTGCACGACGGCTCGTATCACCCGCAGAGCTGCGGGTCACCATGAGCTGACCTACACATCCACGGGTCACCATGAGCTGATCCGCACAACCACGGCTCACCAAGTGTTGACCCGTAGAGCCGTGGGTCATTAAGTGCTAACCCACAGAGCCGCAGGTCGCCACGAGCTGACCTGCACCTCGGTACCTAAAACATGTATTTTGATAATTTTATCGGGATTTCTTCATTCCAGAGCATCCCAACTAACTTGATATCATCCTCATACGTGGTTAGGCCGTTATTAACTGAAGATAGGGCCAAATCTCTTATTCTTATCCATAAACATCGCTTCCGAACCCCTATAAATACAAGCCTAGGGGATCATTTCACCAGATCTGAAATCAAGAGGGCGACGGGATGTTGGTTTTGTGAGTCAACCCCCACGAATTTCAGAGAGGCTAGCTGATCTCAACGAAGTTTTTTAGCATAAAGAGGGAGAGTTCGAGAGATCTGAGGCCCGTTTCAGAATACCTTGAGATCAAACTTGGTTTTGATCTCGAGAAGAGTCATAATCTTGCTTGGTTGAGATTATCACTTCTGTTCTTATTTCCTTTGTAAAGCAACAAACTTTTAGCCTTCAGATCAACTAGATATGATCTGTGATGGTCCACAGATAAACCCCGACATAGTTAAAGATCCTACGCAAATAGAGGCTAATGAATAGTTTCAGTGTGTTGTTTGATAAAGTTATAATATTTTATTTTTTATTGTGTAAGAAGATCTTATAAAAAGATCAACTTTTCTATTTTTTTGAATTTGTAATCGATAAATAATTGTAACAGATTCAATGATAATGAAAAAGGCAACTTTCACCGCAAATAGTTAAAGAGATATTACATTGAGAGAATTGTAATTAATTTTATTCTAAGTCTGTTAGAGAGAATAATACAAGTTCAATTCTCTGTTTTCTTCTTCGATTTTCCCAACAAACAAATAGATATGTCTTTGGAGGATCTCTTAACAAAGTGGAGTGTATCATCCGCAAATTGAAGACTTTGTATTTGATTTAGAGGTTCCTTAATACGAAGGCTAGATAACAATCCTGTTGGCCTTCTTGTTTTGATGATGTTTAACAAACAATTTACTTCTAATGTTGTTTATCTAGTATTTTTGTTTATTTATTTATTGTAGACAAACAACATGTTAAAGGATGGATGGAATTGCGCTTTAACGATCATATCCAATGGAGGTTGACGGAATTGTGGAGTGAAGCCTATGCAATTCAAATTGAAGATCCAAGTTTTAGTTTTATTCGTAATGTGTACCAAGTCAAGCTTATTGAAGATCAAGATCAAGCTTGGGTAACATTAGTTTAGGCTTATATTATGTGTGTTGGTACTTTAAGCTCAATCATATATACACACACATTATATTGGTTTCCTTGTATATATATAGTTATTTATATATACAACACAAGTTTTGGTTTTCATATATATATATATATATACACACACACAATTTAGTTTTGGTCTCCATGTATATATAGTTTCATATATACATATATGTTTGGTTTC
>NC_033800.1:64154544-64156463 GCF_001876935.1 Asparagus officinalis | reverse complement strand
GGGGTTAAAACTGATTTGGGTTCTTGTTATTTTCTATAGTATTTATGGGCCAGTTCAAGATGTGAGGATCCCCTAATCTCAACATGTTGGGGCTTGGATGTATATCAAAATCAAGAAAGAAGTAATAAACTCAGGGTGTGGTATATATAAATGTTGTACAAATTTGTGATTGTGATTTCTTGTGTCTGCTGTTGTTTGTTGTCATGTAAGCTCCAGTTGAATTGAGAAGGAGTTTGATGTTGTTCTCTGTGCAGTTAACTGTTGTGGTTAGCATGTTAACTCTTGTGTTTAACATGTTAACTCTTGTGGATAACATGTTAACTCTTATGGATAACATGTTAACTCTTGTGGCTATATGTTAACTCTTGTTGTAAACATGTTAACTATTATGGATAACATGTCAACTCTTGTGGATAACATGTTAACTCTTGTGGCTATATATTAACTCTTGTTATAGTTAACATGTTAACTCTTGTGTTTAACATGTTAACTCTTGTGGATAACATGTTAACTCTTATGGTTATATGTAAACTCTTGTTATAGTTAACATGTTAACTCTTGTGGATAATATGTTAACTCTTGTGGCTAATTTGTTAACTCTTATGGCTAACATGTTAACTCTTATTGATAACATGTTAATTCTTGTGGCAAACATGTTAACTATTGTGGATAACATGTTAACTCTTGTGACAAACATGAATATAGTTAACAGACAGTTTATGAATAATAACTAACAGATAATTCATTATAGTTAACAGTTTATAAATAACAGTTAACAAATAATAATTAATAGTTAATAAATTATAAATAATCGTTAACAAATAATAATTAATAGTTCATATAGTTAATATTTTAACCACAATATTTAGCATGTTAACTTTAACATGTTAACTCTTGTGGATAACATGTTAACTCTTATGGCTAACATGTTAACTCTTGTTGATAGCATGTTAACTCTTGTGGATAACATGTTAACTTTTATGAATAATACATCAACTCTTGTGGATAACATGTTAACTCTTATGGTTATATGTAAACTCTTGTTATAGTTAACATGTTAACTCTTGTGGATAATATGTTAACTCTTGTGGCTAATTTGTTAACTCTTATGGCTAACATGTTAACTCTTATTGATAACATGTTAACTCTTCTGGCACTAACATGTTAACTCTTATTGATAACATGTTAACTCTTGTGGCAAACATGTTAACTATTATGGATAACATGTTAACTCTTGTGACAAACATGAATATAGTTAACAGACAGTTTATGAATAATAACTAACAGATAATTCATTATAGTTAACAGTTTATAAATAACAGTTAACAAATAATAATTAATAGTTAATAAATTATAAATAACCGTTAACAAATAATAATTAATAGTTCATATAGTTAATATTTTAACCACAATATTTAGCATGTTAACTTTAACATGTTAACTCTTGTGGATAACATGTTAACTCTTATGGCTAACATGTTAACTCTTGTTGATAACATGTTAACTCTTGTGGATAACATGTTAAATATTGTGGATAACATGTTAACGGATAATGGATCAATTTACCAATTAAAGTTAACTGTTATTTCAGTTAACTTTAATTGGTAAATTGATAATTATATTCAGTAAACTTTTAACTATAATCCATTATCCGTTAATTGTTATTTGTAATCTATTATCCGTTAACTGTTATTTCGGGTCATATACACGTTAATATAGTTCTCATTTAACATGTTAACTATAATACCTAGCATGTTAACCTTAATTGGTAAATTGGTAAATATAACTCTTATGTTCAAGTTCATATATATAGTTAACATGTTTGCCACAAGAGTTAACATGTTATCCACAATAGTTAACATGTTTGCCACAAGAGTTAACATATAGCCACAAGAGTTAACATGTTATCCACAAGAGTT
>NC_033800.1:64102567-64153924 GCF_001876935.1 Asparagus officinalis | reverse complement strand
ATATATATATATATATATATATATATATATATATATATATATATATATATATATATATATATATATATATATATATATATATATATATATATATATATATATATATATATATATATATATATATACACACACACACACACACACACACACACACATAGTTATATATATACTTATTTTAGTTTTTGGTTTCTATGTATATGTAGTCATACATATACATATATGTTTCTATGTATATATATAGTTATATATATATACATACATTGTCTTAAGTTTTCATGCTTAAAAATATGAGATTACATATTTATTATTGTGTTTTGGTTTAACTATATAGATATGAAACAAACTTTCATTCATATATAATCATATGTTTCATACTCTATTTTGTTTAAGAATATATTGCATAGAATATGTAATTTTGAGAAAATATTATTTTCTTGGTTTATGGACTTAACAATAATCATATACATCTTTTATTAAGTCCACAAAATTATTTTGTAATGTTTCAAAACATGGTTAAGCTAAAATGTCAAAACTCATGTGTTCACATTTTCATGTTTTGGACTATTTTACAAAATAATGATATTTCTCATTTGAGAAGTCCTTTTTAAAAACCAGGTTTTGTAGCATGTTTATTATCATGTCTACAATAATCTCTCAAAGTTTCATAATTTTTGAAATTTATTTGATATTTTTAAACTTGGTTTAAAGTTGAGTTTTTTCTGTGCATTTCAGATCTGTGCACGTTTAGTTGACTCATTAGTCGACTTATGAGTCGACTCATAAGTCGACTCACGAAGTGCAGCAGAGTTGTGATTTTTTGTCTACTGAGTCGACTCATATAAGTCGACTCATAAGTCGACTTATTAGAGAGTTGTTGCACAGTAACGGTTAGTTTTCTTTTTTGTTTGTTTATGGGTTTTTGGTCTTTTTCTTGGGTTATTTTCTTCAAGCCTATATATACCCCTTTACATTAACTATTTTAACCAACTAATAAAATGTTTTAAACAAGTTTAAAAGAGTTTAAAACAAGCGTTTAGGTTTGTTTAATGTTTGTTTAGAAGCTTTTAAGCAATTGAGGGTTTGAGTTTGTGAATTCAATTCCACAAGAGCTTGAGGAGATCATCTATTAGAGTTTGAGCAATCAACTATTCTCCCTCCATCTCTTGTCATTTATTGAGAAGTTTTCTAAACTCTTTTCTAGCTTTATATTTATTTATTTGATTATCATCTTATTAAAGCTAGTTTTATATTGAGTTTAGATTTGATTAATCTCATTGTTACACACACCCACTTGAGCTTATTGTATTTTCATTCATAATATATTTAGAGTTGTGAGAGCTAGTAACATTGAGTTGAGCCTAATTGAGTTCTCACCTTGTTTAGAGAACAATCATTTGTTGGGTGCCTAATTGTGAAGTTCATTTTGTAATACACTTGTACACTGAGAGGAGTGTGTGGTGAGGACGGAGTCGATACCGAGAGGAGTGGCATCGGTGGCCTAGTGAGAGGTGATAATTCTGAGCACTTGAGAGAGTCGATACGTGAGGACCAACACTTGAGGTTGTAGCTTGTGTATGTACTTTGTGAGGATTTGTGAGAGTTGTCGATTGACTTGATAACCGAGTGTGTAGAGTTTTCGGTTAGCTAAAAAACCGAGTGTGTAGAAAAGTTCCGGCTTCCAAATCGGGTTGTTTAGTGGATTCTCCCCGGGAGTGGGGAGCGGAGACGTAGGACGGAAGGTCCGAATTCTGTGATTATTTCCTTATGTTTGAGTTTGGCATTGGCATATTTATTCTTATATATTGTTATATCGCCATTATTGCATGATCATATTATTTACCCTTGTTTATATTGTATATCCTTACACATATCTTGTAGCATATCATACTTGCTAGGATATATTTATTAATTAGTTTTAATTGGTATAAAATCGGATTAGATTAGCATAAACCCTATTCACTCCCCCTCTAGGGTTCTTTCCTAGTGGCATTAGGGTCTAACAATTGGTATCAGAGCTTGGTGCACTTTGATTTAAGGAGTAATCGCCTTGAGTTAAAGATCCAAGTTATCTTATTTTTGTGCTAATCTAGTTTTGTGATTTTATTGTTATCTTGCTTGCTCATATATACATTATGGATATGCACGGTGCACCTTGTTTAGGTTATGCCATCAATATTGCTCCTAGATTAGATAATTTTCCCTATACTCAATGGTGTGTTAGATTTAAACTTTTTCTTCGATCTAGACACTTTGATTTATGGGAAATTATAGATGATGCTTATATTGTGCCCACTTCGGAGAAATCTAAGTGGAATAAAAATGATCATCGAATGTTTACAATGAACAATATTTTGTTAATGAACAAGCTCTTGTTAGAATTCTTACATAATGCATTTAATTCATCTTTGTCTAACAAGTTTGTTCATTTTGATAGTGCTTACACCTTATGGAAACTTATTGAAGCACATCAAGGGGACTTGGAGGCGATCCGACAAGCTTTGGAGGATCCCGCTTCAAGTTCAAAAGGAGCATCATGCACATGAGCACTAGGCGATAGCCCTAGTGAGGTTTGCGAGTTCGAGCCCGATAATGATTTATCTAGTGATGAACTTGCTTGTGCTAGTAAAAAATTATTGTATACCTATAACAAATTGTATAAAGGTTTTATTGATTTGAAAAGCAAGCATGTTAATTTAAAATCCGATCATGAGAAGCGAGTGTCCAAATTTGATGTCATTGCAAAAGAAAATACTATGCTTAAAGAAAACAATGACTTATTGAATTTAGAAAATAAAAAACCTCATCAATTGCTAGCCTATCTCATGCTAAGGTTGATGCCATGTTAGAAGTAGAGAACATAAAAAATGATACTGCTTCTTTTATAAATGACTATTTATGTTCTACTTCTAATAAAAATGCATATATGCCTAAAAATGAAGAATTGAATCTTGTGAATAAATGCATTTCATCTTTAGATTTAACTTTGAAAATATGCATTAATAATCATAAGAGGCTTATGGATATGTGTGCCAAGTCTAAGTCATCATCCACTCATTATGCACACATATATAGCAAAGTTTACAAATGTTCTATTTGCGACTGAAAAGGTCATTTATCTAAATTTTACTATGATGCACACAAACATAAGAATGCTAATGCTCCTTGTGCATTTTATGTAGCTTCATCATCTTGTACACTTACACATTCACATTGTTCATCATAAGCATGCTCATGTGTATAGATGTGATCATTGTGGTCGTTTTGGTTATTTGGCCGAATATTGTTTTGATTTGAAAAACAAATCTCATTTGCCAAATGTTTCTAGTAGACCACATGTTTTTAAATGTGATGTTTGTGGTAGGTTTGGACATCTTGCAAAATTTTACTATGATATAAAAAAAGCTTCTAAGTTGCAATATGTTCCAAATAGACCTTTGTTTAATGATGTTTCTTATTTGCAAAATGAATTTAAAAGACAATCTTTATTTGCAAATGATTCCCGTGCACGAGCTAATGGTCCACAAAAACAAATGGATCTCTTTCATTGCACCTATTGCAATCGGAAAGGTCATGTGTATAATTTTTGTTTTGTCCGTGCTAGTACACCACATGTGCCCAAGAGGGTTCATAACCCTAGGGGCTTTGAGCTTTATTGATAGGGGTCATGTCTCTAAACAATCCAGCACCAAGAATGCTTGGGTGCCAAAATAATTTGTTTCTAACCAAAAACTTAGTATTTTTATTTTTATTTTTTTCTTGGTTTTAAAATATGCTTCGAAAAATTTAAATATGAAAATAATTTTTCTTTGATCAAATCTTTTGTTTTCAAGACTATAAGTTTCAATTTTTATGAGAGGTTTATATTTATGTAACCCCCCGGGTTTATTGGGTCTTTATTCCCAAATCATGTTTACCGGTTGCTAGAATGATTATATGGGTTGAAACAAGCTTAAGAGCTTGATATATTATTGCTCTCTTGAAATTCTTTTGTCAATGATTTTGTTTTGATTTATTGCTTTGAATTCATTATATTTCACTTATATGATGATATTTATATGTTTGTGCTCATGGATTATCTATTCGTGCCTTATAATGTATTCTATGAGTGGTTTGATCAAGTTATACAAAGAAAATTTTCTTTTTTGATCAAACATTGTTTTTGGACTCAAATCTTGATTTATGATTTCATTTGAGAGAATTGTTTTCATTTGAAAACTTTTTTCATGGTTCTCATGTTTTCCTCATTCATTTGTTTTCATAAATTTATTCATACATGGTTTATATGTTTGAGTAATGAGATATTATTTCGTAAAGACATATCAATACGTGTTCTCATTGTCTTGTTTGTATGTTAGTTATGTTTAGCATATCTTTCATTTAAGCTTACTCACATGTTTTTTCCTTAGCATTCATTTCATATATCCATTAAGGCATTTTGATAGGGGGAGCAATCTCTATACTTGTTTTATACTCACCTATGCCTATTTGTAGGGGGAGCTTTCGCTATCTTCTTTCCTGTTGTTTTCCACTTTTTGATGTTGTCAAAGGGGGAGAAATATTATGAATATATTCTTTTTGTTTATATGCATGATAATTACAATATTGTATATTCATTTACTTTCATGCATATATCCTATTTGTAAATTATTTGTCATCATAAAAAAGGGGGAGGTTGTTGGCCTTCTTATTTTGATGATGTTTAACAAACAATTTACTTCTAATATTATTTGTCTAGTATTTGTGTTTATTTATTTACTGTAGACAAACAACATGTTGGAGGATGGATGAAATTACGCTTCAACGATCATATCCAATGGAGGTTGGCGGAATTGTAGAGTGAAGCCTATGCAATTCAAATTGAAGATCCAAGTTCTAGCTTCATCCGCAATGTGTACTAAGTCAAGCTTATTGAAGATCAAGATCAAGCTTGGGTAACATTAGTTTAGGTTTATATTATGTGTGTTGGTAATTTAAGCTTAATTATATATACACACACATTATATTGGTTTCCTTGTATATATATAGTTATATATATACAACACAAGTTATATATATATATATATATATATATATATATATATTATTATCTATGGAAAAGTTGTTCCTAAGGTGACGCCTTAGATAATTATCTAAGATGCGGCCTAAAATCACATTATCGAGGCTACATTATGGATGATCCATCCGTTAAACTTGACTATATATTCTAAACCCTAACACACCAAGTTTGGGGTGAACCATCGTCGTTTGACCCTCCGTCGAGCTATGTGAAAGTTCTATCATTTCGAAAGCGTTAAATTTGATACGAGTCGATGAAGGGTCAAACGACGACGGATTCACCCCAAACTTAGTGTGTTGGGTTTTAGAATATGTAGATCAAGTTCAACAGTAGGGGATCATCCACAATATAGCTCAATCATGTGATTTTAGGCGCATCCTTAGATGATTATCTAAGTGTCACCTTAGGAACACTTATCCCTATATATATATATATATATATATATATATATATATATATATATATATATATATATATATATATATATATATATATATATACATACATATTTTAGTTTTTGGTTTCTATGTGTATGTAGTCATACATATACATATATGTTTCTATGTATATATATAGTTATATAAATATACATACATTGTCTTAAGTTTTCATGCTTAAAAATATGAGATTACATATTTATTATTGTGTTTTGGTTTAACTATATAGATATGAAACAAATTTACATTCATATATAATTATATGTTCCATACTCTATTTTGTTTAAGAATATATTGCATAGAATATGCAATTTTGAGAAAATATTATTTTCTTGGTTTATGGACTTAACAATAATTATATACATCTTTTATTAAGTCTACAAAATCATTTTGTAATGTTTCAAAACATGGTTAAGCTAAAATGTTAAAACTCATGTGTTCACATTTTCATGTTTTGGACTATTTTACAAAATGATGATATTTCTCATTTTGGGAGGTCCTTTTTAAAAACCAACTATTGTAGCATGTTTATTATCATGTCTACAATCATCTCCCAAAGTTTTATAATTTTTAGAATTTATTTGATATTTTTAAACTTGGTTTAAAGTTGAGTTTTTTCTGTGCATTTCAGATCTGTGCACGTTTAGTCGAATCATGAGTCGACTCATAAGTCGACTCACGAAGTGCAGCAGAGTTGTGATTTTTTGTTTGCTGAGTCGACTCATATAAGTCGACTCATAAGTCGACTCATAAGTCGACTTATCAGAGAGTTGTTGCACAGTAACAGTTAGTTTTCTTTTTTGTTTGTATATGAGTTTTTGGTCTTTTTCTTGGGCTGGTTTCTTCAAGCCTATATATATCCCTTTACATTAACTATTTTAACTAACTAATGAAATGTTTTAAACAAGTTTAAAAGAGTTTTAAAACAAGGGTTTAAGTTTGTTTAATGTTTGTTTAGAAGCTTTTAAGCAATTGAGGGTTTGAGTTTGTGAATTCAATTCCACAAGTGCTTGAGGAGATCATCTATTGGAGTTTGAGCAATCAACTATTCTCCCTCAATCTTTTGTCATCTATTGAGAAGTTTTCTAAACTCTTTTCTAGCTTTATATTTATTTGTTTGATTATCGTCTTATTAAAGCTAGTTTTATATTGAGTTTAGATTTGATTAATCTCATTGTTACACACATCCACTTGAGCTTATTGTATTTGCATTCATAATATATTTAGGGTTGTGAGAGAGAGTAAAATTGAGTTGAGCCTAATTGAGTTCTCACATTGTTTAGAGAACAATCATTTGTTGTGTGCCTAATTGTGAAGTTTACTTTGTAATACACTTGTACACCGAGAGGAGTGTGTGGTGAGGACGGAGTCGATACCGAGAGGAGTGGCGTCGGTGGCCTAGTGAAAGGTGATAATTCCGAGCACTTGAGGGAGTCGATACGTGAGGACCAATGCTTGAGGTTGTAGCTTGTGTATGTACTTTATGAGGATTTGTGAGAGTTGTCGGTTGACTTGATAGCCGAGTGTGTAGAGTTTTCGGTTAGCTAGAAAAACGAGTGTGTAGAGAAGTTCCGGCTTCCAAATCGGGTTGTGTAGTGGATTCTCCCCGGAAGTGGGGAGCGGAGACGTAGGACGGAAGGTCCAAACTCCGTGATCATTTCCTTGTGTTTGAGTTTGGCATTGGCGTATTTATTCTTGCATATTGTTATATCGTCATTGTTGCATGATCATATTGTTTACCCTTGTTTATATTGTATATCCTTGCACATATCTTGTAGCATATCATACTTGCTAGGATATATATATTAATTAGTTTTAATTGGCATAAAAACGGATTAGATTAGCATAAACCCTATTCCCCCCCCCCCCCTCTAGGGTTCTTTCCTAGTGGCATTAGGGTCTAACAAATCCATCAACAACATTGTTCAGAATCATTTTCCAAGAACATCAACTGCAATATTGAAGAGCATAAGATAGGATCTTATTGCTTAAGACAACGTCTGCATTTGAAGAATTGGATAGAGAGCCATTGACTAGCACAGCACAACTGGGGGAAGATATGATATGATAGATCCATGAGCATCATTTGTTCTCAAAGCCCCTAGATTTGAGTAAATTGATGAGGAAAGACCAATCTATGGAGTCAAAAGCCTTGGCAAAATTAATTTTTAGCATAGCAACTTCT
Organism: Asparagus officinalis; assembly: GCF_001876935.1. Lineage (NCBI taxonomy): Eukaryota > Viridiplantae > Streptophyta > Magnoliopsida > Asparagales > Asparagaceae > Asparagus > Asparagus officinalis. The sequence continues at coordinate 64,146,246 of NC_033800.1, read as the reverse complement.
TTTTTCCTCTTAGAACAGAAATGAATCATTTCATTAGCAATGAGGATAGAATCAAGAGATGACTTACCTGCTTGAAAACCAGATTGTGTAGGAGCAACTAAATCTGACATGTATGGGGATAGCATATTTGCAAGAATCTTTGTGAAGATTTTGAATAAACATTTGATTAGGCTAATTAGCCTATAGTCTTTTACCAAAGAGCTCTCCTTAAGCTTTGGAATTAGAGTGATAAAGACTTTGTTCACTCTATGGAGAGATGAGGCATCATGATGAAAGTAATTTATGAGAGCAATATGGTCAGTTTTAACCAAATCCCAAAAAGATTGAAAAAACATCATAGAGTAACCATCAGGACCTAGAGCTTTATTGGGATTCATGCTAAAAACAGCCTGTTTAATGTTAGATTTCTTGAAGGGGGCTTCAAGGGCTAAGAGATTCACCTCTTGTTGAGGGTATAAAGAAGAGCACTCGATAGAGAGATTGCTCCTATTTTCTTGACCAAATAGGTTATAATAGTAACATAAAAAGCCTGAGATATTTCATGGTCTTCTGATAGGACAATACCCTGATGATTAATAGAGACAATATGATTTTCTCTTCTATGAAGGGATGCTGTTTTATGGGAAAAAAGGTGTTAGTATCACCCTCTTTGAGCCACTGTATCCTGGATCTTTGGTGCCAATAGATTTCATCCTCCTTTTATGAGAGATGTAAAGGAAGATTGTAGGGATTTCCTATCATTGATTCCAATAAGGAGAGTGGTTGTTGCTCTTCAAGCAAGTCAAAGGAGCTGATTTTGGAAAGCAAATCAGATTTCCTAGAAGATAGAGAACTAAGAACATTTTTCTTCCACCACTTGATTCTTCTATTGAGAAGTTTTAATTTCGAAATGAAAACATCAACAGGAGATCCATGTCTATTTCACAATAGGAATATTTCACCGAATGTTTCTAACTATTAACCTTACTTCCTCAACGCATATATTTAAAATTTAGACAAATTAGATGCACTATTTTCTTCTTCTTCTTTCCGTGTAGGCGTGAATACTGCACTATATTTTTCTTCTTCTTTCCGTGTACCTGTGAATGTTCACGGTAAGAAGTTGGTGGCGTGCATGCTTGTATTTCATAACTATCAGCCATTGGTTCTCGTCTGCTATATGCCACAATGCAAGATTTTTTAACTTATGAAATAGCCAAAGAAAATGTATAGCTAAGCTAACGATAGTTATGATCTCAAGGACCTTATCATGCGTTCGATAAGTTGTCACCATCCCATAATCATCATCACCATCATAAGAAGCGGAAAGAGCCGAACAAATGAACTTAAACAATTGCAAGCTCAAGGGTAAGCCAACGTCCTTGTCATCCAAATACCCCAATGTTGTGCTCTGATAACAATTGTTGTGTGCATATGCGGAAGCACGCTCGCACACTAAACGAATTTGTGATCACGGGAGAAGAGAACCAACCACACACGAGCACAATTCAAACCAAAGATGACAAATCAAACCAAACACAGAGATATATGTGGTTCGACAATTTGCCTACGTCCACGGGGAGAGGATAAGGAGATTCCACTAAATCAAGGAGAATACAAAGGGTTACAATCTCACAAAACTACTCACACAAACCCTAAACTAAATATCTTAACTTTCTCACAAGCTCTCCCTCTCAAAGTGCTCAGTACAATCTAAAATCTCTGATAAGAAACCCTAGAAAACCGTGTTCCAATTTATATCAAAACACAAACACAATGCGAACAGAAAACCAAATTCAGGCCCAGCCCGACTCGTGGTCGACCACAGAGACATGTGCGGTTGACCGGACAGAACGACAGAAACTCAAAAAATCATTACAGGGTTCGGTCGGTCGACCGTCGTGCCACTCGGAGTCGACCGTGAAAAGTCTAGAGACTTTTTCAGCTTGCGTGCATGTTTGCGATGGAGCGCTACGTCACTCGCGGTCAACCGCTGGAAGTCCAAACCTGTTTTCTGCCATTTTTCCTATAATCTCTTCAATTCACTACCTCGGTGAAGTTTTTCCAAAGCTGAGCCGACACCAAACAAAGAGCACCAATACATCATCTCTCCAAAATCGGCTGCTTCAAAATGGTTGCCTACGTACCCCCTCTCCCAAGGGATCAAACCGCCCGTAGTTCATCCAAATGGCCGTCAACGGTCTCAACAAACACAAATGTGCAACAAGTTTTGACAATGATCAAACTTGTTGCTCGGAACCACCTTAGTGAGCATATCCATCGGATTATCCTTCGTGTGGACTTTCACAATCTCCACATCACCATCTTCAAGAATATCTCGAAAAAAATGATAACAAACGTCAATGTGCTTCGTCCTCGCATAAAGAACTTGATTCTTCGCCAAATATATAGCACTCATACTATCACAATGAATAGTGACGGACCGCTGTGATATACCAAGTTCCTCCAAAATTCCTCGAAGCTAAATAGCCTCCTCCACAGCCTCCGTAATTGCTATATACTCTGCCTCCATCGTCGACAAAGCCACCGTAGACTGTAATGTGTATCTCCAACACACCGGCGTATGGGTCAAAGTGAACACATATCCCGTCGTAGACCGGTGCTTATCCAAATCCGCGTCATAATCCGAATTAACATAGCCAATGCACAACTGCCCACATATAGTGTCCCGCTCAAAAAACAAACCAATATTGAGCGTACCTCGAATGTACCTCAAAATCTATCTCACGACATCCCAATGACCCACTTCTAGATCGTGCATATATCTAGAGACCATGCTCACTGCCTGTGACAAATCTGGCCTCATAAATACCATCGTGTACATCAAGCTCCAACCACGCTCGCATATGGAGACTTCGATATCAACTCTCTATCTTTAACTATCGTCGGTGAAAGGTCAGCTGGAAGCTTTAAATGAGCTCCCAAAGGTACATTAACTGGCTTTGTATCCATGCTGACATGAAATCGCTGTAGAACTTTCTTCAAATAAGCCACCTGTGTCAAACAAATTCTACCCTTCTTTTTGTCTCTGTCGATCTCCATCCCTAAAATATGATTATCCTTACCCAAATCCTTCATCTCAAACTCTTTTGAAAGCTATGCCTTCAACTCATCTATAGAAGACCTAGAAATAGAGGCAACTAACTTGTCATCGATATAAAGCAACAAATAGATGTACGCACCTCCTTTCAACCTGCGAAAATACACGCAAGGATTAAACTGGCTCCGAGTGTACGAATGACCAATCATAAAATCATCAAATCGTTTATACCACTATCGAGGAGATTGCTTCAAGCCGTATATCGATTTCTTCAACCTGCAAACCAAGTTTTCTTTTCCTGCAGCTCAGAATCCCAATGGTTGAGTCATATATATTTCTTTATCAAGATCACCATGAAGAAAAGCCTTCTTCACATCCAACTGATCTAACTCTAATCCTTACCGTGTCACTAAACCTGGCAAATTCCGAATCGAAGAGTGCTTCACCACTAGAGAGAAAACCTCATTATAATCAATACCTACCTCCTGTGCATAGTCCTTCTCAACTAACCTAGTCTTGAACCTCACTGGAGTGCCTTCAATGCCCTCCTTCTTCGTGTATACCCACTTGCAACCAATCACCTTCCGCCCATTTGGAAGCTCAACAAGCTACCATGTATCGTTCTTGTGAAGAGACTCCATCTTCTCCTGCATAGCCACCTACCACGAATCAGTCTCCAAACTCTGCTTGGCCTCTCTAAATATAGTCGGCACTAACTCATCAATACTCTCCACTGGAAGTGCATATGCAACTACTGTGTCGGTATACCGTGCTGGCATCTGTATGTCTCTCCTCTGTCTCCGAACCATAATAGAATCTTGAACCTGAGCCGTCGGTTTCGGATCCTACACATCTGTACCCGTATCCCCTAAATCATTGTCGTGCTCGCCTGGCGTCATCTCAGTCAGCATTCTAATGGATACTGTACCATCTGGACAATGTGGAGCTGCATCGATCACCACCACCTGCGATATCTCCTCCGTCGGGTCGCTCTCCGCCTGATAAGATCTAGGAAGCTTCAATATAGAAGCCTCATCGAACGTGACGTCTCTACTCAGCATAATCTTCCTATCAACTAGATCACATAGCTTGTATCCCTTGACACCACGCTTGAATCCTACAAAGATAGCCTTCCTATCTCGAGGTTCCAACTTATCGGTCTTAAGATGATAGTATGCAGGGCACCCAAATGCCTTAAGCAGGTTATAGTCGTGTGCTGGCTCTTCCAACAATATTTCCATAGTGGTCTTCCCCTTAATCGCAGATGAAGGTAGTCTGTTAATGAGGTGGCTCGTATATGAAAGTGCATCAGCCCAAAAGATCTTTTCCAAACTACTATGCACTAAGAAACATCGGATCTTCTCCAGCAAAGACCAATTTAACCTCTCTACCACCTCCATTCTGCTGCAGTGTGTGACTAAATGCGAAGTATCTCTCTATGCCCTCATCTTGACATAGCTGCTGAAAGGGGTCTGATGTGTACTCGCTATCGTTGTTGGGTCGCAACGTCTTAATCTTTCTCCCAGTCTGCAGTTCCAACCTCTTATTCCACTCTACAAATATATCTAGGACTTCACTCTTCTTTGCCATGGTGTACACCCAACAATGCCTAGAATAGTCATCAACGAACGTGAAGAACCAATGTTGACCATCAAGTGATGCAGTCTTAGTGGGACCCCAAATATCTGTGTACATATAATCCAGGATGCCCCTCGTCCTATGAATGCCTGTCCTGAATTTTACCTTCATCTTCTTACTAAGAACACAGTGCTTACAGAACTCAACATTTCCACTCTTGGCTTCCTTCAATAACCTCTGCTTGTATAAAGCCTATAGTGACTTCCCTCCTATGTGCCCCAAACTGTAGTGCCAAACTCTGCTAATATCCACCTCAAAAATAGCTAAAACAACCTGGCCAATCTCGATGCTCCCCTTCAAATAATATAAGTTTTGACTACGAACTTCCTTCATCACCACCAAAGATTCCTTAGTAACATTTGCTACAGCATCCTCAAAGATCATCCTGAATCCCTTTGCCTCCAAAGCTCCAACTGAGATAAGATTTTTCTTCACCTGAGGAACAAATCTCACCTCCTTTAATTTACGGACTACTCCATCATGCATCCGAATCCTCACGGTACCTATCCCATAAATGTCATAGGATTAATCATTTCCCATGACCACAACACTCCCATCAAGTCTCACAAATGATGGGCTTCAACCTCTCGTCAACAAGGTCTCTCCTTAAGTACTAGCACGGGAAATCTTCTTGTCCTTCCTTCTCAAATCATAATTGTTAAAGCGTTAGTTATTTCACTATAAGTGATAGAAGATCTCTTGTTCAACAAAGTAAGCACAAATGTATCATACTCCTCATTCGGTACGGAGCCCAACAGAATAATAGCATTGTACTCATCTGATATCTTCTCATCAAATTCGCCAAGTCTAACAATAACTTAGTGTAGTTGTTCACATGAACTTCTAGTGAGGTGCCCCTGGACATCTAAAATCTGAATAACCTACGTAGTAAGTGTAATCTATTCTCAACACTCTTCGTAAGATACTTATTATTGAGAATTTCTCACATCTTCATTGTAGACGTCACCCCAATCATATCTTATTTCAGTTCCTGTTCCAAACAAGACCTGATCACCCCATAAACGTTTTTATTCATCTTTTTCTATACCGCCTCTTCATATTTTGGTGGCTTGTCTTGGACCATGATTGTCTCCTCCAAATTCTGAGCATTAAGCGCGTCCTGTATGTCGCTCATCCACAAATCAAAATTGATCTTGCCATCATACTTCACCACACTAAATTTAGTATTCTAAAAACTAACTTGAACTGTACCCGTCATCTTGTTACTTTCACCAACTTCTTTACCCATAATCACAAACTCCAAATTGCAAAGAAAGATTCAAACTTGATAGAATTTAGAAGTTACCAAACTAAACCCTAGAATGGATTCCAAAATAGATCTCCTAACCACACGAGGAAAGCGAAATCTTCAACGACAACCCCAAACTCTATCTCCACCGAAGCCTAGAACTCCATGAACCAAGCTTCCATGATGAATCTTCCTCCACCTAATTCCAAAACCTTAGATTTGAAATCTAGGCTCTGATACCAATTGTTGTGCCCTGATACCAATTATTGCGCGCCTATGTGGAAGCGTGCTTGCATACCGAACGAATCTATGATCAGGGAGAAGAGAACCAACCACACATGAGCACAATTCAAACCAAATACGATAAATCAAACCAAACACAAAGATATACATGGTTCGGCAATTTACCTACGTCCACAGGGAGAGGATGGAGATATTCCACTAAATCAAGGAGAGTACAAATAGTTACAATCTCACAAAACCACTCACACAAACCCTAAACCAAATCTCTCAACTGCTTGCAAGTTCTCCCACTCAAAGTGCCCAGTACAATCTAAAATCTCTAATAAGAAATCCTAAAAAATCGTGTTTCAATTTATATCAAAACACAAACCTAATGCGAACATGAAGCCAAATTCAGGCCCAGCCCAACTCACGGTCGACCGCAGAGACATGTGCGGTCGACCGGACAGAATGACAGACACTCAAAAAATCATTACAGGGTTTGGCCGGTCGACCGCCGTGCCACTCGAGGTCAATCGCGAAAAGTCGAGAGACTTTTCCAGCTTGCATGCACGTTTGTGGTCGATCGTCGCGTCACTCGAGGTCGATCGCTGGAAGTCCAAACATGTTTTCTGTTGTTGTTCCCATATGCTCTTCACCCAACACAATCAATTGCTCTAATCTCTAGCAACAGAAGAAGACGACCATGATATAGAAGACGAGGACGTTGATGGACCACCACCACCATCAGCATAAATATGAACATCGTTAGGAAATTTGAGCATGTCTGTAGAACATTGCATTGCGTAGGCAGCCCGATCATAGGCCCTAGCTGCATCCTAGATCGGCCGTGTTGTTGAAGGTGCCTAGCCATACCCTAACACCATGACTTGTGCGGAGTCATTGACCTCAACTGAAAATTTCCCCCATGGCCGGCGACTCCACTCCTCTGCATTGGCCTCCACTCCATCCTTCGCTCCCTTCATTTTGGTCTCAGTTTGTATAAGATTAATTAGTGCAAGGTTAATTGCCAACAGTCTCTTGTGTTTCCGGTGGGGCATACCTGTGATTCTCCACGCGTGACCGTACGAAGAGAATATAGTATCGGTCTGATGCTTGGGCTTGAGTTCGATGTATTTGAATGAATGGTCAGAAGTAGTGACGACGATTTTTTTCCCCTCTCTCTCTAAAGAGAAGGGGTAGCCATTGTTTGGTTTGTAATATATTCGATGTGGCTATTGCTCAAGGAAAAATAAATAACTAAAGAAATGTAGTATATGAATGAGCACCTTCGCGCACATTAACACATCTGGTGTGTCATTGAATTGAAATCACATAGATAACGAATGACTCCTTTTTAATGGATTTAGATCCTCTTCACTATCAAAAAAGTAATGAAGAAATTATTACATAATTATAAACGTACTACTGATTATTTAGTGGGTGACTATGATTTTTTTCTCTAAGTGAAAATTACGAATTACTGCAATCTAGGGATGTTAGATTTAAAATGTAGCATAATTATTTATTATATAATGAATAATTTTGATTAAAATAATGATTCCTTCGTAGTGGAGAGGATCAAAAAGCGGGTCTATTATGGTTGGGCCATCATTTAAGTTTTTGCGTGCTTGCTAATCTCATAATAAGCCCATCAAAAGCTGTATCCAACACAAGTGAGCCAGATCATTACTAAAATAAAAAGCCGGACTCGTACAGCTCAGTCCTGATAAATGTGGGACATTTGAAGGCCTATCATAGCTCTAGTGCATTATATAGGGCCCTCGCCATGGTAACATTGTAGGTAAAGTGTAATAAGTTTATGTGCATGGAGGATGTCTGGATGTGCCCTCTGTTGTGTGCACCGGAACTCAAAACACACGAAAGAGCACGAACAAGAATAAGATAGATCACAACCAATAAGTAAAACACAATCACCACATCAAGATAAATGAATTTTACGTGGTTAGGCAAGTTGCCTACGTCCACGGGGCAAGGTGGGGGAAGATTTTACTATTAGAGATAAAGAGAATACAAATAGGGTTTACAGTTAACCCTCAAACAAAAAACCCTCAAACAAAGCTCTCAAAATCTCTCACCAATTCTCCCTCAAAGGATGCACAAAACTCTCTCAAAAGCTTCTCAAAATTTTGTCCCAGTTAACCCAAATAATCATGTTTAGGGTTATATATCAACACAAAACAAAACGGGTCAGAAAACAAAGTCCAGGCTAAGACTCGAGTCGCGATCACCGCGGTCGACCGGACGGAATGACAGAAACTAAAAAAATTGATTACAGGGTGCACGGTCGACCGCACTTAACGCCACGGCTGACCAGCCAAAAATCCGAAAATACACCCTGAAGTGTGCGCGTTTTCGGTCGACCGTCACTTATCTCACGGTCGACTAAACAACACCCAGACTGTTTTCTGCTTTGTTTTTCCTGAACTTCGTCGCTGTTGTCGCTGTCTCTACAATTCTCCACTTAGACAAAGTTTTTCCCAAAACTGAGCCGACACAAAAAACAACCAAATGTCCCACTTGTTGTGTCCAGTACGAAGTAGAGTAAATCCACAATAACAAACTCAATCTACAACAAGTTGGGAACCCAAACGAGAGCTCAAACAATCTCACCCCGTCGATATCAACTACCCCAAACCGGCTGCATCAAAAAATAACTGCATATATATCCTCTTGCCCAAGGAATCAAGCCTCACATAGTTCACATAAATGACCTCCAAAGGCCCTTAACATTGAAGAATGTTCAATAGCTCCAAACAATGATCAAACTTCACACTCGAGACAACTTTGGTCAACATATTTATAGGGTTATCCTTTATGTGGATCTTCTACAATATGACATCTCCATCATCCAATACATCTCGAACAAAATAGAATCTGACATCAATGTGCTTCATGCATGCATGATAAAACTGGTTCTTTATCAAATAGATAACTGACATGCTATTACAATACATCTGAATGGACTCATGTGTAATCCCCAAGTTATCCAACAATCCGTGCAACCACAAAGCCTTCTTCACAGCTTCAGTCACCGCTATATACTCTACCTCCGTAGTAGAGAGAGCTACTGCAGACTGAAGTGTACATCTCCAACACACTGGTGCTCCTGCTAATGTAAACACATATCCTGAAGTAGACCAGCGCTTGTCAAGATCCCCTGCATAATTAGAATCCACATATCCAATATAATCCTGCCCAATTTTCTTATTCTTCTGAAATACCAAACCAACATCCATGATGTCTTTAATATACCGCAGAATCCACTTCATGACCTCCCAATGACCCTTCCTAGGGTCGTGCATATATCTGGACACCATGCTTCGGCCTGTGATAAATCTGACTTCGTACACACCATCGCATACATCAAACTACCCACCACATTAGCATATGAAACCTTTAACATGTACTCTCTATCCTTAACTGAAACAGGTGACATCTTAGCTGAAAGCTTGAAGTAGGGAGCCAATGGAGTGCTCACTGTCTTAGCATTACCATCAAAGCTGAATTTCTTCAACATCTTCCGTAAGTAGCTCTTCTGTGTAAGCTTCAATCTCTCCTTCACCCTATCTCTATCGATCTCCATACCCAAGATCTTCTTAGCTTCTCTAAGATCATTCATCTTAAACTCGGATGATAGCTCCTTTTTTAACTTTTGAATAGCCGAAGAATTCCTGAAAGCAATAAGCATATCATTAACATATAACAACAAATAAATATACTCATCATCTGTAGCTTGTGCATGTAAACACAAGGGTCATATGGGCTCCTCATGTATCCTTGGCCAATCATAAAACTGTCGAATCTTTTGTACCATTCTCGCGATGATTGATTCAATCTGTAAAAAGACTTCTTCAGCTTGCATACTAGATCCTCCTTTCCTGTAGATTTAAACCCCATAGGTTGTGTCATATAGATCTCCTCATCTAAGTCTTCATGTAGAAAGACTGTTTTAACATCCATCTGGACCAAATCCAAATCTAGCTATGCCACCAATGCCAAAAGAATCCTAATCGACGAATGCTTCACAACGGGTGAGAATACCTCATTGTAATCAACACCCTCAAGATGGGTATACCCCTTGGAAACCAATCTGGCTTTTTACCGAATGTCTCTAATAGAAGATCCCTCTTTCCTTGCATATACCCACTTGCATCCAAGAGCCTTCTTTCCCTTTGGTAGCTTTACAAGTTCCCAAGTGTTATTCTTCTAAAGAGAGTACATCTCCTCCTCCATAGCTTCCCTCCACTTGATCGAATCAGAGTTAGACTCTGCCTCCCTATATATAGAAGGAACCTAATCATCAACGACCTCTACTGATAAAGCATATACAATCAACACATCATTGTATCTAGCTGGTCGATGAATCACCCTTCTAGGTCTATATGCTGCAATCGACTCCAGAACATGAACCTGTTTCTGAGTCTTACCATCCACTGTATCCTCTAAATGCCCGTCCATCATCCCATCTCCTCTCAGTGTCACCTCTGTAGGAGCCTTAATGGATACAATGCTTTCTGGAGTGGGTAGAGTCACATCATCCTCCACCTGCTGCGATATCTTACTAGTTTGGTCTTCCTCCACCTGCTGAGGGACTTGAGGCCTTATCATGTACGCATCATCAAACATGATATCTCTGCTAATGACTATCTTCTTGTTCTGTGGATCCCATAATTTTAAGACTTTAACTCCTTCTCTAAAGCCCACAAAGATTGCTTTCCTCGCCCTCGGATTTAATTTTTTATCATTGACATGATAATAAGCTAGACACCCGAATATCCGAAGTAACTCAAAGTCACTAGCTACCGAATCAAACCATAGCCCCATAGGAGTCTTCCTATATATCACAGTACACGAAAACCTATTCATGAGATGGCTCTCATAAACCAACGCCTCGGCCCAAAAAGATCTCGACAATCCACTCTATGACATCATACATTGCACCTTCTCCAGCAAGGTACGGTATAATTTCTCAGCCACCTCATTTTGTTACGGTGTCTCTCGAACTGTGAAGTATCGCCTAATGGCGTGATCTTGGTAAAAATATAAAAATGGATCACTCTTATACTCTCTACCATTATCTGAACGAAGTGTCTTTACCTTTCTACCTGTCTGCAGCTCCCTTTTTTTCTTTAACTCCACGAAATATCCAGGACCTCATGTTTATGCTTCATAGTATATACCCAATTTCTTCTGGAATAGTCATTAATAAAAGTGACAAAATAGTTGGCCCCATCAAGTGATGTGTGCTTGGAAGGATCGCAAACATCTGTGTGAATATAATCCAATATACCTTGGGTGTTGTGAATTATGGTGTCAAACTTCACTTTAGTCTTTTTCCCAAGTACACAATGCTCACATAGCTCCATATTATAAATCTTTGCACCTTTTAATAGCCCCTATTTCGCCAATATTTGTAGGGATTTATCACCAGTGTGTCCTAATTTCGTATGCAATAAGCTGGTTGTATTCTCTCTATAGTGATAGAAGCTGCCAGACCCCCTGTAACTGTCTTACCTATCAAGTAGTATAGGTTGTTTTCCCTGACACCTCACATCACCACCATAGGCCCTTTTGTAACCTTCAAAGTGGCATTCTCTAAGATCACACGATAGCCTGTTGCCTTCAAAATCCTAAGAGAAATGATGTTCTTTGTCAACTATGAAACGAACCTCACTTCCTTCAGCTCCCTAGTCACTCCGTCACACATCCTGATTCAGACTGCACTAATACCACCAATAGGGTATACGTGATTATTACCCATAAGCATGACATCCTATCTTTTTAACTCCTCAAAGATGGAGAACCAATCCCTCCTAGAGAAAATATGATATGTAGCTCCCGAATTTAACATCCACTCCGTAGAGTCGGCATAGCAAACTGACGGTAGTGCAGGGCATGAGTAGCCTGAAGAATCCGAATCTGAATTGTCGTCACTAGCCTTGGAAACATTCACCTCTAAAGCTTGTACAGTTTTCCCCTTGTTCTTCTCGGATTTACCATTCAACTTTGAGCATTCGTTCTTCCAATATACCTCTTCTTTACAAAAGACACATTGATTTCTACCAACACTCTTATGGCCACCTCTATTCTTCGACTTTGAGCGATTGAATTGGTGACGGTTTGGACTACGGCCTCGAACTGCTAATGCATCTCCCGATACCTTCTCGGAGGGTTCGCCATCACTCTTCCTCAACTCATAGTTCACCAATTCTAAGGTTACCTCCTTGTAGCTAATAGTAGCTCTTCCATTGATCATAGTGAGAACAAAGGTACCATAATCATCCTCCAGCAACGAACATAATAACAACATCGTCTTGTCTTTATCTTCAACCATGATGTCAACATTGGCCATATCCGAAAGCAACTTCGTGAAGTTATTGACATGCTCCCTAATGGAAACTCCTCTCTTCATCTTGAATTGGTAAAATCTTTTCTTCAAATGAAGCCGATTCTCAATGCTCTTCGTAAGATACTTCTCATTGAGTGTTTCCCAAAATCTCTTCGCCGATGACTCGTTCATCACATCACAAATCAAATCTGGCATCAAGCATGACAGAATAACCCCACATGATCTACTGTTCAACTTCTTCAAAACCTTGTCCTCTATGTCTTCAAGTTTTTCTTGTAGTTCAAGAGTCTCCTCCAAATACTGGGTATCCAACACATTCATCACCTGACACCTCCACAAATCGAAATTAATCTTGCCATCGAACTTCGAAACATCAATCTTTGTGTTATTGATGCTCAGACTCTATATCACCTTCGAACGACTCTGTATCACCTTCGAAAGAGATGATACCGATGTGCTTGTTTCACCCATATTGATGATCTAACTCTTCAAATAAGAATCCTTTAGAGTATCCTTCAAACAAGCCCCAAGCTAAACCTGTTGCTCCGATACCACTTATTGTGCACAGCGAAACTTGAAACACACGAAGAGCATGAATAAGAACGAGATAGATCACAACTAATAAATAAAACATAATCACCACAGTGAGACAAATGAATTTTACGTGGTTTGGTAAGTTGCCTATGTCCACGGGGCAAGATGGGGAGAGTTTTTACTATTAGAGATAAAGAGAATACAAATAAGGTTTACAATCTCAACAAAAAAACCCTCAAACAAAGCTCTCAAAATCTCTCACCAATTCTCCCTCAAAGGATGCACAAAACTCTCTCAAAAACTGCTCAAAATCTTATCACAGTTAACCCTAATAATCATGTTTATGGTTATATATCAACACAAAACAAAACGGGTCAGAAAACAAAGCTCAGGCTCAGACCCGAGTCACGGTCGACCGCATTTGATACCACGGTCGACCGGACAGAATGACAGAAACTAAAAAAAATCGATTATAGGGTCTACGGTCGACTGCACTTGACATCGCAGTTGACTGGCCAGAAATCCGAATACACCCTATAGTGTGCACGTTTTCGGTCTACCGCCACTTGTCTAGCGGTCGACCGAACAGCACCCAGACTATTTCTTGCTTTGTTTTTCCTGAACTACATCACCGTTTTCGCTATTTCTACACCCTTAAAGTAGCCAAAGTAGGTCTATCCGTGGGCACAAAGATCCTCAAAGCGAAAAAATAAATTACAGGACTTGATGGTGCAATAGTTGATAACAATAAGATGTCAAATACTAAGAGCGTTATGGCAGTGTAGGAAGATGTAGTCATTAGACTTCAAATTGTATATTGTTATAGGAAACTGTTATGGAAAATTCCTAGGATAATTAATATCAAGCACACAAGAACACGAAAAATATCAAGAACATACGAACACAAAGATATACATGGTTCAGCTTGTAGCCTACGTCCACGAGCGAAAAAGGAGAATAGCTTTACTAAATTATGAGGAATACAAAATAGAATATCTCAATCACTCAATCCCTAATAACACCCCAATGATCTTAATCAATCTCTCCCTCTCTCTCAATCTCTAATTAGTTAGAGCAACAAATAGAGAGCTACTGAAAAACCAAATTATCTCTTGCAGCTTCAAAAGAGAATACTGTTCTCTTTTTTGATGTATTGACCTCGAAGATGTTCTCTGCTCTATTTATTCACAACTACTCCATATATAAAGTTGGATAGGAATGCTTTTGTTACTTGAACTTGCTATCTCAACTAATTCCAAAAGTCTTTATCTCCCTTAGTTCTTGTCCAATGAGAATTTGAATAATAACACACCCATGTGCCTAGATTTCTATTTTGACGTAGGAGCCAAGATGCATTAAGATATTAACAGAACTCCTATAGGATTGAATACCCTATCTAAAGAGGGATTGCAACTCTCGGTCAAACAATGAATTTGTTCGCCTGTCGATTTTGATTTGGGCCATGATGCATTTGAGTCACAACACAACAAATCTTTACCTCGACTCAAATGCGTCAAACAATGCTCACTCCAAAAATTAACTTACTCCACTTTCTCCAATAGCCCCACAGCCCATGAAGTGCAGCACATATCAATCAAGTCCAAGCCTCGCTTGAACTTGCCAACTGAAAGAGGCCTCCTCAATAATCAACTGAATTGTCCACATGACAACCATAACTCTTAGCAAAGTTATCATCTGAAGTAGCTCCAGAATAGCTAAATGGCACAAAATTATTAACCAACAATGCATAACCTACCGTATCTTCATATCCTCGTGGTGGTTGAATATCTCATCTAGACCGATCTCTAGCAATAGTGTATTCCTGCTCTTCCTACAGCTACTGAGGTGCTTCCTCTACTTGAATAGGATCTGGCTGCTGAACTCCCATAGTCTTATTCTGCTGAAGAGCTGAATCATGAATTTATAACTCCACATTTTGTTTTGTAGTACACGCCTTATCATCAACTGAAATTGGTGACCATTTTTGGTGGAACATAGCAGACTCATCAAAAGTAACATCACAGATGATAATAATCTTAGAAGACATCGGATTAGGATACCACAACCTAAAACCCTTAACACCCGATGCATGACCTAAGAATATGCTCTTCTTCGCTCGATGCTCAAGTTTTCCTTGACTAACATGCGCATATGCAAGACAACCAAATACTGTAAGATTAGAACAATTCGCAGGCTTACCAGACAAAACTTCCCCAGGAGTTTTACATCTAATAGCAGTAGATAGCGACTGATTCACTAAATAACATGTCGTATTCATCGCTTCTGCCTAATATTCCTTGTCTAAACCTGCTTTGAACATCATACTATGAGCTTTTTCCAAAAGGTATTTGTTCATACGTTTTGCCACTCCATTCTATTGTGGTGTGTGAGGGACTGTACAATATCTAACGATGCTCTTCTTCTTGCAAAATTCATTAAATTCTCTTCCACAAAACTCAAGGCCAGTATTAGTTCTAATCCTCTTAATCATCCTCCCAGTCTGCTTCTCAAACAAAGACTTTCATCGCTTAAAAGTCACAAGCACCTCATATTTATGTCTCAAAAAATAAAAATATGCCCAAACCTTTCTAGAGTAGTCATCAATGAAGGTCCACAAATATCTCGAACTACCACCATTCGAGGCAACTTGAGAAGGTCTCGAAAGATCTAAATGGTTATAAACTAAAATACCTTTTGTCTGATGCACTGCCATACTGAAGTTGACTCTTTTCTGCTTCCTAAAGATGCAATGCTCACAAAATATCTATTTTCCTGTATTTTGTTCACATAAAAAAATCTTCTTACTCAACTCGGTCAATCCGTACTCACTTATATGACCAAGTTTTATATGCCATAATCTGAAAGTATTAGCTCCTGATATTGATGATGCAATTACAGTCAAATCGGTAACGATAAAACCCTGTAAAACATATAAGATATTGATCTTCATTCTTTTCATAACCACAAGAGAGCCTTTCATAACCTTAAAAACTCCACCTTCACCCTAAAATATTATTCCTATGTCTATCAAGAGTACCCAAAGAAATGATATTCTTTCTTAAACCTGGAACATGCCTAACATCAGGCAAAGTCCTAATGACTCCATCATGCATCTTAATCCAAATTATGCATTTTCCAATAGTCTTACATGAGGTGTTATTCCCCATGAGAACAATTCCACCATCAATAGCTTAATACATGGTGAACCAGTCCCGATTAAGACACATATGATAGGAACAACATGAATCCAAAATTAAATCATCTATGCTCCTGTTTTTATCATCTGTAACCAACAAAATCACATCTTCAGCAATACCAACTTCAGCGGAGTCCTCCTTTGATTTCTCTTCATACTGTTCTTGTTTATTCTTATTCTTCAATCTGTAACAATCAGTCTTGATGTGCTCTTTCTTCTTGCAATATCTGCAGGTCAGATTTCTGTGCTTTGACTTATACCTATTTCTTCAAATCTTCCTTGAACAAACAAGCCATCAGGTTTATCACCACTTTTGCTTGTGGTTAACTCTTTGTTAATCTTCTCCATATTCAACAAGTTCTCTTTGACGTCCTTGATGCCAATAGAATCTTGATCATAAATCATAGTATCACTGAAGTGCTTGTAGGAAGGCGGTAAGGAACACAATAACAATAGGGCTTGATCTTCATCATCAATCTTAACATTAATCTTATCAAAATCTATATACAGAATTAAATTCACCAATATAAGATTTGATGTGTGTTCCTTCTGGCATCCGAAGTGTGTACAAATGCTGCTTTAAGAGGAGGCGATTAATGAACGATTTTGTCAAATACAAATCCTCCAACTTAGACCACAAATCTGCGGCTATCTTCTCCGTGAGAACTTCTTGCAAAACTTTATTTATCAAACATAACTGGATTGTTGTGAAAGCTTTATCATCCAACTCGTTTCAATCTTCCTCCAGCATGGCAGCCGACTTCTTTGACTTCCCGAATAAAGCTTTTTTCAATCTGCTCTATGTTAAAACAACGATTATCCTAACCTACTAAAGGCTATAACTGCTATTGCTGTCAAATTTCTCGATATCCCACTTCGTAGTAGTTATCATCATCTTCTTGTCCGATTGAGAGCTGAGGGCTCTGGTACCAATTTGTTATGAGAAATCCCTAGGATAACTAATATCAATCAGACAAGAGCATAAAAAATATCAAGAACATATGAAAACAAAGATATACGTGGTTTGTCTTGTAGCCTACGTCCACGAGCGAAAGTGGAGAATAACTTTACTAAATTATGAGGAAACAAAGTGGAATCTCTCAACCACAAATCCAAATAACACCCCAATAATCTCATTCAATCTCTAATTAATTAGACCAACAAATAGAGAGCTACCGAAAAGCCAAATTATCTCTTGTGGATTCAAAATAGAACACTGTTCTTTGTTTTGATGTATTGATCTCAAATATGTTCTCTACTCTATTTATTCATAGCTACTCCAAATATAAAGTTGGATGGGAACCCTTTTGTTACTTGAACTTGCTATCTCAACTAATTCCAAGAGCCTTTATCTCCCTTAGCTCTCACTCAATGAGAATTCGATTAATAACACACCCATGTGAATGAATTGCTATTTTGACGTGGGAGCCAAGATGCTTTAGGATAGTTAACATAGCTCCTATAGGATTGAATATCCTATCTAAAGAGGGATTCCAGCTCTTGGTCAAACAATGAATTTGGCAGCCTGCCAACTTCGATTTGGGCCATGATGCATTTGAATCACAACACAACAGAGAAAGAATGTAGATTATGGGGCCAACTTCTCTCGATAAGATTATCGGCAAACGAGTAATCTACCATATAATTATTACTAGTCACATGATAAATTTCATCTTAAGCAGTGTTGGTGTCCCATAGTTGACAGTGGAAAAGGATAATAGAAAACTGTTTTTAATGGAGCGACACAGTGGTTAATTGTGAACACACCCTTTGTATTAACCTTTCAAAACATTCAATTCTTCTGTCTAATTGTGTGATTTTAATATGCCGATGAGTTGTCAAAAATCGGAAAGCAAATAAAGTGGCGATCATTCTTCAAACCTTTCGAGCCTAAAATAATGATCATCAAATTCTTCTATCTGAGAAGGAATGAGATCGCCGAGATTTTTTGCAATGCAAAAGGCTCTAAAGAAAATAACATCACTATATATTTCCAATCTAATTATCTAACCATACATATTACTATGTTAGTATTGCCAACTATTTCATTCACTTCCACAGTGAAAAGGAAAGAGAATAGTGGTGATATGACACGAGTAATTTAGTCGGATACGTAAAACTTAATCAATTCTTAATTATTTTGGAATATTGTTACCAAACCACACTTTTCTTGGGTATTTAGAAAGCTCCTCAAGCTCAGAGAAGTTGCATTGTCATGCATTGACTTTACTTCCCCTGGATATCACTGGAAAGGTAAGAATCTTTTTTTTGTAGTTCTGCATATGAGCTGCTACTCGGTGATCATTCAAAAATGGATTGGTCTTGGTTTGTGTGGAATAAGTTTTGTATTCCTAAACATTCTTTCAATTTTTGGGTGACTTGTTTGGATAAATTGGCTATAAGAGCAAACTCATGAAGTACAGAGTGGTTGATAATGATATATACTTGTGTTTTATGCAATTTTCATTTTGAAATTGGGAACCATCTCTTTTTTGAAGCTTTAGTAGATTTGTTTGGAGGGGTGTTATGGATTTGATCCGAGAAAACTTGTTCCCTTGCATTGGGATGATGCTTTGGCATGGATGATAAGGAAATGGAGGGGTAGTTCTTCTATAAATAGTTCTAAGAGAGGAGCTGCTGCTCCTGTTATTTATTATATTTGGAAAGCAAGGTGTTTATTAGTTTTTCAACAAAAAAATGTTACTATGGAAATGCATTAGTATGGCTATATTCGATATAAAGATCAAATGCAATGCTATCACAAAAGTGAGGGATACGAGGAGTAATAGATTATGGTGTCCAGCTTTGCTCATTACCCCTGATTTTGTGAAGAAACAAAGAGTCTGAATAATTCTTTGCTACAGGAATTGATGCTGGAGCAACTTTCAGTGACTATGGTGCAGTATTTTGTTTTGAAGCTAGTTCATCTCAATTTTGATGCTCTCTATGTGAAGTCTTTTGGTTTAGAAGTGATATAGCTTTGTTTTCATTGAGAGAGTATACTTGTATAGGGATTTTATATATGCACTTCATTGTTAGTTTGGTAATAAAGTTTTACTTGCTTAACAATTAAATAAAAATATAATATACAAAAGATATAAGTATGCACAACCGATATGTTTCTGGTATTAGCCCTTCACGATAGATCCTTCTTTTATGTAAGAGCACTCTTGAATCTTCTATAGAAAATGCGGGCAAAATACGGAAAATTGAAGCTGAGAAGCAGCTACAGGGTTCCTCGGGTCGGTCAACCGAAGGAGCAAGGCCGGTTGACCAATGTAATTGCCAGAAAGTTGGTTTTACAAGAATTGCGGGTCGATCGACCGATGGGGTGTGACCGGTCGACCGATCTCGTGCACATTACAGGGTGAGAAATTGAGCTTCTGTACGGTCGATTGATTGAATATGTGCGGTCGACCGATAGCGGTTATGGGCCTGATTCTTTTACCGGGGCGGTTTTGGATTGGGTGTTTGTATAAAATACAAATAAGATTTCTAGGGTTTCAAAACCAGAGAATTAGTATTGTTTTGAACACTTTGAGAGGGAAATATTGTGAGGGAGTTAAGAGCGTTGGTTAGGGTTATATTTGAGTAATTTTGTGAGTGGGAACCTATTGTATTTCTCCTCCATATAGTAAAATCTCCTCATCCTCCCTCTGTGGACGTAGGCAATTGCTGAACCATGTAAATCTCTGTATTTGGTTTGATTTATGCCATATATTTGGTGAATTGCACTCGTGTTTGGTGTTTGGTGGGAAAAATGATGAAGAAAATGAGAAAACGAATTTGTCTTATTCTCTCTAACTATCTTAGAAAAAGAATGAGTTACAATTCTCTCAGTACAATCTCTCTCTAACAACGGAGATCCTTCCCTTTGTTTAACTTGGGTTCTTCTTGGTGTCGATGAGAGTTCAGATCCTTGTATCCCGTTGATGATCTAAACACTTCACCTCGTTTGAACACGGTATTTTCCTCTAGACTTGAGGTTGAGGAGAACTTACGTGGAAACTTTAAGAATAACTTTAACAAGTTTTGAAACTCAGATTGAGTTTAAAACTCTATGAAAGAGTTAATTAAGATCTAACCGAAATTGGTTTTCAAGCCAAGGAAGAAAGCTCCAAAGATCTCTGTTGCTGAAGGAGGTTCCAAGATCTCCAAGAATACAAAATGTCGATCTCTCTTTTTATGCTGTATTTTTGATGCAAAAAAGATCGATCCCAAACTCTGTAGAGTTTTGAGGTATTTATAGGGGATTAAGGGGTTTAACCGCCCCCTTAATCTGCTCCTAAGTGGGGTGGAAATCACTCAAATTGTGGGGAAAAAACGGTTTCTAGAACTGTTTAACTCGTGTTTAAACGAGTCAAACGCAAGTCCTGGATTGCTAGGCACAAATTCGGCATTCGAATGTAACTTCTGGAAGCTGCGTTAGTAGCGTTTGGAAGCTGCATTAGCGGCTAGATTTGAGCTACGTTTATAGATGCATTTGAGCTGCATTTGCAGCGTCTGGAAGCTGCATTAGCGGCTGGATTACGTAGTGGTTGCGTTGCTTTGACTTTGGAACGAGGCCGCTTGGATTTCATTTCTGGGATGCAGAGATGAGCTCTGCATCTTGGGCTAAAGAGATCGTTTACTTGCAATCTCTTTTGTTAGAGCGTTAAAAAGATTACTATTTTGTAATCTTTACTTTAGCTCCTTAAAATGTGAGAGTCGTCAGATTGTAACTCTCGTTGCTGATTATAAAGACTATTGAATCAGAGCTTTCATCGGTTGCCGTAAAGTTCGTCGAATTATAACCTTTCTCGATCTATGTAAAAATATTCTAATTGTAGTATTCATTTGTTGACGTAAAAGTCATTTGATTGTAACCTTCATCGTCGAGTTGTTGATGCAGAAGTCATCAGCTTGTAATTCCACCATTGGTGTTTGATAGGATCAGCTATCTGCAGTAATTTTTAGACAGCCTACAGAACCCCCTCCAAAGTTTTTGAAAGTTCACGGATGACCGGAACAAATTTTCATAATACTTTGGATTCTAAAATTGGTTTGAGATCTATTGTTGAATGATGGTTCACTATATCTGTTTTGAATATATCATGAACCTAATTGTGGAATTTTGTTGCACAGGACCCGTATGCTAGTGATCTGCATCGTAATAGGATTTTTGACAAATTCTCAGCCATCAACGGATTTGATGTGCTTTTACCAATTACCGTTTAAAATCGGGCTAGCATGTGAATTTTCTAAGTCTGTTCCACATGTAACGTTTGTTCTCATCAGAAATTGTTTTTCTTATGGAATCCATGAAACTTCAGTCGTTTTACAATGAATTACACAACAAAATAAATAAAATTATAATTTCTTAGAAAATAACACGAGAATCGTTTATCGACTTCTGCTTTTGTGGGGACTTTGCCTGTGTCGGGGGCGCGTTAGCCCGTGGACCACTAAATCACATATTCTAATTGAATTGTGAAGGCTTTGGATATTCTTCCTTCGTTTAGAAGTGAGAATGAAATCAGTGAATATCTTATCGAAGTAAGATGAATCCTCTTCTCAAGATCAAGTCAAAACTTAGATCTTAAGGAATCGCCAAAAGCTCAAATTTTTCTGCTCTATCCTCTTCTCAAGATCAAGTCAAAACTTAGATCTTAAGGAATCGCCAAAAGCTCAAATTTTTCTGCTCTATATGCTCTCTGTGCTTGGGTCTACTCCAAGATCTTAAGGAATCGCCAAAAGCTCAAATTTTTCTGCTCTATATGCTCTCTGTGCTTGGGTCTACTCCAATAAATGCTCAGCCCTTTTGTAACTGCTTTTTCCGCCTTTAAATGCCATGATTCTTGCGGTTATGGGCGTGATTCTCTCTTGTAACTGCTCCCCCCCACGTTCATAGGTGATACTTAGCAGTTAATAAGCCGTGTGGACCGCATGAAACTCAAGAAAACTATCAAAAAACATATTTTTAGCTTCTCAGTGTGCGAGACAGTCTGGTATTTTTGAGACAGCTGTAACTGTCTCGCATTCCGAGACAGTTGCAACTGTCTCGCACTTCCAAGATAGTTTGTGTTGTCTCAGGTATTTTGGCTCTAACTTCCTCATCCGATCTCGGAATGAGCTAATCCAAGATGTGTTAAAAAGCTGGTGAAGAGATATACAACTTTTACTTTTTAATATTTTTCAGATTCTA
Organism: Asparagus officinalis; assembly: GCF_001876935.1. Classification (NCBI taxonomy): domain Eukaryota; kingdom Viridiplantae; phylum Streptophyta; class Magnoliopsida; order Asparagales; family Asparagaceae; genus Asparagus; species Asparagus officinalis. Next base: position 64,123,810 of record NC_033800.1, on the reverse strand, counting down.
TGCGTATCATGATAAAAATCTTAGTTCTTATCTTGTAGTTTCCGAGACAGTTGCATGTGTCTCGGAAACTATGTGTTGTATTTTGTCTCTAATTCCACGTACGATTTTGGAATGAGGTGATCCAAGATGCGTTAAAAACCTCATAAAGATCTCTACAACCTCCCATAGGTTTGCATTTCTGAGATAGTTGTAACTATCTCGCATTCCGAGATAGTTGTAACTATCTTGCACTTCCAAGACAGTTTGTGCTATCTCGGGTATTTTGGCTTTAACTCTCTCGTCCGATCACAAAATGAGATGATCTAAGATGTGTTGAAAATCTTGAGAAGAGCTCTACAACCTCCCTTATGCTTATATTTCCGAGACAGTTGTAACTGTCTTGTATTCTGAGATAGTTGCAAATGTCTTGCACTTCCGAGACAGTTTGTGCTGTCTCGAGTATTTTGGCTCTAACTCCCTCGTCCGATCTTAGAATGAGGTAATCCAAGATGCGTTGGAAAGATGATGAAGAGATCTACAACATTTTATTTTGAGATTAATCAGATTTAAATAGCATCATGGCTAAAATATATAATACATATTATAGTTTCTGAGACAGTTGCATGTATCTCGGAAACTTATGTGATGTCTGCATTGTTGTTTTGCTTCTAACTCCTTCGTTCGATCTCGGAATAAGGTGATCTAAGATGCATTGGAAAGCTTGAGAAGAGTTCTACAACCTCCCATAGGTGAGACACTCATAGAATAGGTGATACACACATGGTACTTTGCTCTTTTGTGGGCGAAGCACAACTCCCGGTTGAGTTGTTCCTTTATCGTTTAGCGTATTTTACAGACTCGTACGCTTCGCCGACTTACTTCATGTACTTTTTTAACTTCTCTAAAGTATCGAATGATATCTTTTAACTCATATAATCCTCTTTGACTCAGATAATAACATTCATTATTTTTTCTTCATCTCGAGCTATGTGCGAGAACCTATAGGTAATTTTTTATGTCTACAGATACCCCCTCTAAAGTGTTTTAGCCTTATTCTTTTATAAAAGATGCTGAAATACTTTGGATATGATACACTTGGCTATTAATTCGTTGACTTCTTCAACTTTTAGTCTATTCAGTTTTTTGTCGGATAGCTGAAATTTTTCCTGTGTTGCGTTTATCGCTTGACCATTATCAAAATCTTGAACTAAAGCTGGCGTGTTGATTTGTGATTTAGCTCGTGTCATTGTCTTGACGTTAAACTAATCACATTCGTTATGAGTTTGTATTTGAGTCACGATTGAACTCCTTGAATTAATTCCTTGATCTGACGTTTCATCCTGAGCCTTGTTTCGGTGGAATTATCAACGCGTTGGCTGGAGTAGACTTTCGTTGCAATGCGTTGACTGGCGTTAGGACATGGCAAGCCCAAGTGTAGAGACTGTAAGACCAATTGTTGATGTTGGTTCATCTGTCTGTATGGAGTTTCTCCTGGCGTGGATCGTTATACATTTGTCGGTTTTTTACTTAATCACAGGGGGATTTTGATTGTAGAACCAGTCATTGGAGCTGATATGATCACAATCACTGGAGAGGCTTTTTCAATGTTGTCTTGTATGCGTGAGACAGTATACCTTACCTCGTGTGTCTGAGGCGGGTTCAATTGTCTCGCTTGAAGAAAGATAGCCTTCGGGCTGAATTTGTGTCTTCCTTTAACTGCTTCCTTGAGTTTGGCAGAGCTTAAACTTTATTATGATTACTTATCCTACTCAGAATAAATACTTATAGGATTTTTGGCAAACCCTCAGCAATCAACGGATTTGATAAGCCTTTACCGACTACCGTTTGAATCGGGCTAGCATGCAGATTGTTTAAGTCCGTTCTACATGTAATGTTGTGCTAAGAGAATAAACTCTCTTAGACTTGGTGCTAAGATGTTGAATACATAAGTTTGGTTATTTTTGCGGGAACGTACCACCCGACAACGTGTGTTAGACGTAGACTTATCTCTAATAAGGGACTGAGATAACGTCCCCCACGTATAAAATATGGATTTGAAAATACTAATAGGTTGCGTCTTTTTGGTAAAAAGATGAACCCGACACTGGAAAGGAAGAATTTTATATTCTATCTCCAGGTCTTTTTTATTGGTAGAGATGAACCCAGTGATGGAGAGGAAGAATTTTATATTCTATCTTCTGGTCTTTATTTTGTTGGTGGAGATGAACCCGATGCTGGAGAGGAAGAATTTTATATTCTATCTCCTACTGCAAAAGAAACTCAAAGTCGGATCTCCACTTCGAGAATTTGAAGGGTGAAACTAAGAGTAGGATCTCCACTCCGAGAATCAAGAAGATTTAGATAATCCTAACTGTTAAAAGGATTGATTATCCAATCTAAAAGTGGATTTCTCATTTATCAAGATGGAATTCCAACTTTGGTCCTAACTGTTTAAAGGTTTGACCAAATAAGGAATATGTGAAAACCTTTCATTTATCAAGAGGTGATTTCGATCTTGATCCTAACTGTTTAAAGATTTGACCGACTGGGAGTATGAGATTATCCTAACCGTTAAAAGGTTTGATCATTCAATTTGTGGACCTCTTGTTTCATGGAAGGAATCGAGGGGGAATTTTGGCTTTAGTCTTAACTGTTTAAAGGTTTGACCAAATGAGGATTTGAGACGATCCTAACTGTTTAAAGGTTTGATCGTTAACTGTTTAAAGGTTTGACCAAATGAGGATTTGAGACGATCCTAACTGTTTAAAGGTTTGATCGTTCAGTTTGTGGACCTCTCGTTGACCAAATGAGGATTTGAGACGATCCTAACTGTTTAAAGGTTTGATCGTTCAGTTTGTGGACCTCTCGTCCATGGAAAGAATCGAGAGGGGGTTTTGGCTCTGATCCTAACAGTTTAAAGGTTTGACCGAATGGAGATTTGAGACGATCCTAACTATTTAAAAGTTTGATCATTCAATTTCTGGACCTCTCGTTCATGGAAAGAATCGAGAGGGGATTTTAGCTTTGGTCTTTACTGTTTAAAGGTTTGACCAAATAGGGATTTGAGATGATCCTAACTGTTTAAAGTTTGATCATTCGGTTTATGGACCTCTCGTCGATGGAAAGAATAGAGAGGTTTTTTTTTGGCTTTGATCCTAACTATTTAAACGTTTGACCAAATGAGAGTTTGAGATGATCCTAACTGTTTAAAGGTTTGATCATTCGGTTTGTGGACCTCTCATCCTTGGAAAGAATCGAGAGTGGTTTGTTGGCTTTTATCCTAACTGTTTAAAGGTTTGACCAAATGAGAGTTTGAGATGATCCTAACTGTTTAAAGGTTTGATCGTTTAATTTGTGGAAATCTCGTTCATGGAAGGAATCAAGAGGGGATTTTGGCTTTGATCCTAACTGTTTAAAGGTTTGACCAAATAGAATTTGAGATGATCCTAACTGTTTAAAGATTTGATCATTCAATTTGTGGACCTCTCGTTCATGGAAGGAATCGAGAGGGGATTTTAGTTTTGGTCCTAATTGTTTAAAGGTTTGACCAAATGGGAGCTTGAGACAATCCTAATTGTTTAAAGGTTTGATCGCTCAATTTGTAAGTGGTCCTCTCGCTCATGGAAGGAATCGAGAGGGGATTTTGGCTTTGGTACTAACTGATTAAAGGCTTGACCAAATAAGAAGTGGGAGTAGGGTACAAATAACAGTAAGAATGTTGACTTGTACAAATCACTCGGTGGGGGTTTTTGGTGTCAAGTTGCTAGGATTTAACACGAAGGGGTTTGATAATCGCTATGGATCAGCAGATTAAAATTTTTGATATCATGTCAGGACTTCAACAGTGGGAGTGTTAAAGGCTTAGACATAGTGGGAGTTTTAATGAATTCAACCGTGAAGAATTTTGGTGGACCCATTGTCAATTAATTTAATCAGTGAGAGATTTTGTGATGGAGGACCGTGAATCATTAAGCACTCCACAATTACTCCGTGGGAGTTTCATGAGGGAAGATCGGCCCGATAAAGTCATTGAATCTCATCTCAATGAAAGAGTGCTCCGAAAGTCATAGTATGAGGGTTTTAATCATCTTATAAATGATTAAATAGCCATAGTGGGAGGTTCTTAATCATGATTAGTAATGAATTATTCTGATGATTGGTTTTTACCTTGAATAATGAATCGGTTTTGGATTATCCTTAAAAATACCATGTGTAGTATTCTCCAGGAACTTCCCATTGGAATGAATTAAGGTATTCTACCCCTAGCTCTTTGGCGAATCTACATCCAATTATATTCGGCCACATTGTTGGGTTATCCTTAAGAATATTAAGAGTAATATTCTCCAGGAACTTCCCGTTTTTAAAAATAAAGGTAGTAGTTTAACCTTGTATACCCGTCGGAGGAAAAGGAGAAACAGTTTATACTCTTATACTCTTTGGAGTTACATGGAAAAGCAGTTTATACTCGTATACTCATCGGAGTCACATTGCGTCCTTATTTGGCTTATTTTGTCGTTATGACACCGGAGTCAACTAAGTCTTGGATTTTATTTTTGAGGCCGAAGCAAACCTTGGTGGGATGAAGAACCCTTCTGTGGTACGCACAGTAGCTTAGATCTGTAATCATCTTAGCACCCTCCTGATCTTTAATAGGTGGTACCTCGATTTTATTATTAGCAAAGAGGTATTTCAAGATGACTGTAACTTCATCATCTTCGAAAGAATACTCCTTCTAGAACTTCGAATCGAGAGTTTTTTGTTGCCTCCGGGGTTGCTATTGTGACGTTTGATTAACACTCACAACAATTGCAGGTGTCACCAGTTGGCTTCTCTCAGCTTTCTTTCTTTTAAGAAAGCATTCAGCTTGTTGGCCATGTAGTTTTAACTCTTTCCAAGTGGTTGAAGGCACGACCCCCAGGGCTTCTAGAACATCGATGGAAAGATTGTTGTGACATGTCTACAGGATGAACCCCTCTGTGACAGTATCTCTGCAATGCATAGCCTTGTTACGAAAGCGCTTGACAAAATTATCAACTGACTTTCCGTCTTTTTATTTCTCATCCAGAAGAGTTCTGATTGACACTTTGGTGTCATCATCGAAGAAATTGCTGAGGAACAAACTTTTCATATCATCCTAGTAGTTTATGCTCCCAAGTTTGAGACGTCGGTACCAATCGAAGGCGGGCCCACGAAGGGTACCAACGAATGACCGGACCATCAAAGCCTTACTTTTTGAGATCACACCCAAGTGAGACTTGAAATAAATCAAGTGCTGAGTAGGTGAGCCCTTCCCGTTAAACGGGGTAAAGTTAATCATATTGAATGTTACCGGGTACGGTATTGAATCTCATTCTCTTGGATAGGGACACAGAATACCCGTCTTCTTTACTTCTTGAGCGGACATCAAAGCATTGACTTTGTTTTCAAGGTTTTGCATTTTCTTATCCTCATCTTCATCTCTCTTTGAGTGATGTTGAGCAGAAATAATTGGGTCACCCCCAGTGTTATTAAGAGGTGCAATTGAACCACTCCCAAAATTATTGTTAGGAGGATCCGTTGAATCACCCCCAGTGTTATTATCATTGGGAGTTGTATCAGCCATAATGACTTCGTCCACTTCTAGATCACTGTCATCTACAACATTCTAAGTGTGGTGGCTGGATTCAGCTCGCTGACTGGACTCAGGAGGTTGAAGCCGTTGAGCTTGTAATTCTCTCATTTGTTGGATAGCCAACTCCATCTCCGTCTTCATCTCAGCTCTAGTTTCCTCACGTTGCTTGGCTAGAGCTTCTTGAAGCATTTGAGCAAATTGATCAAGGGTGATTGTGAGCACTTCTCTGGTTTGCCCCGTGCTAGCTATTGTATCATCAGAAGCAATCACAGAATAATTGTCCAAGAGTTCATCCTCTGAGGATATTCCTTCATGCATTCTCTTGTAGTCTCTACGTCTGATGGCTCCTAACTAGAGTCGAGACATCCGTTGAGTAATTCTTAAATTAACTTTTCCTCTCGGGGAAAAGTCGGGACTTGATTCACTTGAATGCCACTTAGATTTTTCTTTATCAACCATGTTGATGGTGACTTCAGGGAATTCATCCCCTTGAACAACAAGCTTCTTGTCCAAATGTCTCGACTTGGGCTTTGACATTTCGATAGAAAGTCTCTGGAATATAGAAACTCTTGGTTGAATGGCTTTAGAGCAACTATATTCAGATAACACTGCTTTAATAAGCCTCTCACATACACACTGAAGACTTGTTTCCTGAATAGTCCTCTTCCATGATTTTTCCACCCTTAGTTTTATAGTACAGCTCGTCAGTATGGTGACCAAAGCAACCTATTTTCTGTTTTTGTGTTTGAACCTTGTTGACATACACAAGACGACTTGTTGTCGCCTCTGAGTGATCCAAGGTTATATGTTTAGATCCACCCTCTTATGGGTATGGAGTCTTTACAGGCTTTAAACGATAGGAAGTCAGAGTTTTTTTCTCCTAGGATTGCTTCGTCCTGATAGGAGGATACTTACGACCCCAAATATAAGAATTTACTCAGGGTTTGTTCACCGGAAGTGTTCTTTGACTAGGGCTTTGTCTCGATTATCAGGTAAAGGACCAAGGCGATCCGCTATTGTGATTTTAAATTTTGACAGGTCAGGACTGACCCAAGGCTTCACCGGTGACGTAGCAGATATGGTTACGATAGATGGGCCAGGAACACATGTCGACGGCTTCGAAGGAGAGGCCTTAGAAGATTCCCTTTGGCCGAGACAATTGCAATTGTCTCGGATGAAGCTGCATTGTCCAAGACAGTTACAAGTGTCTCGGACACAGCCTCTTTGGCCGAAACATTTATGTGTGTCTCGGGTGAAGTTCTTTTGGCCAAGACACTTACAAGTGTCTCGGTTGAAGGATGCATCTCATCGACTTGATTTTTGTACAAGTTCAGATTTGGGAATCCAAACTTGACTGGTTCTTGGTGATTCCTTAAGCACCATCTCCTTTTTTCCTTCTCGTCTTTGTTGCAAGAGAGCACGGACACGAGCGATGTTTGCACGAAACTTCTGTATACGTTCTTTAATAGTTGAACGAGTTCTTTTGACGAGAGTCCATTCCTCTGTCGTCAGTTGTGCAAAAACATAAGTGGCTTGTCGTTGTGTTGAACGAACCACTTGTTGTTTTCTCAACTCTAAGTCCGCATAATAATGAACTCCATCGGTTTGTTCAAGGGCCTTAGCCATTTGGCGAGAACGATGCTAACGTTGTCTCTGATGAGCCTTCTTCGTCAATGCCGGTAAATTTTGATTCGATGACTCCTTAACTGGGGAAGGGTCATTTGGAGCAGATTGTTGCAAGTAGAATCCTTAGCAACGATCAGGCACGTAGTCTTCATCGAAGTTGAAGACTGAAAAACCTTCTTGGAAGATGAAATCTTCCTGCATTTACGAGGAGAGGAAGATTTTGAGGATGAGGATGACAGATACTCCTCAAATTTCACCCGATCGAACTCATATTCGATCTCTTCGTTAATCACAATCTTGATCGGCTACGACACGACGGTCTCGGTAGCGTTAGCTCCCACTGTGGTCGCCGGTTTGTTTTCATCAGAAATTGTTTTTATTGTGGAATTCATGAAACTTCAGTTGTTTTACAATGAATTACACAACAAAATAAATAAAATTATAATTTCTTAGAAAATAACACGGGAATCGTTTATCGATTTCTGCTTTTGTGGGGACTTTGCCTGTGCCGGGGGCGCGTTAGCCCGTGGGCCACTAAATCATAAATTCTGATTGAATTGTGAAGGCTTTGGATATTCTTCCTTCGTTTAGAAATAAGAATGAAATCAGTGAATATCTTATCGAAGTAAGATGAATACTCTTCTCAAGATCAAGTCAAAACTTAGATCTTAAGGAATCGCCAAAAGCTCAAATTTTTCTGCTCTATACTCTTCTCAAGATCAAGTCAAAACTTAGATCTTAAGGAATCGCCAAAAGCTCAAATTTTTCTGCTCTATATGCTCTCTGTGCTTGGGTCTACTCCAAGATCTTAAGGAATCGCCAAAAGCTCAAATTTTTCTGCTCTATATGCTCTCTGTGCTTGGGTCTACTCCAAAAAATACTCAGCCCTCTTGTAACTGCTTTTCCCACCTTTAAATGCCATGATTCTTGTGGTTATGGGCGTTATTCTCTCTTGTAACTGCTCTGATGCGGCATAAACATGTACCAAAAAGGTTGCAAATGCACAACCGTGTCAAGTTATAGTATTTAAGATATCGATCCCACAAGGAAGGTGTTTTGTAGGAGAAAATATAAAATCGGTTCTTATGTTGTGTGCGTGACAAGTAGGAGTGATGAGTGAATGTGATTATGGAGAGATAATAAATTGCAGAAATTAAATGCAAGAAAAATAAATCTACTCTACAAATTAAAGTGCAAAAAGAAAATAAAAAAGACAAGAAAGTAATTCTATACTACAAGCATGAATTTAAATCTAACTAATAAGCAATAATAAAGAAATTACTAAAAAGAAATAAAAGAGAAAAGAAATGCAAACCTTCAAATTGCTCTTCATCTCCATCCTCATCATTCAACAAAGAGGAGAAAGAACAAATTTAAAGAGGAAAAAATTATTTTTATTAATTGCAACTAAAGTTATAATTTTTGGAAGGCCTTCTCAATTAAGAGTAGCCCTCCTCTCCAAAAGGAGTTACAAAAATTTTCACACCTCTAACCCCTCACTCTCTACCCCTATTTATAGTAAACATCAGTGAATGAGAGCCATTGGATCAAACTTGAGCCCCAAGACAAGCAAAATCAGCCATTGACGCGCGCTACAGTGATCTGGTATCGATGCAGGCATCGATGTAGGTATCGATGCCAGCATCGATGCCCACATCGATGCCGACATCGATGCCCATTATTTTCAAATTCTGATTTCACGGATAGCTTCGTCTCGTCGAGATAGGCGATTTTCATATATTATATGTTAAATTCCGCCTTCCGGATTAGGAGATATCGTCGTTTCTTTGTGGCCAACCATTTTGAATATGATTTCTTTTCATATTGGATTTTTGATTTTCTCCGGCTTCTACAGGCTACACGACTTCATTCTGGGCTTTTGGATAATTTGGAAATTGATTTTCCAATGTGCTTCTTTGCTTCATTTCTTCATTTAATCAATGGGTTTTTGTTGAGAGATGAGAGTTTGAGATTTATTCTTCATTAACCTGCAATTAAAAGATAAAAATAATTATTAGTGGTATATTTATTCATATAAAATAGATAATGAGGGTATAAAATTGTAATAAAATATGATTATTAAATACCCCCACACCTAAACTTTTGCTAGTCCTCTAGCAAAGAAAATAAAAAGAAAATCCTAACTCACTTTCGCAGGAATCGCGGTTGTATTTAGCGTATACAACAAGCCTTTAAACCCCTAGGTTACCCTAGTGGACGAGTTATAGTCTCGTGAGGGTTTGCAGTGAATATACCCACAAAATCCAGTCAACTTGCCAAATTAAAAAAAATCAGTAAATAACTAAATTCACTTGATAACTTTTAGATAATCTAATTGGAGCCGGTTATCACTCAAGAAAACATTTTTATATATAACTCTAAGGTATATTTTTAAGAAAATCTTCTCATTGTAGCAATACAAAACCAAGCCAAACTTAGAAATTTAATTTAAAAGTTTTGAAAAGAACATGCTAACTCTTTGTTTTAAATAATTTTCAAGTTGCTTGATTTAAAATATTTTTCCAAAACATTTATTAGTTTTTTTTTAACTTTTTCTTCCTTGGTGATTTTTTTTCTACTTTAACGGGCTTTCTAAGTGACCTTTTAACGAGTTTTGGGCCAATGGATCCCAACCCAATTGGGCTTAGGTCATTAAGTATGAAAATACTCCTTGGGCTTAATTACTCGGTCAGCTTAGGCTTAATAAGATAGAATCACCTAGAATTCAAGAGTATTATTTTTTTTCTTTTTGGTGCCCATTTTTCGCACTCTTCTTTTGTATTTTTTTTTGTATATGTATTTGAAAATATGTAAATCAAGACATTTAAAAAAATTATTTTCAACTTTAAGCTAAGCATGCAAAAATTTCATTATTTTAAATAAAAGTCCAAGTTAAGGCTTAAGTATAGTATACTACTTTGAAAATCATTTCTTAAGAAATTTATTTAGAGTTATCATAAAAGATGAACTTAAGTAAATAACCAACTAGGGATTAGAAAATTTCAAATGTATCAAATAAATCAATTATTACATAACTCTATCAATTTGGCAAGTGACGATATTTTTATAATTTTTTTTTTAAAGAAAAAGGGGAAAAAATGCAACTAAAAATGTAAAATAAAGAGAAAAAATAACTAATTCTCACCCCCACACCTAAATTTTGCATTGTCCTCAATGCAAACTCTATGATGCATAAAGTAAAACAGATAAGAAGTGAAGCACTTACATTTGGTCGATTGATAAACCCGCAATTACCTTTGGTCTGAGGAGGATGAAAACAACAATTTATTCTTCTTCTTTTTTTTTCTTTCTGTTTTCTTTTTTTTTTCTTTTCTTTTTCCTTTTTTTTTCTTCTTCTTTTTTTTTCTTCTTTTTTTTTTGAAAACTGAACAAGAAACTCTCACATGAGAGAAGAATAAATTCTTTTTATTATTCTGAAATAAACAAAATAAACAATGTAGAATGAAATATTCAGCATGAAGAGTTCCTGTTCCACATTGAATCCTACCTTACTGTTGAAAATTCTTCCCCGGATTTTAAACAAATTTAGAATGATATAATTAATAATGTGAATTTCCAAGCATTTCGGGGTGTTCAGTAATTCATGCAATAAGGTAATGTAGGTATTATTGGTGTCATGCATTTTGTATTTCTTAATGAACTTAGACTCTTGTACTGTGAGGTTTTGTTTTCCAACAACCAATTCTTCTGTGAAGTTCTGAAAATTTGGTTGTTGATTATTCTCCAAGAATCTAAGTTCATCAAGAAAGAGTTCTTCAAAATTTAATTCAAAGCAGCAAATGTTTAACACAGTTTTATTATTCTCAAGGACCTGATCTGCTTCTTCTAAAAACTCTAACTCTTCATCAAAAATTTCCTCAAAACTTAAATCACACTCTTCTTCTTCTTCTTCTTCTTCTTCTTCTTCTGATCTTTCCTGAATGTAATTTATTTCTAGAGGCTGATTATTTGGTTGGTCCACTGGATTAAAAATATTGAGATTAGCAGTCAAATTCCCAAAGGACAGTTTCATTTGACCAGTTCTACAGTTGATGAGAGCATTAGAAGTGGCTAAGAACGGTCGTCCTAATATGACAGGTGTCTGTCCTTTGGGATTGGAAACAGGCTGTGTTTCCAAGACTACAAAATCTACTGGAAAAATAAAATCTCCAACCTTAATCAGAACATCCTCTAACTCACCCATAGGGACCTTAACAGATCTATCAGCCAACTGTAAGGTGCATTTGGTTGGGTTCAGTACACCTAGACCCAATTGCTGATAGACTGAATATGGAAGCAAATTGACACTGGCCCCTAAGTCTAAAAGCGCCTTATCAATGTGAGTATTACCTATGATACATGAAATGATGGGGGAACCTGGATCTTTACGTTTCAAAGGTATAGGATTTGACAGCATTTCACTGATATTGGCGGCTAAAAAGACTTTCTTTGGAACATTTATTCTCCTCTTCTTAGTGCATAATTCTTTTAAAAATTTAGCATAAGATGGAATTTGTTCAATTACATCTAAGAGAGGAATGTTGACCTTAACCTGCTTGAATGTTTCTAGGATCTTCTCCTCCTGAGGAGAGTGTTTCCTAGACCTGAGTCTATCTGGAAAGGGAGCAACCGGTCTAAATCTATCAAAAGCAGGCTCAGGTTCGGGTTCAGGTTCTTGGTCATCTGAGGGGAGTGATTGTTGAATAGATTCATCAAAAGGAGAAGGAGAAGGAATTTGTACAGGATCAAGAGTTTGACTTGGAGGAGTTCTCACTTGATTATCGACCTGTCTACCTGACCGAAGTGAATGGATTGCATTCACTTGAGCTTCATAGGATGAACTGCATCCTGTGTTATTAGGGTTAACCACGGGTTGACTTGGAAATTTTCCTTTCTCTCTTTCACTCACGGCACTAGCTAGTTGACCAAGTTGGGATTCTAATCTAGCTATAGCTTGAGTGTTGGAGTTGAGCATTTGTCCGGTTGATTGCATGAAGGAATTCAACGTGCTAGATGTTTGAGTCAACATATTCGTGGTTTGAGTAGAGGCCTTAATTATGGTTTCTAAACCCCTTTCCAAGACATTGAGACGTTTATCTTGATCTGGATTGTGAGGAGTTTGAATTACAGCTTGATGAGGAGGAGACTGATTTTGATACGGCAGATTGGGTTGTTGAAATTGTGAATGAGAATTGAATGGAACTGTGTTTCCCCTAGGAAAATGTTGGGTCGAAGCGGGAGTGAAATTTTGAGTTCCGGGAGAATTTCCTAGATTCCATGCAAAGTTGGGATGATTTCTCCAACCTGGATTGTAGGTTGGAGAAAATGGATCATTTCTAGGGTGCTGGAATGCAGCGTTCATCTGTTCTAATGAATGATTGTTTCCTAAGAGAGGGCATTCCTCTGAAACGTGGGTAGGAGACTGACAATTATGACATCCTGGGAAAGAAACATGATTGAGTTGAGCTGGAGCTCGTTCCTTAATTTCTAAGGCTTCTAACCTCCGCAGAATTGTCGCCATCTTCGCTTCAGAAGCAATGTTTGACTCCAAGGAAAGACCACTAGACTTAGAATGGGGAACTGATGAAACCCTGTCATCGCACTGTTCCCATTGCATTGTTTTTTCAGAAAGACTCTCCAAAAACTCCCAAGCTTCATCAGCATTTTTCCTCATAAAATCCCCGTGGCACATTGATTCTAAGGAAGTTTTTGCAGAATAATCTAATCCCTCATAAATTATTTGGCACAATCGCCATTTCTCTAAACCGTGATGAGGACATTGGATGAGAAGATCTTTAAATCGGTCAAAATACTTCCAAAAAGGTTCTCCCGGGATAATTTTAAAGTTTTGAATGCTGTTCCTAAGCTTTACCGTTTTATGAATAGGAAAAAATTTCTTAAGAAAAACGGTGACAAATTCATCCCAAGTTGAGATGGAATTTGTTGGTAAGCTGTACAGCCATTTTTTAGCTTTATCCTTAAGAGCAAATGGAATAAATCTAAGCTTAACCGCATCTTCATTTAATTCTCTCATTTTAATCATAATACACACTTCCTCAAATTCCGAAATAAAAATATATGCGTCTTCTGTTTCATTACCAAGGAATTTGGGAAGCATGTTTATGTATTGCGGTCTAAGCTCAAAACTTATTCCATTTGTTTCGGGGAGCCTAATGCATGAGGGGATTGCATTCCTAATGGGATAGCACATATCATGAAGAACGGGTGGATTAGGATGCTCCATTTCTATGATTGGTTCAAAGCGAATTAATCGATGTGTATTATCCCTAATCCACTGTTGCATACACCAAAATATTTCTTTTTATTATTTTTTTTATTTTTTATTTTTTTTCAAAAAAAGAAAGAAAATTAGTTTTTTTTTAGAAGATAAAGAAAAAGAAAAATCCTAACTGAAACAAATCAAAACAATCACTTTTCAATCAACTCTAATTCTAGGGTTTAGCCTAACTCAACTAGACCAGCTCCTAACCAAAAACTCCTACAGTGAAAAGATCAAAGTTTTACCCAGGTAGTTAGCCAGGTAAGGATAGTACTAGAGGGTGATCAAAGATCAATTAAGTACCTCTTTCCTTGCGGAGCGCTTTACGCAACCCCTAAACCTTGCCTTAGACACCAACTAATCTGAGAAAACTTAAACCGGTTCACTTAAGGATTTCTTGTTCCTTATTGAGCTCGAATCCTTAGGGGCCAACGTCTAATGAGTTTTATTAGGCTTGGGTGGTGTAGTGAGGAATTAGTGATTTTTGGGCTAAGGAAAGGGTGATGAAATCCCTCACCTTATCTTGATTATGGGGTTTTGCCCTTAAAAATATTTTTAAGTGTGTGTCAAATCAAGATGCTCAAATCACTTGGTGAATTCCTAGATAAAATCGGTTCTTATGTTTTGTGCTTGACAAATAGGAGTGATGAGTGAATGTGATTGTGGAGAGATAATGAGAGTGATAGTGTGTAGATCAATGTGTTTGAGAATAAATGTGATCAATAAGGCAAGAAAGAAGAATGAATAAAATTGAGAAACAAATCAAAAACAAAATTCAAGAATAAAAGAAAATACAAGAAATTAAAGATGGTGGATTCAATTATAGATATGGGTAATCTACAATTGAACCCACTTCTTAGAAAAGGGTGATTCCCTAGAGGGTTCTAGCCTAAAGGCGAATCAAACAAAATAAAAATAAACAAAAAGAAAAACTAAACCCAAGAGGGTTCTAGCCTCAAGGTGAATAGTATAAGAAATTAAAATCTAACTACAAAATAAATTATAAAATCTAAACTACAAAATAAAATTGCAAGAATTAAATGCAAGAAAATAAATCTATTCTATAAGCATGAAATAAAATCTAAGGCAAGAGGGTTCTAGCCTCTTGGCTATTTAACAAGAAAATAAAATCTAAACTACAAGCATAGAAATAAATCTACACTAATAAGCAATAAAAGAGAAAAAGAAAAGAAATGCAAACCTTCAAATATTTCTCCATCTTCATCTTCATCTTCATCATCCAACAAAGAGAAGAAGAGAAAATTTAAAGTGGTGAAAAAATTATTATTATTAATTGTAACAAAAAGTTACAATTTTGGAAGGCCTTCTCAATTAAGAGTAGCCCTCCTCTCCAAAAGGAGTTTACAAAAATTTTCATACCCCTAACCCCTCACTCTCAACCCCTATTTATAGTAAACATCAGTGAATGAGGGCCCTTGGATCAAACTTGAGCCCCAAGAATGCAATTTAGGCCGTTGATACAATCTGGATGACTTCGCATCGATACAGGCATCGATGCCCATATCGATGCCCGCATCGATGCTGGCATCGATGCTCCAATAAGAATTCTGACTTCACGGTTGGCTTCGTCTCGTCGAGATAGGTGATTTTCATATATTATATGTTAAATTCCGCCTTCCGGATTGGGAGATATCGTCGTTTCTTTGCAGCCAACTATCATGATACATTTTTTTTTCATATTTAATTTTTTTATTTTCTCCGGCTTCTACAGGCTACTCGGCTTGATTCTGGGCTTGGGATTTTTGACTCTTGCTTGTGTTCTTCATTTAATTCATGGGTTTTTGTTGAGATAAGAGATCTTGGGCTTTATTCTTCACTAACCTGCAATTAAAGATAAAAAACAATTATTAGTGGTATATTTATTCATTAAAAATAAATAATGAGGGTATAAAATTATAATAAAATATGATTATCATGCTCCCCCCATGTTGATAGGTGATCATTAGCAGTTAATAAGCCGTGTGGACCGCACGAAACTCAAGAAAACTATCAATAAAACACATTTTCAGCTTCTCAGTGTGTGAGACAGTCTTGTATTTTTAAGATAGTTGTAACTGTCTCACATTCCAAGACAGTTGCAACGGTCTCGCACTTCCAAGATAGTTTGTACTATCTCGGGTATTTTGGCTCTAACTTCCTCGTTCGATCTCGGAATGAGGTAATCCAAGATACATTAAAAAGATAGTGAAGAGATATACAACTTTTATCTTTTAATATTTTTTAGATTCTATGTGAATCATGGTCAAAATCTCAGTTCTTATCTTGTTGTTTCTAAAACAGTTGCGTGTGTCTCGGAAACTATGTGTTATATTTTGTCTCTAATTCCCACGTATGATCTCGGAATGAGGTGATCCAATATGTGTTGGAAAGCTCGCAAAGATCTCTACAACCTCCCATAGGTTTGCATTTCTGAGATAGTTGTAACTGTCTCGCATTCTGAGACAGTTGCAACCGTCTCGCATTCTGAGACAGTTGCGACCGTCTCGCATTCTGAGAGAGTTGCAACTGTCTTGCACTCGTGTTTGTCCTTCATATAGTGAAATCAACCCATCCTCTCTCTATGGACGTAGGCAATTGCTGAACCATGTAAATCTCTGTGTTTGGTTTGATTTATGTCATATATTAGGTGAATTGCTTTCGTGTTTGGTGTTTGGTGGGAAAATGAAGAAGAAAATGAGAAAACGAATTTGTCTTATTCTCTCTAACTGACATAGAAAGAGAATGAGTTACAATTCTGTTAGTGCAATCTCTCTCTAACAACTTAGAAAAAAAATTACAATCTTCTTGTATCGGATTCCTAATTTATAAAAGAGAGAAAGATCGACGAAGATCCTTCCCTTTGTTTAACTTGGGTTCTTCTTGGTGACTATGAGAGTTCAGATCATTGTATCCTGTTGATGATCCGAACACTTCACCTCATTAGAACACGGTATTTTCCTCTTGACTTAAGGTTGAGGAGAACTTGCGTGGAAACTTTAAGAATAACTTTAACAAGTTTTGAAACTCAGAACATGTTTAAAACTCTATGAAAGACTTAATTAAGATCTAACCGAAGTTGATTTTCAAGCCACGGAAGAAAGCTCCAAAGATCTTTGTTGCTGAAGGAGGTTCCAAGATCTCCAAGAACACAAAATGTCGATCTCTCTTTTTATGCTGTATTTTTGATGCAAAAAAGATCGATCCCTAACTCTGTAGAGTTTTGAGGTATTTATAGGGGGATTAAGGGGTTTAACCACCCCCTTAATCTGCTCCTAAGTGGGGCGAAATCCCTTAAATTGTGGGGAGAAAATGATTTCTAGAACCGTTTAACTCGTGTTTGAACAAGTCAAATGCGGATCCTGGATTACTAGGCACAAATTCTGTGTTCGAATGTAGCGTTTGGAAGCTGCGTTAGTAGCGTCTGGAAGCTGCGTTAGCAGCTAGATTTGAGCTGCGTTTACAGCTGGATTTGAGCTACGTTTGCAGCGTATAGAAGTTGCGTAAGCGGCTGGATTACGCAGTGGTTGCGTTGCTTTGACTCTGGAATGAGGCCGCTTGGATTTCATTTCTGGGATGCAGAGATGAGCTCTGCATCTTGGGCTAAAGTGATCGTTTACTTGTAATCTCTTTTGTTAGAGCGTTACAAAGATTGTTGTTTTGTAATCTTTACTTTAGCTCCTTAAAATGTGAGAGTCCTCAGATTATAACTCTCGTTGTTGATTATAAAGACTATTGAATCAGAGCTTTCATCGGTTGTTCTGAAGTTCGTCGAATTATAACCTTTCTCGATCTATGTAAAAATCTTCTAATTGTAGCATTCATTTGTTGACGTAAAAGTCATTTGATTGTAATCTTCATCACCGAGTTGTTGATGCAGAAAGTCATCAGCTTGTAATTCCACCATTGGTATTTGATGGGGTCAGCTATCTGTAGTAATTTTTAGACAGCCTACAAAATCCCCTCCAAAGTTTTTGAAAGTTCATGGTTGACTGGAACAAATTTTCAGAATACTCTGGATTCTAAAATTGGTTTGAGATCTATTGTTGAATTATGGTTCACTATATCTGTTTTGAATATATCATGAACCTGATTGTGGAATTTTGTTGCACAGGACCCGTATGTTGGTGATCTGTATCGTAATAGGATTTTTGACAAAGTCTCAGCCATCAACGGATTTGATGTGCTTTTACCGATTACCGTTTGAAATCGGGCTAGCATGTGAATTGTCTAAGTCTGTTCCACATGTAATGTTTGTTTTCATCAGAAATTGTTTTCATTTTGGAATCCATGAAACTTTAGTCATTTTACAATGAATTACACAACAAAATAAATAAAATTACAATTTCTTAGAAAATAACACGAGAATCGTTTATCGACTTCTGCTTTTGTGGGGACTTTGCCTGTGCCGGGGGTGCGTTAGCCCGTGAACCACTAAATCATAGATTCTGATTGAATTATGTAGGCTTTAGATATTCTTCCTTCATTTAGAAGCAAGAAAGAAATCAGTGAATATCTTATCAAAGTAAGATGAACACTCTTCTCAAGATTAAGTCAAACCTTAGATCTTAAGGAATCGTCAAAAGCTCAAATTTTTCTGTTCTATCTACTCTCTGTGCTTGGGTCTACTCCAAAAAATGCTCAGCCCTCTTGTAACTACTTTTCCCGCCTTTAAATGCCATGATTCTTGAGGTTATGGGCATGATTCTCTCTTGTAACTGCTCCCCCCACGTTCATAGGTGATCCCTAATAGTTAATAAGCCGTGTGGACCGCACAAAACATAAGAAAACCATCAAAAAACATGTCATTAGCTTCTTAGTATCCGAGACAGTCTCGTATTTCTAAGACAGTTGTAACTGTCTCGCATTCCGAGACAGTTGTAACTGTCTTGCACTTCCAAGAGAGTTTGTACTATCTTGGGTATTTTGGCTTTAACTTTCTCGTCCAATCTTGGAATGAGATAATCCAAGAGGCATTAGAAAGCTGGTGAAGAGATCTATAACTTTTATCTTTTAAGATTTTTCAGATTCTATACGAATCATGGTCAAAATCTTAGTTATTATCTTATAATTTCTGAGACAGTTGCATGTGTCTCGAAAACTATGTGTTGTATTTTGTCTCTAATTCCTACGTACGATCTCAGAACGAGGTGATTCAAGATGCATTGGAAAGCTTATAAAGAGATCTACAACCTCGCATAGGTTTGCATTTCCAAGACAGTTGTAACTGGCTCATATTCTGAGACAATTGTAACTGTCTTGTACTTCCGAGATAGTTTGTACTATCTCGGGTATTTTAGCTCTAACTCTCTCGTCCGATCTCGGAATAAGATGATCCAAGATGCGTTTGAAATTTTATGAAGAGCTATACAACCTTCCTTAGGTTCATAATTCTAAGATAGTTGTAACTATCTCGTATTTCGAGACAGTTGCAACTATCTCGCACTTCCGAGACAGTTTGTGCTTTCTCGGGTATTTTGGCTCTAACTTCTTTGTCCAATCTCAGAATGAGATGATCCAATATGTGTTGGAAAGATAATAAAGATATATACAACTTTTGTATTTTCAGCTTCTTCAGATTTGAATCGTATCATGGCTAAAATATGTGAGACATATTATAGTTTCTGAGACAGTTGCATGTATCAGAGGAGGGGTTGTCCGAGCCATGTAGTTCGAAGAGGAGGAACTCCTTTGGTGGTTCAGAAATAGTTTTGGTTTCTTTGGAGACCACACAATCCCTACACATAGCATTGGGACTAAGGGATCTAGAGGAAGGTACCTCTTCGTAGTTGGCTTGGTCGAATTCCACGATGAGGGTCTCGACCATTGTTCTAGTGAGGTTGATATCGGATTGTGCCACCATTTCTTCGTCAGTAAAGCTAGTCCCTAGTGGAGTTGCCATCTTTTGTTTGGTGGGAAAAATGAAGAAGAAAATAAGAAAATGAATTTGTCTTATTCTCTCTAACTGACTTAGAAAAAGAATGAGTTACAATTCTCTCAATGCAATCTCTCTCTAACAACTTAGAAAAAGAAATTACAATCTTTTTGTATCAGATTCCTAATTAACAAAAGAGAGAAAGATCGATGAAGATCATTTCCTTTGTTTAACCTGGGTTCTTCTTAGTGTCGATGGGTGTTCAGATCCTTGTATCCCGTTGACGATCCGAACACTTTACCTCTTTAGAACACAATATTTTCCTCTTGACTTGAGGTTGAGGAGAGGTTGTGTGGCAAGTTTAAGAATAACTCTAAAGAGTTTTGGAACTCAGAACAAGTTTAAAACTGTATGAAAGAGTTAATTAAGACCTAACCAAAATCGGTTTTCAAGCCAAGGAAGAAAGCTCCAACGATCTCTGTTGCTGAAGGACGCTCTAAGATCTCTAAGAACACAAAATGCCGATCTCTCTTTATATAACATATTTTTGATGCAAATAAGGTCGATCCCTAACTCTATAGAGTTAGGTATTTATAGGGAGATTAAGGGTTGTAACAGTCCTCTTAATCTGCTCCTAAGTGGGGTGCAAATCCCTCAAATCGTGGGGAGAAAACAGTATCTGGAACCATTCAACTTATGTTTGAATGAGTCAAACGCAAGTCCTATGTTGCTAGGTACAAATTCAACATTTGAACGGAACGATTGGAAGCTGCGTTGGCGGCATTTGGAAGTTACATTTACAGCATTTAGAAGCTATGTTTGAAGCGTTTGGAAGCTACGTTAGCTGCTAGATTTGAGTTGCATTTGTGTAGGCGTTAAAAATTGCCTATAGGTTCTCGCACGCAGTTTGAGACGGAGAGAAGACGATAAACGTTATTATCTAAATCAAAGAGGATAATCTATCACGAACAAGTGCAAGAAGTGAATTGACGAACTGTTGATGATGTAGCAACAAACCACCGGGACGGCAAAGCAAGGGAACGTGCACTGACTGGTGACCTCCAAATGGCCCGTGCGCTCACCGATCAGCTCTAAGTGGCCCGTACGCTCATCACCCACCTCCAAGTGGCCCACACGCTCATTGGTCATCTCTAAGTCGCCCGCGTGCTCACTGGCCACCTCCAAGTGGTGACCAGCTCCAAGTGGCCCGCGCACTCATTAGCCACCTCCAAGTAGCCCGCGTGCTCACCGGCTACCTCCAAGTGGGCCACGGGCTTATCAACCACCTCTAAGTGACCCACATGCTCAGCGACCACCTCCAAGTGGCCCACGTGCTAATCAGCCACCTCCAAGTGGCCCGCACACTCACTGGCCACCTTCAAGTGACCCGCGTGTTCATCAGCCAAGCCTGCCAAGCTGGTCTGCGTGCTCTTCAGGCCATCTCCAAAGTGGTGCTGTTTACGTCATCGACCAGCTCCAAGTGGTCCGTACGCTCACAACCACCTCCAAGTGGCCGTGCTTATTAGACACCACCAAGTGGGCCCTGTGTGTTTCATAGCCAGCTCCGAGTAGCCCGCACGCTCACCGGCCAGCTCCAAGTGGCCCACGTGCTCATCAGCCACCTCCATGTAGCTGTGTGCTCATCAGCCAGCTCTAAGTGGCCTGTCCACTGATCAGCCAGCTCTATATGGCCCGCGTACTTGTCGGCCACCTCCAAGTTAACAAAATTCATCAAGCGAACCAATGAAGCGTATAAATCAATAAAATGACGAAATGTACGTAATGACGAAACAAGTCAAAACCTTAAAGATCGAAATAGCCCCTGGTGGCTGAGTTGCACTTAAAGGGCATAGTCAAAGCTAGTGGCTCCCCCCC